>NW_028234420.1:3896890-3909390 GCF_977035675.1 Penaeus japonicus
CATTATTGGTGTAAATAAATGGAAATTACCATTTAGGACACTACTTGTATAACGATAGATCAGTATACATATCATATTATGTATTATACTAAAATTATGTTGATGAAATATCACATGGGACTGAAAATTTAGTCAATAGATCAGTGCATATCCCGGAAAGATTGTCATAAACAACAATGATGATGACCAAGATTTAAACAATCTTGCCGTTGTAAGTTATCATCAAATTATCGACTTGAAAATCAAAAGAAAACAAAGAATCATGGCTGGCAAGTTGACTGGAGAAATATATTTTCTGCGGCAACGAGAAAAGACTAAAATAATTAATAAAATTATAAATCTGTTGCATTTGATTATGCTAATGGATGTTGCTTGCCTTATATAATTTTATAAAATGTTGAATCCTTGAACGTTCATATAATTACACTTCACAAATTATATATTCTGGTGAGAACTGATCATGACTTCTGATCAGTCCTGTGGCAATGCACTCGTAGGACTTTGATTTTTGGAAGTGTCCGTCTTGCATGATTGCATACCCTTCCTAACCTAGAATTGTGTGTGATAAAAATAAAGGGTAAAAAAAAATATCCTAGTGCAGAATGTTAGTGTAAGGAAATTGCTACATGCACTTAATGATTCAGTGGTTGCAAGAGATGTGGTTAGAATCGGACCATCTAACCATGATGTACTCAAAATCTTGCATGACACTCAAGAGAAAGCTGACCAATTTAAAGAGCAATACTCCACTCATGCTGACACCTGATTAAATAATGGGAATGACTCAGCTCCCATTGCATGCTACATAACGATTCGATAATGTGCGCATTATTTCTTAAAAGGATATTTAGCCTCTCTTCTCATTCGCCTGACACCTGTGGAGGCCCAGTACCTTTGGGAATGGGATGTAAGCGGTGTAAAAGATTATGACAAGTTGAAGGGTGGCATAACTTTGGGAGGATGTGCATGATTTTAAAATCCATGGTCACCACTTCTTCCTTTTCATCGTCCCTACAGACTAACAGAAAGCTAGCAGAATGATGGCTGGTGAGAGTGAATGCAGTAGCTGAAGACGGGCTTCTTAAAGTCCATATGGCAAGAGCAAGGGCATATCACAACACCAGTTTACCGTATGGAGTTATCCATATCTCGTTGCACCACTGTAACTTGTCATGGGAATAATGTACTAACACTACTGTTTGCTGGTGTGGATGACTTACTCCCGCCAGTAGCCAGCAGATGTGAATATTAGGGGGATGCTAGGGTAGGGATGGCTCCTCCAGAATGAATATGTATGCCTAAATTTTATTACTAATTTATTTCATGAAGAGGGGACAGCCAGCCCCCTGAATCCGCCACTGACAGCTGGTTTATACTGATAACTAGACCTACGAAGTGTAAGACAAGATGATTACTTCGGTGGAGACGGGTAATATCAATTGTTTCAAATAGTTGGTCCTCGTAGAAGGAATGCGTTCTGTAATGTCACCCTGCCATTACCTGAACGGACGTTGTAGAACGTCCCTCGTCCTGTAAAGGTTAAAGATTGTTAGACTAGCTTGCTAAAAAGGATAATGATGTCAAATTTATTGCCTATGATGTTGAAATGGTAGAAAAGCCCACAAGCTGAACTCACTATAAACATGGTTGTGGCACAACCGGTCACACTGCCTTACCAGGGAACCAGTTCTCACTAAAATACTGTATAGACCGGTTGTTTGTGCACTAATATATGGTCATTGAGCCGTTATACAGTGGTCCATATTTCAATTGTATATCTATTAAAAACATAATAATATATATGTATTTCTTTTAAAAAAGACAATAACAACATCAATGATAGTGATTCCTCCCAATGATGATTATGATTAAAAAAAAAAACTAACAAAATAGTAATAGTAACAAAAACAAAACAAAAAACATCTATGGCATAGACATCAATCATATCATACTAGTGAAATTAACAATAATGATACCAAGATCTCTAATGGCAATAATACAGATAGGGATAATGATAGTAACAATGACAATAACAATGACAAGAAATATAGCAACAATAATGATCATAGAACTGATAATATTTACGTTACGATAATATTCGGAGTTATGCTAGCGATAGCAATAACATCAACAATAACAATAATATGAAGTTAATGGTAATGATTATGGTAACCATACCGCCATGCTGTACAGAAGCCATACCAGATGTGTTAACAAGTAGACAACTAACTCGCTTCCTATCCTATTCTTAATTGCTCTGTCATTTATTCGGTTATTATTAACAGTTCACGAATGCTGTCACTTGCCTCATCCTCATTCTCACCAGTCGACAAGACAAACGGCCTTCGTCCAATCATGAATAATTTCTCAGTTACCACCAAAGTCTAACCAATGCCACTATCGCTCACCATGCATTCTGGCATACAAAATGTTTGAATTATCCGATAGATAATTCAAATATAGATAAATAAATAAATAAATAAAGATAGATAGATAGAAAATGAGCTAACGCTTTCATGTCGACGTATCTTACAAATTCTGCTTTCGCGCTGGGAATCATTGCAAGGAAACAAAGTGAAGCCTGCGAGACTGCGAGGGATTTATGTCCAAGGTGGTAAACGGTTTCTATTTTTAGACATAAGCGAAGCCACTGTATCATAATATCACATTACAAAACAAATAGCTTTGTACCTCATAAGAACTGATCTGGACGACTATCACAAATGTTCGCTTATATTCATAACTGCCAATACAACCTGTATCCGAGTCTAATGCACGCGATCACACCACAATTGTCATGCTCTAGTCTGGAGTGAGCCGTAGGTGAGTTTCGTTTGAAACCTGGTTCCAATGGATGCTGTGCACCTTTCGTGTGTTTAGGCGTTTATCAGATCAGTCTAGCTTTCCCTATAGGAAGTTCTGATTCTATAATAGCAAAAAAAAAAAAAAAAAAAAAAAAAATCAAAATGTCTACACATAAACATAGGTGATAATCCGCGAGATGTGGTGTGTTATTTCCGTAGGGTTGGTTTGCTATGATTACGTAATTATTTCCAATTGGGATTTTTACAAAATAAAACTTTGGATTCTTGTACAGCATATGTTACTGATAAATAAACGCTGAAATAGCGATCATATCAATATGTAGCTATAGCTACATTTTGGGCATGAATATATTCAAAATGTACTGCTTAGAATTTACATTCGCGTTAATAATAATGTCCATGTAGTTACTGCTGTCCAATATGATTTAATTGTCACCGTCGCTAAATATTATCCTGAAACCCTAAATTCCACTAATAACGCAACTTTAGAATATTACTGGTCATTTACTCATTATCCTTACGAGTATATTGTTGGTAATAATTATTATGCCAAGTCTCAACATTAACATTACATGCTTTCATTACGGGAAATGACACTGATATTACATGTGAATTATTCTCGTTACGAATCGTTGTATTTATCTTAATAGCAAAAGTAGTCGTTGATACAAATGATTCTATCTATCTTTTAAATACAATACGTATCATACGTATCACATATTATCACAGTAATATACTTATCATTATTGTTCTTGCTCAAAATGTTTCACATTAACAGTATGTTCATAAATACTTAATTTACCAAACTCATGTGTTTCGTGAACAGGATATTGGTTTCGAAATCGTTACACAGATATGCTGAATTCTTAGATAGGTTAGAGGACTATAAGCTTTCTCCTATAAACCTGCGTTCATCTCAAACTCTGTTATATGGCTATTATAATTATTAGTTATCTGGGACGAATAATAATCAATTTTAACCAGTAAAGATGCACTTTCTGATAGGTTTTCTTGTAGTAAATGCTCCGCAAATTCTACCCGGCAGTTTCATCACCTTGCACCACGCTTGCCAACATTCCCGAGCTCCACAACAGTAGAACAGATTATTGATTTTCCATCGTAAGAAGAGCTAGATACGAAGACACATTTCAAAATCGGGTTGTATCTTCATGATATAGTAACTGACTGTCCTTATAATTGGTCAAATCTGAATGCTGTATCACGATAGAGTGAGTTGTTTTGATACCATGTTGGTTAACCTGACTCACTTCTAACTATGGCTGCAAGAGAGTAAGACACACGTCGGAAACGCTCTGCGAGTTTTTCGTATTTTTTCACACCTTTGTTTCATTTTTGTCGTGTGGAAATCGTCAGAGACACAGATGAAGTAAACGGACGTAAGTACAAAACATCACTGTATTTGTTATCTAAGTAGTTTAGGGAAATATTGGTTACTGGGCAGGAGTTTGACAGTTCGCGCAGTTTGAACAGCATGATGCAATACACGAAATCCCATTTTTCTTTGATTTCGCCATCCTGTGCGAGGGTAGTCGGTCTTGTGTCATGGAAGAGAACGAACGTGTGATGTCTAGCTCCTTCGTGTCTTGTCATATTACAGACATTTTTAAGCTCACTTCGAGAGAGACTTGAAGATTGTTGAAGGCATTTTGTGAACTTGAAAGGTAAGAAAGTCACATTGGCTTTTGTCGGTGTTGTTAGAGAATTGTTGCCTTAGAGCTGATGCAATCTCAAGGCATGTTGCAATTATTTCGATTGGAATAGAACCTCGGTTATATTTATTTGAGATTTGAAAGAAGTGAATGATCTGACATTAAACGGCATATATAACATCGTAGTCATATTCCTGATGACAAGGAAAGGCTGCACTCCTACCACGTACGGGTTCAAAGTGTTTGTCTTGGGATCTCATTGACCTGTGACACAAGGCTGTGATTAGGTTGAACACAATGAATCCGACGGATATTAGCCGGAATTACTTGCTGTTGAATATAGTTGAGAATATCAGAGGTGTGACACAACACCACTTACACTTAATTGTAAGTAGTTTGTGTGGTGACGGCAAACAAGGAAGTAGATGTTCAGCTAGGAATGTTAGTGAAAGAAAGGTCTGCTATGATGAAGACAAGGACGTTTTCTATTCGGAATTTACCAGAACTGCATGACGCAATCTGTTGTGCTCTATAGATAATATTGACTTTATAAAGTAATGGCGAAATGGTAGGGTAATACGAAATAAAGTAGGAGAGACAAAAGCTCTTGACATGCACCTTTTCCAAGAATCCTATCGACATGTTATTCCACCACCACATGATGCAACCTCAGGCAGGTGTGGTGGCCAGTTCCATCCTGTCAAAGACACTCAAGCACAGACACACGCACAGTCACTCACGCCTCTGTTTGTAGATGACGTTTGTGATTACACGAGGTAGCCGTTCGACCGAGGAGCTGGGTAATTAATTGTAAACTTAGCGCTGAACTGATGACGATTCATGCAGATATTTCAAGGCGTAATAATGTGATAGTATGTATGAAAGTTGTTTACCTGTTGAGCTGAGGCTTACAGGTGCGTGGGAAGTTGCGCGTTTTCTGACACAGGATTTGGAATGCTGATCTGCAACGGTGATGTATAGTGCTCATTGCCGCTTTATTTACATTTTCGCTACATGGCGAATATCAAGGAAGCCTTACAGCTTGGGATAAACATCTTTAACGTCGACCTATTGACTAAATATCCTTGAAGCTTATGTGGTAATTTGTTAATATTTCCCTGCGTTACCTTGCGCGCGTGCGTACGAAAACTTGTTACACGCATTTTGAAGGTGTGACTTTCTTCTGTAGTTGGGATTGTAGGATTATCGAAACGTGCGTGCATACATGCACGCCTGCGTTCTTGTGAGTGACGACGTTGCCTGGACGTGTTGCGACGCCATCAGTTCATTTCCGGACGCGCTTGTTGGCTTCAGTGTTTATTTTCTGATCATTTTTTTGTATGTATACTATTTATGGGTGGATATGGGGATGAAAGGCGTTCAGAGGGAGGAGTGAAGGGGCGGTGGACCCTACGTGACAACTTGAATAACCCTTCCCCTACTTGTCCCACTCCCCGCTCTTTTCCCTACTACTCCCCTCCCTCCTCCCTTCTCCCTACTACTCCCCTCCCTCCTCCCTTCTCCCTACTACTCCCCTCCCTCCTCCCTTCTCCCTACTACTCCCCTCCCTCCTCCCTTCTCCCTACTACTCCCCTCCCTCCTCCCTTCTCCCTACTACTCCCCTCCCCCTCCCTTCTCCCTACTACTCCCCTCCCCCTCCCTTCTCCCTACTACTCCCCTCCCCTCCCCTCCCCTCTTTTGCATCCTATGACCCGCCAACTCGTGGCACTGTAAGTCGTGTTCCCTCTAACGTCTACCTTCCATATTTACTGTCTCATTTTACTCCCACGAATGAGTAGAAAGACAAAACGGGGAAGAGAAAAAGAGAAATAGCGAAAAGAGTACAAAAGAATGGAGATGTGTGTATGACATGTATCCACAATCCCTTCCTTGTTTTTCTTTGTTACACGTTTCACTTTCAGGGCTGCAGCTGGCAAGTCTTAGTATTACCTGTTCTCTAAGATCGCTGCTACTCTCTCTCTCTATCTCTATCTCTATCTCCATCTCCATCTCCATCTCCATCTCCATCTCCATCTCCATCTCCATCTCCATCTCCCTCTCCCTCTCCCTCTCCCTCTCCCTCTCCCTCTCCATCTCCATCTCCATCTCCATCTCCATCTCCATCTCCATCTCCATCTCCATCTCCCTCTCCATCTCCCTCTCCCTCTCCCTCTCCCTCTCCCTCTCCCTCTCCCTCTCCCTCTCCCTCTCCCTCTCCCTCTCCCTCTCCCTCTCCCTCTCCCCCCCACAAACACACTTTTCCCTATCCGGCCCCAGATTATCTGTTGTGTGGAAGTGTGCGAGTATTTCCTTAAATGTATTATTTATGTGTATGTCCCCCCCCCCCCACACACATAAACACACTTTTCCCTATCGCGCCCCCAAATTATCTGTTGTGTCGGAGTGTGCGATTATGTCCTTGAATGTATTATTTATGTGTATGCGTATATGTTTGCTACATGTGTGGATGTCTTTAATTATTCCCTCCTCCTTTCGTCACCATTCGTGTATGCACAGAGCGAAGCATTTATAAAGTTCATCGAATCTTGAATGCCTTATGCCGACAACATCCCCGCCGGCCTGTCTACTGGCCATGTACGTTTTGCCCGGCTGTAGGGATGCCTTGTGCTTGGGGCTGATGCCTTGTGGGCGTGCTGGGGAGAATAAACAAGGGCGGGGAGAAGTCGAGAATAGGACAGTAGGGGACGGGGCTAATAAAGATGTTTAGAATGGGAGGATAGAAGGAACTACAAGCGAAGCGAAGGGAGGGAAGCCGCAGGGGGGAGGGTGAGGGGGATGAGGAGAGGAGGCAGAGACGGACTAGGGCTGTTACCAGGGTAGGGATGGGGGAGAGCAGGAGGCAGGTTACCGGGTTCACAGTGTACGCGGGGAGCAGGGAAGACAAGAGCACCGGCCCTCGCTGCCGACGCCGCGCAGCAGCGCCGCCGCCGCCGCCGCCGCAAGCAGCGGATGGGATGTGATCTTTGAGGGGCGCGGCTTTGGGAGACGGGGATGCCAATTGGTAATGGTAGGAAGTAGGGAATTGGTGAATTCTTGAGTGTATGTGGTGAGCGGTGTGCTTGGCGCCACGATGACTGTTGTCAAGAGGACCACAATCCCACGCGATCTGCCTCCAACTCACGAGTTCTCCCCGCCTCTCGTCTCTACTCCACTCTACCCCTACCGGGCAATAGTAATGTAAAAAAAGAGAAGTAAATATGGGCCGCAACGTTGTTGTTACCTTTCAGAGTCCTCTTTTCCCATGTGTTTAGGGTGTTTGGTTGCGGAGACTCCCAAGGCGCGGTCTCTCTCGGTCTCTCTCGGTCTCTGGGAAACGTGCTGGGTGCTTTGTGTGGCAGACGGTTCTTTGGATTCGGACCTTGGATTTCTTTTTTTTATAGAAATAGTTCATTGTCCGTTTCTTTCTGTTGCGAACACTTACAGGGCGTGCCTTACTGCCAACTACCGAAGGCTAACCGAGAGCCGTAGTGAAGGCGGCGGTGTCGAGAGGAGAGAGGAATAAGAACTCGCTCAGATCATCCTACATTGAGAGCAGGTTTTCAAGGTCATTTGGAGGTCTGCAGAGGTTCCTCGTGGGCTCTGATGGAGCGCAGAGTCGAGGGGGAGGATGTTGCAGAGGGTGTTATAAGGAGCGTGTGAAGTGAAAGAGACCTTTCTTATCCACTCTTCCTCTCCGCTCCGCTCCTCTCTCTCTCATTCCCTCTCCTCTCTCTCTCATTCCCTCTCCCTCTCCCTCTCCTCTCTCTCTCATTCCCTCTCCCTCTCCTCTCTCTCTCATTCCCTCTCCCTCTCCTCTCTCTCTCATTCCCTCTCCCTCTCCTCTCTCTCTCATTCCCTCTCCCTCTCCTCTCTCTCTCATTCCCTCTCCCTCTCCTCTCCCTCTCCTCTCTCTCTCATTCCCTCTCCCTCTCTTCTCATTCCCTCTCCCTCTCTTCTCTCTCTCATTCCCTCTCCCTCTCCTCTCTCTCTCATTCCCTCTCCCTCTCCCCTCTCTCTTATTCCCTCTCCCTCTCCCCTCTCTCTTATTCCCTCTCCCTCTCCTCTCTCTCTCTCTCATTCCTCTCCCCTCTCTCTCTCTCCTCTCCCTCTCCCCCTCCTCTCTCCTCTTCCCCTTCCCTCTCTCTCCCCCCCCTCCTCCCTCCCCCTCCCTCCTCCTCCCCTCTCCCCTCTCCCCTCTCCTCCCCCTCCCCCTCTCCCCCTTTCCCTCTCTCCCGCCCCCTCCTCCTCTTCCCCTTTCCCTCTCTCACGCCCCCTCCTCCTCTTCCTCTTCCCCTTTCCCTCTCTCCTCCCCCTCCTCCTCTTCCTCTTCCCCTTTCCCTCTCTCCTCCCCCTCCTCCTCTTCCCCTTTCCCTCTCTCCTCCCCCTCCTCCTCTTCCCCTTTCCCTCTCTCCTCCCCCTCCTCTCCCTCTCCCTCCCCCTCCTCCTCCTCCTCCTCCTCCTCCCTCCTCCTCTCCCTCTTCCTCTTCCCCTTTACCTCTCTCCTCCCCCTCCTCCTCTTCCCCTCTCCTCCCCCTCTTCCTCCTCCTCCCCCTCTTCCTCCCCCTCCTCCTCCTTCCTCCTTCCTCCTCCTCCTCCTTCCTCCTCCTCCTCCTTCCTCCTCCTCCTCCTCCTCCTCTTCCTCTTCCTCTTCCCCTTTACCTCTCCCTCTTCCTCTTCCTCCTCTTCCTCTTCCCCTTTAACTCTCCCTCCTCCTCCTCCTCCTCCTCCTCCTCCTCCTCTTCCCCTTTACCTCTCCCTCCCCCTCCTCCTCCTCCTCCTCCTCCTCCCTTCTTCCCCTTTCCCTCCTCTCCCTCTTCCCCTTTCCCTCCTCTCCCTCTTCCCCTTTCCCGCCCTCCCCTTTCCCTTTCCCTCCTCTTTCCCTCTCCCTCCCCCTCCCCTTCCCCTTCCCCTTCCCCTTCCCCTTCCCCCTCTCCCTCCCTTCTTCCCCTTTCCCTCCCCCTCCCTTCTTCCCTTCCCTCTACCTCTCCATTAATTGCTTTGTTCACGCCCACACTCCCTCCGAGCTCCGTCGCCAGCCGCCCTCGGGTCCCGTTCGTCAGCTGGTCACTCGGTGAAAATGAGACTAATGAAGGCAATTAATCTGGGAAATTAAAGTCATGACGATTTATCGCGAGGTACGTGTCATGGGCGGAGGAAGGAGAGGGTCAGGTTTGGGAGAACAAGGGCAAGAGCCATGTGGAATGAGCAAGAAGGCATTTTTAGGTAGGCAGGGAGTGGGAGTAGAGGTGCCCAGATGTCCGATTCGGGAACAAAATCAGACTGGCAGATGTGTAAGCAAAAGCCGTCGGAGGACAGAAAAGAGGCGAGTGGCATGTGGGTTCGGGGGGGGGGGGGGTTAGGAGCCAGCAAGACAAGGCAGTCTTCAAGGTCGCGGGTGAATGATCTTCGTGGTGGGGAAGGGGGAGGGGGAGGGGAGGGGAGAAAGGCCTTGCTATGTCTCGCTCCGGGTTTGTGCTTGCGTTGGGTACAGCTGCAGGGTTTAATAGGTTTTGCTTACGCGCTGGGCAGGGTGTGAGGAAGAGAGGAGGGGAAAGCAGGAGGATATGGCCTCTTGTTGAATTCGTTGTAGTGTCATTATTTTTTCGGATTTCTAGCCATCCGTTTTTCGCTTCTTTCTTTCTCTTCGACATTTACTTTGTTTTCGCTATATATATGTAGTTTTTTACACGCCTGAGGCTAGGTAATACACACGCGCGCGCGCGCACACACACACACACAACCACACACACACACACACACACACACACACACACACACACACACACACACACACACACACACACACACACACACACACACACACACCACCTCCCATTCAAGGTCATACCGCGTTGGGTCGCATGAGGTTTATTACCGTTTGCTCGCACATGACGCTTCCTCTTCGTCAGTATTCCTATCAAGTCGGCTTCTGTCTGATATCCTCTTTTCTTTGCTTACTCATTTATCTTTTCCCCCCCTGTTTGTTTTTGTCCCCTTACCCTCCCCTTCCCTGGTATAAGTCAGAATCCCCCCCCCTCCCAACTACCCATTCTCCTCATTTCCCCTTCACCCCACATCTCGCTTCCATGCTCGCACATGCTTATGCACGATACGCTTCATAGCACGTAGACCTTACAACCGGGGATGCCTCCGGGCCACATAAGGTCGTCGGGGAGACGCGCCGAAGATCCGGCGGAGTCTGTCTTACGAGGTGGCGGGCGCTGTTAGCCACCGGCAGCAGCGCCTTGGTGACTGTTGACGCAAACTTTCTTCAGTATTCCGTTATTGTCGTCTTCTGGGATGGTTGCTACGCCATGTCGACTTGCCCCGGCGCCGCTGCCACCGGAGACCGCCCTAAGTGGCTGAGGGAGAAATGTTGATCCGGTGGTGCAGTGACGGCGCCCGTGACGAAGGCGGGGGCGTGACGAGTTATTCCCTCCCCGCTGCTGTTACTATGTTTTTTAGGTCTGCCGCTTCACGCTGCCATTCAGGATCTGTGCTGTTGGTTTCTCCTTTTTGCATATTTAAGTTTATCTTGCCATGACTTCCTGTCACTTTCTGAGGTATTGCCTTGTGCGTGTTGTTTGCTCTTTTTTCCATATTTTCTCTCCTTGTGCGCGTTCATTATCCTCCTGCCATATCGCGCCCTAGCCCATTCAAAGGAAGTAAATGGCTGAGGAGTAGAACAAGAATTTAGCCAAGATAAGCGATTAAGAAACAACTGGCCTGTTTAGATTTGCCAACAAGGAGATAGAAATGCAAGTAATTTTGTGGACTCAAACTCCTTTGAGTAGACGGCGGCGCATCGATTCTCTCCCTCTCCTAGGCACATACAGTAGAGAGAGACGGAGGCAGACAGAAGTCAACATCATTTTCAGTGGATTATGTATAGGATTATATTTTCATCTTGCAATGGCGGAAGTGGAGTACAGCCGTGAAAGGAATGCGGCCGCGGGAAGGTAAACTGAATGTGTGGTGATTATAGGAGCTTGACGGGGGAGGGGCGAATGGACCACATGTGAAAGAGAGAGGGAGAGGGAGAGGGAGAGGGTGAGGGAGAAGGTGAGGGTGAGGGTGAGGGTGAGGGTGAGGGTGAGGGTGAGGAAGAGGGTGAGAGAGAGAGAGAGAGAGGGTGAGAGACAAACGAAACCAGTCCTCACCTAAGGCATCAAACGCCGTCGCAACCATGCTCGTTCAGCCGTCCCGGCAACACACCCCACTTCTGGCTGCGTGACGCAACCTACGCTCTAAAGGTGATGGTTTGAATCTGCCGCAGCGACCTCGTGGCGAGGCGGGGCAGAGGAGAGATTGCAAGGGGGAGACATGCGGAAGAGGAAGGGGAAAATGCGGAATTAGCTAGAAGGAAAAAGACGGAAGAGGCGAGATGGAAATGGAATGCGAAGAGCTCTCCGCCCCGGCCTTCGCACGGCCGTTGTTTACCCTCTGTTCGGCTCCTTAGAACGTCCTTTATTTTTATTATTCACTCAAACACCATCAACAATTGGGTTTTCCGTTTTGAAGGACTGTAGGTACAAACACGGACAATTAGCTACTTTGTGATTCAAAGATTGTCATGTCAAGGATATACTAAGTAACCATATGCAGTTATGCTCAGGCCTACACTTTCCACGCCTCCCCCTCCCCCCTCCCCCTCCCCCTCCCCCTCAACTCAGAAACGCAAACCATCATGAATGACATGCACGGGATGAATGTAGCTGTATTTCTCCCTTCTCTCTTGTCTCGAACTTCCCACAACCTCTAACTTCTCGACCCTCCATAGGTTGGAGGGAGCATGAGAGGGGGCGGGAAGGCGACCCTGGGCACCAGGTAAGGCTGCCTCGCTTCTTCCTCGAGAGGTTGTGTAACGCAGCATGCCTGAGTACTGTCTTTTGCTTGTCTTTACTTTCCTTGCCCTCGACTCTGTGTATATGACGTTCCCCATATCAGTTTCGTCCTACACTCAGGTCCCGAATTTTGTGTTGCTAGGTAATGAGACAACATGACC
>NW_028234420.1:3914390-3926890 GCF_977035675.1 Penaeus japonicus
AAAAAAAAAAAAAAAAAAAAAAAAAAAAAAAAAAAAAAAAAAAAAAAAAAAAAAAAAAAAAAAAAAAAAAAAAAAAAAAAAAAAAAAAAAAAAAAAAAAAAAAAAAAAAAAAAAAAAAAAAAAAAAAAAAAAAAAAAAAAAAAAAAAAAAAAAAAAAAAAAAAAAAAAAAAAAAAAAAAAAAAAAAAAAAAAAAAAAAAAAAAAAAAAAAAAAAAAAAAAAAAAAAAAAAAAAAAAAAAAAAAAAAAAAAAAAAAAAAAAAAAAAAAAAAAAAAAAAAAAAAAAAAAAAAAAAAAAAAAAAAAAAAAAAAAAAAAAAAAAAAAAAAAAAAAAAAAAAAAAAAAAAAAAAAAAAGAAAAAAAAAAAAAAAAAAAAAAAAAAAAAAAAAAAAAAAAAAAAAAAAAAAAAAAAAAAAAAAAAAAAAAAAAAAAAAAAAAAAAAAAAAGAAAAAAAAAAAAAAAAAAAAAAAAAAAAAAAAAAAAAAAAAAACAAAAAAAAAAAAAAAAAAAAAAAAAAAAAAAAAAAAAAAAAAAAAAAAAAAAAAAAAAAAAAAAAAAAAAAAAAAAAAAAAAAAAAAAAAAAAAAAAAAAAAAAAAAAAAGAAAAAAAAAAAAAAAAAAAAAAAAAAAAAAAAAAAAAAAAAAAAAAAAAAAAAAAAAAAAAAAAAAAAAAAAAAAAAAAAAAAAAAAAAAAAAAAAAAAAAAAAAAAAAAAAAAAAAAAAAAAAAAAAAAAAAAAAAAAAATCTGGGCGCTTATGCTCCCCATCCACCGCCATCCAATATCATGCAGCTGTTCAAACGGTCCACACAGCTTGCAACGCTGTTCTCGAGTATTCCCTTTCCGTAACAATTATGGCCACTGTAATTTTTCTCTTTGTCTCTTAATAGCCGTTCGCCATCGCAATTGAACATCTGTTCAGGCCCTGCTACCTTCCAGAGCAACGTCCCTCCTGGGTTTACCTGTTACACCTCGTCCGAACAAATCTCAGTGCGTCGAAACACGCCAGTTGTTCCGGGACTATTACTCAAGGGAATTAAAGATATTAGTTCGGCTTCTTCTATTTTGCGTTTGCACATTTAATGCTTTCCTATATCGTTCGCACCCCCGCAACCTGCGCGAGAAGTGGAGAATCTGACCTTGGCCCGTGGGCTGGGTACGTGTGGTCACAGATTCCACTTGGCAACAGATACTGCAGGAGACAGAGCCTGAGACCTCACACGCATAGACACTCATAGAGACACACACAGACGCACGCACGCACATATACGCACGCGCGCGCACACACACACACACACACACACACACACACACACACACACACACACACACACACACACACACACACACACACACACACACACACACACACACACACACACACACACACACACACACACACACACACAAGATTTTCTGCATAAGAGGAAGTTGGAAGTGGACTCTTAGATATCATTTCAACCATTAGGCATGCTGTTCTTGCGCGGGTCATTGGGGCGGCAGAGGGAGAGGGAGAAGAGAGAGGATGCTGGAGGGATGAACGAGGTAGATTGTCAAGTGGATTCGTGGATGACGACCAGGCGGGTACATGCACCTCAGCGGTGAGGTTAGAAGACTTTGTTTATGCAAGGGAGCGGTTATTGCACTCTTGCCGCTCGCCTCCCCCTTTCTAATGCGACCACCTCCTGCGTCGCGGGCCTTTGGAGGTCACAGGCGCAAGCACTTTCTGCCGCGTGTTCGGTTCTCTCTGGCTCGTCATTCCGTCATGCATGTCAGACTTTTCTGCTGTTGACGTGACGTGACGTTGGACTCTGAAATTTTTCATTTTAGTTATTGGCAGATTAATGTCTTTCCCCGTGAATGATGAGGAGATATGAAACGTCGTAATGATTACCTCTTATTTCTAGCTTATTGGTTATAATACTTTAGCTACGAAGGTGCCCTTGACCTTGGAAGCCATGTTAGCATCATCTTTACGTCGTTACCCTACTTGTCTTCTTCCTCGAAACCTTTGTCATCCACATGGATTATGGAACATTCCAATTGGCGAGTGCAGGAATATATTATTAGGACATCCATACGGTTGACTTTACCACCTCACAGACTCCTAGGCACGTCACGGAAAAGGGTGGGGGTAGATTAGGGATTGACGGATCAGGATCAGAGCGGATCAAAAGCAGACCCCCATTGCCCTGCTTTCTGTTGGAAGGTGCCCCCCCCCCCCCCACACACACACACACTTTCTCCCCGTTAGGAGACCCCGCGTTCCAACCTGTGTCAACAAAGAGTGCATACGTCACCTGACCCGCGGCACACAGGGTGTCTTTTAGGATTTACTCTTGAGGGATGGAGGTAAGGGAGCCTCGTTACCCCCCCCCCCTCTCCATCTCGCCCCCACCGTTCGCTCTGGAGTCTCGCCCAGGTTCTGTTGACGTTTTGGAGTCTCGTTTCGCGTTGCAGGTTGAATCCGCGATCCGTGGCATGCAGTCGGACAGGATAGGATTCCCACACGAGTCTACACTGGAAGGCGATGGGGTGCGGGGGAGGGGCACCCTCTTGATTTGCTAAGGGGGGGGGGGTCAAGGGGTGGAGGAGGTGGAGGAACTCGCCCTGGCTTCCCCACCCTTAGGCGGCCTCAACACCCTCGGTATGCCAGACACCGCGCCACGAAGGTGAACGCCAGCCTTGTATAACAACCTGCACGACCACCTCTGCTTGCGAAGGCTGGGCTTGAAAACGCAATACTTGTCGTGGAGTTGCTGACTCCGCCCACGTAACGCAGGCCACACTGATAAGTCGTGATGTCTACTGATTAATCTTTGAGTACTTGGGAATGACAGCGTCTATTGGATATATGCTAGGCTGTTTATGTACATTAATTGCATTTCGTACATCGTTTCCATACAGAAACGAGATGTTAAGAATTGTGTCAAAAAGAACATCAACATATTTGATGGTCTACTCCCTCCCCCCTCACACACACAAGGTCAAGAGTGTAATGTCAGGGGTCGGGGATCCTGCCTGGCCGCCACATGCGTTAAGGGTAGGGAACAGTGGGGGACAAAAATCCTCAAGGATGTTTGTTCATTGGACGCCCGTGGTCATCAGGAGAATTCCCGACACGAGACGCAGTCTGATCCTTGGGTTCAGAAACTGATTTCCTGTCCAACCAAATAGTCCTCTGCCTTTTTATTAACACTGAATCACATTTCATTTCTGGTAAGGATACAGTTCAAGCGGTCCGTGTGATCACCGCGTCAGGAAATCGTTTTGTAAACAGGATGTTGAGCCAACCGCATTGTTCCACATGGCGCCAGTTCAGAGTTTTTGGACTTGGTGTTATCGCGTCACTGGCATGTGCTTGGAGCAGCTGTTCAGCATGGCCAACACTACTAGTTTTGCAATTAATTTTGTAAGGTTTACGTAACTATGCTGTCGGGTGTACAAGTTAAAGTGTAGAGCACGGACTCGACTGCACAATCGTATGGGAAGGGAGATTTGGATCGTGTGGTACCTGGTTTAGTCGCTGCTTATAACTGTTCACTAGTGACAGAATTGGAGTGTTTGGAGGGAAAGGGAGAGTTACAAAAGGAGAGGAAAGGAGGGGGAATTTAGGAATTCATAATTGCCTGTGAGAGAATCCCAGCAACCTTCCTTCTCCCTTAAGGTGAGATGTTTGGTCTCGAGGACAGCTTTAATGATGGGCCCCTCTACTAAGTTTACTGGTCGTATGAGAAAGGACAAGCAGTGATAGAAATTGGTAAATGGGAGAAGATAAATATTTTTACAAAATGGATCAGAAGAGAAAGCATAAAATAACTCTTTTAAAGTTGATCAGAATGTAGGTAGTCAGGTTCATGCATTTGCTAGTATATACTACTATGTCGCATTACAGCGTGATTAAATCAGATGGGAATGAAAGTAAGTAGTGAGTAAGATATTCAAGCGATGTGAGTAAAGGCTATAAAGAAAAATAGTGTAGTGATAAATCAGCACATGTTTGAAGCAAGGGAACTATTGAGTAATGAGCGAATGAATCACTGCAGCGAGAGGCACTGGTCCCATGCAGTAGACAGGGGCGCGCTGGACCGGAAGGCGCTGTGTTCGCCGCTCCAGTGCAAACCTTGCGACGCCGATCGTGACCTTGGGCGTGACGTCACCGGGTTGCTAAGGGTCGATTGGCCGTGCTGCGGATAGCGCACGGGACGTACATGCACGAGGCACGGAGGTTGCGTATCAGCGCGTTTGTTTATCGGAGAGACGCACAGGAAGCGCTGGAATAACAGAGGAGAAGAGTGAGACAGAGCAAGAAGAAATAAAGCAGCAGTAGTTTGAGGGAAAAACGGCATAGGGGAGACGAGAAAGGGAGTTAAGCAGCTCGTGGTATTATGAGTGCATGTATGTAACTCACTCTACATGTATGAGGCGCATCGGCTGGGAATGAGAAAGGATCCAAGTACCTTTTATGTCTCCTCGCGCACCGCCATTGTTATTACCATCGCCGCCGCTCGGAGGACCCGCCTCAAGGTCGTGGTGCTTTGCTTATTTGTTTTCTTGTTCCTCTCGCAATCTATTTTTTTCTCTCGGATTTCCCTCTCACTATCTACGTCTCTGTCCAGCCTATCAATCGAAATTCATTTCCTCTTTCCTGGCGCACTTTTTTCTTTGCTTCATCTCTGCCCCCCCCCCCCCCATTCATTTATCTCCCCCTTCCTTTTAGTCGCTTTGTCCTCTTCAGACGAGGAAGAAAAGTAATATTCAATTTTGAGTATGAGTATTGTGAAGTAATATATATATTCCTCTACGTTCAAGCAGCAGCCGCCGTCGCGAGGTCACCAGTTAGACTTGGCTTGTGTTGGATAGTTGTTTACTCATGCATCTCTCTTCTGACCTGACCTCGCGCTCTCTTTCCCTACTCTCGCCCTCACCTCCACTACCGAAGAAAGAACCTATAACGCTTAAGATATGATACATCTAGTATTGCTACCCAGATCACCGTAAATATACATTACCCGTCACAAGGGGTTCGATTTTTTTTTTTTTATCACAAGTGTTGCGAGGGAGCCCGTGGCGCCACAGTGTGACTCATCCATGTGACTGGCTGTCTGAAAGGCAGTGCTCCCGAGGTGTGTATTTGTTTGTGTTTTGTAGGTCGCCTTGGTCGTCAGTGCGAGGAGTGATGCTTCTGTGATAATCCGACCCTCGGGCTCTGAAGATTTATATCAAGTTCGGGAGTATCGGTTGTATGGTTCTGCATCCCTCTACTGTGCTTTCATGTTTTTCAGCACGAGAAAAAAAAACCCAATGACAAACAGTTGTGGCCTCGCGTTGACAAGTTTGCTTTGTGGGCAAAATTTCAGTAATAGTTTTCTTCTATTGCATGGATACTCATCCTTAATTGATTTGATTTTTTTTTCTTCATATTTTCCATCATCGCCATCTTTTTTTATGCTAAACAAGATGTGATACCCAAGCTGTAGATATTCGTGCGCCCGTTCAGTTCAATTGAGGCCCAACTGGGGGGGGGGGATCGGAGACCAGAGCAGTTGCAGATAGCTTTGGTGTTGCAAGCCGAGTGGGGGAAGGGGTGGAGAAAGAGGGTCGGCCACATGCATGAAGGCGTCTTTCAACACCTGTGTTTGCTAGCCATCCTTGGTGGATATAACGGGCAGCAGTTACTAACTTTTTAGTACATATATTACTGGGACGATGCGTATATTTTACTGCCGTACTTTTTTTTTACCGTTTCAAAGCTTCGGTTTCGTATTACAACTGCGATGCGCATTTTTCATAATCACTGTCTTAGTTATCATCATTAGTACATATTTCAGATATACGTGTCTCGGTCACACAACCCTACATCCTCGGGCTAAGTCCATGCTTACACCTTCGTAATGTTGGCTATCTCTAGTATTTCGTAAGGTTTTCCATGAAACATTTGTATTCATGTGTCTCGCTTGCATATTGTTTGAATGCTCAGGCACATTTACCTTTATATTAGGAACCTCCGGTATCACAAAGTACAAAATTATGACCTTAAAATATTCTTTCTTAATTTTGAAATGTGTGGGAAAACCGTGTTTTAAATGGCATTTTTAGTACGTCATTCGTTTACTGACAAAACAAATCGGTTATCTCTTGGATATATCTCTGTGCCAGTCGGATGAAAACACGGCATAGCGTTCCTGCCAGTCACCCTGCAAATTTTGGACAGATACCTTTTCCCGATCATTTTTATCCTCCTATTCATATATTGAAATATTATGACTCAAGACTTTACCTGTGGTAACACAAATAAACTTGATTTAGATATGGCGTCCGACCGAATTCCAATGCCATTAGAAACCTCGGGCACCAGGTCCTTCCTGGCTTCGACTAAAGGAGTGATTCTAAGGCCGTGACGGAAGTGGGCAAGTCTTGTCGATCTGTGCTTCCAACCATGTTTTTTTTTCTCGTCACAGACAGAGCATTCCAGTAGAGCACAATTTTGTTTTGCCAATCTTTCTTAAACATGAATCTGCAGTATAGGGATATCCTCTCACTTGAAGTTGATCAACGTCTGTGCTACCTAGCGATACGCGAAGGCAACATGTCAGCAGTCCTCTCAGAGCGCCGACTCTGATTAAATATTTGATGTTATTGAAACACTCCCTCCTCCCTCGTGTAACTGAGACCACGTGACGAAAGCCAAATGTCATTACTGACAAGTAATACTTAAACCTCGTCTGTCTTTTACTTGGTAGGCCTGCAAAAAAACGACACCGTTTCGAGCATTATTAACTCTTCTTGTATTTTAATGTTGACAGAGAAGATTAAGGGCTCCGTTTTGTAGTTTATACTTTCGTGAAAAAAAAGTTATTTGGGCCGCAGAACATAGCAACTCTCGTGTGGGTACCTGGGTTTTAATTGGCGGTGTCTGAGCACGGGCCGACGTATATTTTTAGATTTTTTGCTTACTTGTCGTTTCTACTGTTTATAGTTTTATTACTGTTTTGTATAGCTATATAATGTAAAGTTTGAAGGCGTT
Organism: Penaeus japonicus; assembly: GCF_977035675.1. Classification (NCBI taxonomy): domain Eukaryota; kingdom Metazoa; phylum Arthropoda; class Malacostraca; order Decapoda; family Penaeidae; genus Penaeus; species Penaeus japonicus. The sequence goes on from NW_028234420.1 coordinate 3,921,413, forward strand.
TCGTTCGGTATTTTCATGCAGAGGAATTTACCGTACAAATTTATTCATAAAGTTAGGAATGGACAACCCACGTGAACTCCTAGGTATTCTCAAAATGATGGAATGACAATGGTCCTTTATTTACTTTACCTCCAAAATGGACGTATATTGTAGAAAATCGTTATCACTGCTTGTAAATAATTATACCTCCAAGAAAGATATATAGTACAGAATCGTCATTATTTCTTGTAAGTAGTTATTGTCTACAAAGTTTAATGAGATTTAAATCGTGATAGCAATTCAGCTAAGAGTCGGGATAATCAGGGTTCTTGTCAGCAACTAAAACTGTATAACCATTGGGAATAAGTACTCCTATGTGGATGTACTATATATGTTGCAGTTTTCTTATATCTCGCGGTGCGTGACGGAGGTTGCCTACAAGAATAATAATCTGGCAGTATCTCTGGGATAGAGAAGGAAGAGCGAAAATAAGGACGGTCCACATGGCGTGCGTCTGACACACCTCGGGAGGGTTGGTAAGCTTGCGTTCTCTTTGACCCCGAAACCGTCATGACAAGCGTGGGATCGTTATGGAGTCTGGATAAATGCATATGTGACAATGGAGGTTGTAAATAAGCTTTTGCATCTTGCTTACAAGCTGCAGATAAATGTGGCAAGAAGAATTTAGGGCTGGAGTAAATAATTCATCGTTTCCTTAGACCGTGCTTAGAAAATCATTTATCCCATTATTAGACTATGGAATCTTGTTTACCAACACGAAAACCAATTTCTTCCCTGTTCAGTTCTCAACTGTCATTTCTTTCGTCAATTTAAATATTGACCTTGATTCTAAGGATACGAACGTAAAATAATTCCTTCGTGCTAAAGTTGAATGAACGAGTGAGTGAGCAACTTTGGCGGCAAGCATATATGGAGTGATGTCCTTTGCTCCAGTGTAATTAATTTGGCAATTGCACAATGATATTCATATTAATTTCTTATGTTTTTTCATATTGTAATAATGTACTCGGGTTGTTTGTGCCTTTTGCAAGTGACTAGCTCTTCCTTGAATTTAGTTTATCGTGTTTGTCGGAAGGGAGAAAAAGAAAAGGAAGGTTAGGTCGAGAGGAAAGGAACGGGGAAGGAAGGGCCACAACCTGGGGTGGATGGGCGAAGGGTTAACGGGAGGAATTTACCTGCTCAAGGCTGGAGATAGTACAAGGGAAAAAGGGGAGAGGGTGTAACGACCTGTCAAGTCAGGTGTTTGTCAGTCTGTCCACGGAGGTCGTGAAGCAAAACGGGAGAAATGAAGTAGATGGAGAAATCGAGAGGCAAGACTTGATGGGACAGACTCGATGCGTAGCAGCTTCCAAGTGCTTGTGGAAGAAACGGATAGAAAATGTAAGTTGGACGTTCATTCGTTTTTTATTAGACACGCGCACAGGGTATATATACTCTAAGAGTATTAGATGCTACTGACACCTTTAAGTGTGCTTTATATGATAACGCCCCAGAATGGCGAATTTGAATCTGGGAAATGGTTATATGACCGATACCTTATCTTGGGGTGCGTTCTGCTCGTCTTTTGTTATCCCAGTGCATGAGAGACATTTGCGTTGCTTTCTTTTTGTAGTTTATTTTTTAACATTAAATATTGTTGTTCTGAAAAGTTTGTGTTATTATTTCATATTGTCAGTTACTTCTATTGTTCACGGGATTCATGTAGTTAATCCCATGGAAATTATGGTTGGTTTTAGTAATGGTATTTTTATATTAGTATTGGTAGTATTACTGCCCTTGATATTATTACTGATATAATTATTATCATCAACATTATCTTCACCAATATTCTATCTGTTTATTGTTTTATTTAAATGAATCTCATTTCCTGCTCCAACAGCGGCTTCAGCCTTTATCATTTTTTATGTTACCTTAAAAGCTTTGAATTCCGACACTTCGGCTAGCCGTTGACAAATAGTTTGTTGTCGAGTAAGTGACCTTGATAGTGGTATGTAAGAGTGACATCTGTTGTTGGTGAGTGTTTTCTGTTAGGATTGGCCTCATGGCGATACAGCGAAGGGCAGTGGTCATCAGAACAAGAAAGGCATAAGCAGAACATGTGTTGCTTGAGTGGAGGTGGAGCATTGCCAAGGAAGGAGCTGTGGTCTGGCAGAAGAGTGCAATGTGTTGCCATGTGTCTGGGTTAAGAGGAACACCATGCATCATACTGTCACCCGCTTTACTCTTCCTGTCTATTGTTGGACGACCCCTGTAGCACCTTTGTTACCATGCAGGATGAAGCCACAGGGCTTGCATGTACAGACTGCGTTGTGCTTGCTGCTGTTGACGAGGGAGTTGAACCCTGTTATTAACCAGTCGTTGAGGTCACTTGTGAGACTCTGCTATTCAGGTGTTAAAGGCTGTGGCAGTCAAACCTCAAAGAACTAAGCGGGAAGATCAAGGGCCATTGTCCTTCTCACGCATTCATCAACAGGTAGTGCTTGGTGTCGGGTATATTCTTAGTGGTGCTTCCATGGCAACCGAAGTTCTTCACTTCACAATGTTTTTTTTTCTCGCATCATCCACACATGTGCAACACTTATTCCTGTCGTCACCCAAGAATTGATTTTAGGCTTAGATTTACATTACGGCTGTTGCAACGTCCAGCTGATGGTAGTCAGATCACTAGGACGACATGAATTAGCTCCCCTGTCCGGGGATTTTTTTTTTATCTTTTCTATTTTTTACTATACATCACTTACTGGCTCGAGGCTTAGTAGCCAGTCGTAACCGCGTGAACACGTGTTTGTGTGTATGTAGTGACTGACGTTGGATTCTAGTCAAAATCAGGCGATTGTTGTGAAATACAAGGACGTTAGTACTTGTCTTGAAACAACTGGAGATTTTTTTTATTTTTTATAATGAAGTGTATTCGGATGTTCCTAAAATCCATGTTCACGCACTGAGCAACGGAGCGTTTTTTCGGATTTTTTTTTCGGGTATTACTTGCATTAGATGGGAGGCGAAGGAGGCCAAAGCGATACGATGAAGGGAGTGTCTTTCCAAAACTTCCTGCTTGGCGTTGCGTCAGCGGCTGGCGTGGGTGTAGCATTACACAGGCAGCGTTGGTGGTTGTCAGGCTGGGTGGTGTGGCCTGACACGTTGGTTAGGGAAAGCTCCAACGACAGGGAAGTAAGTAAGTAAGTATGCGCGTGCTTGCTCAAGGGGAGTCGACTATAATCACGACTTTATTCTATTTGCGAGTTAGTTTCTGTTGTTCTATTGTTGTCGGACGGATAGACCGGACACTAATCTGCCGTGGAATAGATTTCCTATAAGTTCTGATTTTTTTAAGTCTTTAAGTTTTAAATGTTTGCAATGTCAAAAGTAAGGCTTCACAGTTAATCCATATCTTTATGCTTATCTCTCCTATCATCAGATATTTCGTCATTCTGGAAAGTGCTAAGACCGTCCTAGTAACAGGGGCAGCGGTATCCTTCCCAAGAAACTTCTTTATTGTCGCATGTTTTTGCACGCGCACACCAGTCTTACATACATACTTACATACACATCTACGTACAGGTCATGTGTGCCTGTATGGCATCCTCCTGTTCTACTGCTAATGACAATTCGACATTATCTCTCGTTCCATAGAATGTGACGACTTGTTACTAAGGCGGTAGGTACTTAGATAAATACATGGCTCATGATAGGGAAAATGATAAGCCGCACGTGCACTCACTCACTCACACACTCACACACTCACACACACACACACACACACACACACACACACACACACACACACACACACACACACACACACACACACACACACACACACACACACACACACACACACACACACACACACACACACACACACACAGTGTATGTAGTATGTATATAAAGTACTAATGTAAATGAAGAGGAAGGGGGGGCGGGTGAATGAGAGAGAGAGAGGGAGGGAGGGAGGGAGAGAGGGAGAGAGGGAGAGAGGGAGAGAGGGAGAGAGGGAGAGAGGGAGAGAGGGAGAGAGGGAGAGAGGGAGAGAGGGAGAGAGGGAGAGAGAGAGAGAGAGAGAGAGAGAGAGAGAGAGAGAGAGAGAGAGAGAGAGAGAGAGAGAGAGAGGGGAGGGGCAGGGCAATGTTCCCCCACTCGAAAGGTGATCAGGTGAATATTGTAAATAGAAGGGATTGGGCGCGTGTGGTTTCACGTGAAGTGAGTTGAAGCTTGACCTTCGAGTTACTGATGAAGGTCTGCGCCTATAACAAGATGTTAATTTTAGTCTTTTATATAGACTTTCATAATTGCTGTTGCCATATAACTTTTATCAATATGGCATATAATTTATGACTATTTAATTCAGGATTGCTTTGAGAGAAAGTAGTGGTACGATATGGTGTCTCTACCTTTTTTTGCGTTCTGTCGAGGCTGATATAAATAAGCCTTTTAGGTTAGGTTATGAATCTGCAGAAACGTCAGCGCTTGGTTTATAGTGAACCATTTTTTAACAAAAGACTTTAGTGTAGTCTTTATCTTATGTTTTGCTTCTTTGAGCGCAAATAACATTAGTGGCCAATTACCAGGGAAGTTAATAGGTGCTGTTGCCAAGGCTTGAGATCTTCAGCAATGTCTGACGTGTGTGACGGTTCAAGACCATTTTGGCTTAAAAGAGCGTCTGTGATTTCCTGTTTTTGTGGGGAGGCGATGTCGTGAAGAAAAAAAAAATCGGTGTTTACCATTTCGAGGGTAAAATGCAGGCTTTTCCGTTCAGTGTATCAATATCTATTGCCTTCCATATGTGTGGCATGGGAAGAGCAGCCCCTCGGTTGGGCAGAGGAAAATCGATAGCGCTTTTTAATTTCTTTTTCTCTCACTCCTTTTTTATAAGCTTGCATGACTAGTTTCTTTACAAAGTTGGTAATTCTTGAGTCATGATCCGGTTTCGAAATATGATAATAAATTTGCTTGAACACTGCGGTTGTAGTTTTGAGCTCGGTTACGACAAGAACACAGTTAATGTAATGTTTAATATTAGAGTCTTTAATTACATTTAGGTCAGCTTACATTACCCAAATCCTGACGGGTGTGTTCCCAAATACGAGCCCCCCCCCCTCCCCCCCTCCCCACACACACCCCATTGGGAGAGGGTAAATACATGGCGCTCGTCGCCCACACTCCTGGGATCACCTATGGCGTTGTCGGGTGTCGCCATATTCTGCTATAAAGATATTTTCCCCCATTCACCCATTTTAAGTTTTCGTAAGCATAGATGCAATTCAAACCCTATATTTCAGCAGTTGGAACGTTCAAGCGGGCGTGTAACTCTTTGTGTGGGCGGCATGGTCAGAATGAGATTTCCGTTACACATCTGCGTAGTACAGTAACCGCACATAGCAACAAGCCACGAGGCCGCACTGGGAGGCTGGCTGCCAACGCTCTTAAAACTGCACGCTTTTTCATTCTCCGTTTGTGTTTGGGGTACGAAAATCATGT
>NW_028234420.1:3942218-3944718 GCF_977035675.1 Penaeus japonicus
GACGACACCGAAACGGCAATAAAAGTAAACAATCACTAAAACTACATAATTGTCGCTATGGCAACGGCGTACAAAATGACTTGACATATACATGTCGCAATAGGAAAGATGAGCAGAATTATATCTGAACTTGGCAAAGTAAAATATTTCATGAGGCTATGACCGAAAAAGGTAAAAAGCTTTAAATTTCAAATAGTTTTCAGACACTCACTGATACGGGTTACAGTTAAGTCTAATCTAAAAGAAAAGAAAAAAAATAGATAGATAGTTGGCAAACCGTATGTAATTGATTCTTAATGATATAGATGCAAATATTATATCTTTAGTAATCGGCCACAGGTGTGGATTTTCGTCATTCGCAAAAAGTCGCAACTTTTATTAAAATTTCAAATTAGAAAATTAGTAACGATTTACATATTTACACCTACAAATTCGAATGAGTAATCCGTCTGTCAGAAACAAAGCTTGAGCACAAATTTATTGATAGGATATGTCATGCACATGATAGTATGATCACTTTACAGCGAAATTAGTGATTTTTCTCCTCGCGAAATTATCTATTCTTAATCAGCTTTTTTAAAAAAAAAAAAAAAAAAAAAAAAAATTTTTAAACCAAAAAATAAAAAAAAAAAATATAAAAAAAAAAAGTGCGCAAAAAAAAAAAATAAGAGGAAAAAAAAAAAAAAAATTTTTTTTTAAAAAAAAAAAAAAAAAAAAATTTTTTTTTTTTTAAAAAAAAAAAAAAAAAAAAAAAAAAAAAACAAAAAAAAAAAAAATTTTTAAAAAAATGTAAAAAAAAAAAAAATAAAAAAAACACAAAACAAAAAAAAAAAAAAAAATTAAAAAAAAAATAAAAAAAAAAAAAAAAAAAAAAAAAAATTCTTAAAAAAAAAAAAAAAAAAAAAAAAATACAAAATAAAAAATAAAAAAAAAAAAAAAAAAAAAAACATTTTTAGCTTAAAAAAAAAAAAAAAAAAAAAAAAAAAAAAAAATTTGTGTAAAATAACAAAAAAAAAAAAAAAAAAAACAAAAAAATTTTCTTGTCTTAAGGGCATAACCTACGTGCTCAGGACAATCTTGGTTCGTATAATTTTATGTGCTATTTATACAAGTATGCTAATCCAGTAAAATCATCCAATAAACATTGTTATTTGTAAATATGATTTGGATTCTTAGCCTATTAGAATATTCCAAAGAACTAAAATGTGCCTCTAGTGTTCAGCAAATCGTATACTTTCAGTGATATCTGTGCATCATGTTGTAGAGACGCCCAAAATCTACTTTGGCGTTTGTTTTGATCCTGTATCCAGAGTGTCTACCCACTAGAGGTGGTTTCTGCTGAAGGCCGATGTCCAGTGTCCGACACCCAGAGGCTCAGAGGGGACCTCCGACGTTGTTATACGACTGTGTCTCGTGATCTGATCACTTTCATGTTGAAAACTTAATTGTTCTAGTTTTACGTAACTGTAGCTTTCTTATATACTTAACTGCTGATAGCAACGCAATGCAATATCGACACAAATTTGAAGAGTATTCCTATATAATTCGCAAAGGGGGAGCTAAAACTTCTAGCACTTGCAAAGATAACTTTCGTCTTTGAGGGAACTGAAGAGGCAAAATAACAAGAATCACTTTATGGATTTTTTGCACAATATTCATCCGGATATATGATTCGAGGATGATGCAAGAAGTGCGAAAACTACTCATGGATTGCTAATGACTGGTAACTTGAATACGAGACAAAAATCAGTGTATAATTGTCAATATTCATTAACTTCTATCATACATATTTGAAGAAAGGTATACTATAGTCAACCAAATATATGTAAATGACTGTAGTGATATATATATATATATATATATATATATATATATATATATATATATATATATATATATATACTCATATACTTCAAAGTAAAAGATGCATCTGGTGTAATGCTCAATTACGTGATTATTATAATTACTGACGAAATCATACTCCCATCCCTGTGGGCTATAATGTTTATAAACAATCGAAAGTCAACTCAGAAGATATAGTTTAATGCTAGAACAGAATGAGGATTTCTATATTCTACCGCTGATTGTCTTATTCTGAACCTGTGCTACCATTTGTTCCACATCCGAGACTACTGTTTCCAGACAAACGAAGACGTATGCTAATCGCCTTTGACGAGACAAGGGCACCTAGAGAGACAGACTGGCAGACAAAGAGATAGATAAAAAAGGGAGAGGGAGGGGATAAACGACATGACGAAAGCCGTAAGTTCTTGTCTAATGTTTTTCCATTCAGGCATAATGTCATGTTTATGCATTTATCTTTATTGTTATTTACACACTCAAGCATACACGCACATTAGTGTTGTTGGTATATATATGTATATATATATATATAAATAGGATATATATATTATAGAATATATATACAATATATATGATATATATAATATATATATATATGGCCATATCGAATATATATATATATATATATATATATAAT
>NW_028234420.1:3969718-3972218 GCF_977035675.1 Penaeus japonicus
TGAAACTAATAATTAAGCACAGTAATACAAGACCATTACCAACATGAAACACGACAGTAATGACAAAAATAATAATGATGAACCAAAAATTTATACAATTGTTAATCGCTGTAATTATAAAGCAAGTGTTGCCAGTATCAACTAAATCATAAAAAAATGTGAGAGGAACAATAGCCATGATGTCTTTGATGTTTGTTCTTGTTCCTATGCATTATAATGGTGACAATAAAAATTATGATAAGTATCCTTATCATATCGTGACCATCATTACTGTTAATATTTCTATAATCATTATTATTATCATTGTGCGTTATAATGATAATGATAATCATCATTATGTCCTTTTTACTATTATCATCCTTTAATTGATACTACTACAACTATTATTGTTGTTATTGCACTCATCACCACTAGCAAGATCATTACGGAATAGTATTGCTCTTTTATCACACTTTCATCTTTAACTTTGCCATTATCATTGACATTTGTTATGAACTCTTATCATGTTAATAAAACATTATCATTAATGTCATAATCATCATCGTTATGATTATTAGAATATTCATTATTATTAGTGCTCGATCATTCTCACTCGTTTCAAGTTTGTCGGTTTTTAGATTTTTGATAATAATAACAATAATAATGATGATGATTATGGTAAGGATTATGAAAATGAAAATGACAATGATGCTGACTATGATGATGATAATGATACTGATAATAATAACGGCGATGATGACATTGATAATGATAATAATTATAATAGGGATACTAATAATGATCATGATGATAATCATGATAATGATAAAATGATGATGACAATAATGGTGATCATGAGGATAATGATATCACCAACAATGATGATATCAATATTGATACTACCGTTGTTATTATTACCACTACTAATACCACCTCTCTTACTACTATGATGATGATGATAAAGATGAAGACACTGATAACAATAATAGCTACAACGATGGTAATCATGATAATGACACTGATAACAGTAATAGGTACAACGATGGTACTCATGATAATGATGATAAATGCAATTATAATAGTGATAATGATAATATTGATAATGATAATGATGGCAACGTCATCTGTAGTGCTAGATAACAACAACAGGAATAATACTAGTGATGATGAAAATTATGATAATGATAACAGTGATGATAATTGGGATGATGGCAAAAACATAAATGGTCATGGTAATAATGATAGTGATAATCAACACTTTAATGGTGATAGAAATACAAATGATGATGATAATGAAAATGATGATGACAATAAGAATGAAATGTTAATGGTGATGATAATGATGAAAAGATAATAATGATAATGGCAACGGTAATCAGCATTTCGATAGCCGTTATAATGATGATATTGATTATGCCAATGGCAATAATGACAATGATAGTGAGAGGGGTATTAAAAGTGGTAGTAATGATGCCAGTGTTAATATAGTTAACAGCGCTGGCAAAGCTTATATGTATAATACCGTTGATTCTTATGATCATTAGATTGGTAATCACGATAAGAAATTTCAATGGCAGTAATAGCAGAAATACGAGTAAGAATAGAATTTAAGATGTTAATGACACTGATGCTGATAATGATAATAAAAAAATTATGGTATTGATGGTGGCGATGATTGTGCTGGTGGTGATAGGGATGTCGCTGATGGTGATGATAGTAGTAAGGATAATGATAAGCAATAAACGCCAAGAGATGCAAACCTCCGCCAGATCCAAACACTCCTTATTTTGCAATGAGAGAGAGAGAGAACAGAGAGAGAAGGAGAGAGAGAGAGAGAAAGAGAGAGAGAGAGAGAGAGAGAGAGAGAGAACAGAGAGAGAAGGGGGGAGAGAGAGAGTGTGGGTGTGTGTGTACGTGAGAGAGAGAGAGAGAGAGAGAGAGAGAGAGAGAGAGAGAGAGAGAGAGAGAGAGAGAGAGAGAGAGAGAGAGAGAGAGAGAGAGAGAGAGAGGGAGAGAGAGAGAGAGTGTGTGTGTGTGTGTACGTGAGAGAGAGAGAGAGAGAGAGTGTGTGTGTGTGTGTGTGTACGTGAGAGAGAGAGAGAGAGATAGAGAGAAAGAGAGAGAGAGAGTGTGTATTTTGCAATGTGAGAGAGAGAGAACAGAGAGAGAAGGAGAGAGAGAGAGAGAGAGAGAGAGAGAGAGAGAGAGAGAGAGAGAGAGAGAGAGAGAGAGAGAGAGAGAGAGAGAGAGAGAGAGAGAGAGAGAGAGAGAGAGAGAGAGAGAGAGAGAGAGAGAGAGAGAGAGAGAGAGAGAGAGAGAGAGAGAGAAAGCAATTTTAGAATACTTAGGTCAACCACAGAACTTGACCAGACAGCAGACCCATTTTCTACGAGTCTTCCCTACGATCTGATCTCATGTGTCGGGAATAAAGAATATTCACATAAAGATAACATTAATAGTAATTATAAAAAATATAATGAAAATAATAAGAGTGATGATTATGTTGATTGATAATGCCAAA
>NW_028234420.1:3987218-3997218 GCF_977035675.1 Penaeus japonicus
TCTCTCTCTCTCTCACACACACACACGCAGTCTTTCATTTTATCATTGATAGCTAGAGTAATAAATATGCAACCCCCCCCTAAAAAAATGTATAAGCCTTTCTTACCCGCACTAGATTTGATATCTTGATGTAATTTATGCCAAGTTGTGGCTTAATCTGCGCTCCCTTGTGGCGTACACGGCTCTTCGGTCGTCTTCCCGAGGAGTGGCGGAGATGGTAAATCTGGAAAGAAATTGAAGAAAAGAGGGAAAAGTAGGTGGTGATGAAAGGGTATAGCGAGGGATGGAGAAGGGAAAGGGGGTTCGGGAGAAGGGGTGGGAATGGATTACAAAGAGGAGGGAGGAGGAAGGGGGGCTAGGGGAGTAGGATAGGTATGTGAGGAGGATGGAAAACGAAGAAGAGGAATAGGAAAGTGACACCTCGGGTCATCGCACACCGATAGAGTTACACTAAAATGAGATGGATTTGTGAAAATAAGTGTGTCGATGAATTAAGGGTAAATCGACAAAATTACATTCCATCTAGAGCCACTTTTACATCCAAATGCAGGTCACACAACTCGCATACTGCCCCGCCCACTCGTACACGTACACGCACACACTACACACATACACATAAACATACACATACACATAAACATACACATACACGCACACATGCACATGCACATTCACACACACATTCACACTCACACATTCATTCACATATATATTCACATTCACATTCACATACGCATACACATTCATATGCGCATTCATATTCAAATTCACATTCATATACGCATACACATGCACATACACAGACGCATACACATTCACATATTCACGTTCACATATGCATTCGCATTCACATACACATACACATACACACTTACACATACACATACACGCACAAACACACACGCGCGCGCGCGCAAGGGACCAGACCGGCGTCCCTGAACAAAAGCGTCGGGGAAAGTTTGGCGCGCAAGTTAATGCTGGAGTTATTAATAATCATGGAATGGCAGAAATTTTCCTGGTGGTCTAGCCAGCCCTAGCGTTTGGGGGGAGGGGGGAGGAGGGAGAAAGAAAAAAGAGAGAGAGAGAGAAGCAAGAGAAAACGTTAAAGAAGATGGGAGACGAAGAAGGAATACAGGAGCAGAATGAATAGAGGGGGTTGCAGGAGTGAGGGAGCAAGAGAGAAGGGAATAGGGTAAGGATAGAATGAGGATGGATGAGGATGGAATAAGGGAGCGTAGTGCATGGGAGGAAGAGAGAAACAGAGAACTGAGTGGAAATAGAGGGGAGGGGAGAAAAGGAAGGAGGGGAATGGCGCTCAGACGATCCGTATTTCATTATATTCGCTAGACGAGCCTTTACTATTGTGAAAAGGTGCCCTCATTGTCAAACTTTCTTAATATTAGCAACTGACTTATATACACGCGATGCGTAATTCCTCTCTTTGCTTTCTGTTTACTTTCGTTCTCTCTGTCCCTGTCATCCTTCCTCTGTCTCTTCTCTTTCGGCTTTCTTTGTTTCTCTGTGTACCTCTTTATTCTATCTCTCTTTCTCTCTACCTCTCTTTTTCTCCCTCCCTTCCCCCCTCCCCCCCTTTCTCTCTCTCTCTCTCTCTCTCTCTCTCTCTCTCTCTCTCTCTCTCTCTCTCTCTCTCTCTCTCTCTCTCTCTCTCTCTCTCTCTCTCTCTCTCTCTCTCTCTCTCTCTCTCTCTCTCTCTCTCTCTCTCTCTCTCTCTCTCTCTCTCTTTCTCTCTCTTTTTTCTCTTTCTCTTTCTCTTTGTTTGTGTTTGTGTGTTTATGTGTATGTGTTTATGTGTTTGTACTGATGTCAGTATTGCCATTCCGGACTGAAAATATAATTCAATGAACAAACTAATAATCTTTGTACTTATTCAAACCCAATATTGTTATTGAGTGCAAAAGCTTATAAACTTTTTGCGGTGATTTTTTGCTCTCTTATTGTGACTGGAATAGTATAAGGGCTTAAGTGGGGTTTGGCGTGAGGTGGGTCGGGGAGGGAGGGTATGTTTGAAAACAATTTTATCCCATTGACTAAATCCGAAGCATTAGCATACGGAGGTCGAGAAGGTTTCCAAACACTCGCAGGCTGAAGTAACGGAGAAGGAAGCTCCTTGAGGAGTTTGTGGGAGGCGTCGCTGGTTGGGCGTCTGGGTGTCGTGGGAGGCGAAGGTAGGGGACATGCGAGGCTGTAAGCGTTTGGAAGGAATTTTAAAGATTTGTTAATATGTTGATATAGTTATTGTAGTGTTTGTGTTAAGAAACCTTTATGCAAGTAAAAATTATGATATTTTCATATCAGTCCTTGGTATTTATCTCCTCTTTCTCATTCTTATCATGAATCTTTTTATCTATTATTTTGTGTTCTTATTCTCATCATTATTCAATTTCATTTTCAATGAACATATATTTTATTATCTCTCTTAGTTTTCATTATTACTTGTGACAATATTTATATCACCTTAGTCATAATCATCACTATTATTGTTCATATTTACTACTGTTATCATTGTTCTTATATTTGCCAATGCTATTCTTAATCTTATATTTATTGTTGATTTTCTTATTATTATCATCTTTGCCATGGTTACATAATGAGGTTAAAGGACGTCTTCACAACCATTACCACCTGTTATTGTTATTGCAATAAACTACAAAATATCACCACCACCCTTGCGATCGCCATCAATATTGTATTATGATATTTAGCTTTTTCCGAGCTTCGTGTTTTCGTATCTGAGGGAGGTTGAGGTAGAGGGGGGAGGGGGAGGGAAGGGTGGGATGGAGGTAGGGGGTCGTCTCAAGCTGGCATTTCAAGCGGTTCCTCAGCTTGTGGCACCGATGAATAAGAGTCAAATGAGAACCCGAAGCCGTCCCTTCCAACGCATCCAGGACAAATTAATGGAAATTATTTATGAAATTCCACACAGTTTTGATGCGGGCGGGTAATTCCATTTTTGATTCGGCGAGGGGGAAATTAAAAACTAAATAGGTGCCGGATGAAATTAAAGATTTTGAAGGGGCGGGGAGAAGCACGGAGGGATGGAGAAGGAGAGGGAGACCGAGGAAGGGTTGATTTTGTGCCGTCTGGAGCGATGAATTGTCATTTCAAGCGACCGGAAACGTGAGGGGAGGGCGTGTGCGTGGAGGGGACGGGTGGAGAGGGGAGGAGAGAGGGTAGGGGACGATATGAGAGAAAAGGGACGGAGAAAAATGAAGACAAATTCGCGCATATGCAAATCACTGAATATCATGCTCGGATAGTCTTAAAGGCTTCGATATGACAATGGCGTTTTTTCACCAACCATTACCCCTCCCTTCCCCTACATTTACCCCTACCCCTACCCCTACCCCAACCCCAACTCCAACCTCCAACCTCCAACCCCTAACCCGTACCGGTACCCCTACCCCTACCCCTACCCCTACCCTAACTCCAACCTCCAACCTCCAACCCCTAACCCGTACCGGTACCCGTACCCGTACCCCTACCCCTCTACCCCTATCCCCACCCCTATGAGTACCTCCTACACCAACCCGTTCACATACCCCTAACCCTAATGATAATGATAACAATGGTAATGTTAGGAATAATGAAAAGAATAGTTATGATAATAGTAATAAAGATAATATTGATGATGATAATGATAATAAAGATAGTAATGATATGATAACAGTAATGATAATAATTATGATAATGATAACGATGATGATAGTGATGATAATAATAAATCAGTTCCTGTTGGTAATAGTAAAAATAGTAATAGTTGATGACAATAATCATGAAATGAATGAAAATGCTGATAATAATGTTGCTGATGTTGATGATGCTAGTATTATCATTGTTATCAATAAATTTCTGATCATCATTATCAGAATGATTATATCAATAGTATTTTGATCATCACCGTTATCATTTCCACATTTTTTTTATGATTACCATAACAATAAATGGGCGCAAGAAAGAAGGGGAGGCTGATAGGCGAAGGGGCGAGGAGAGGGAGAAGGCTAGAGCAAGGGCGAGGAGAAGGTTGGAGAGAATGATGAGTGGCGAGAGGGAGAGGGAGAGGGAGAGGGAGAGGGAGAGGGAGGGCTGGAAGGAGGGAAGGAGGGAGAAGTGAGAAGAGACTTATCTTTTCCTCTCGCTACATGTTTTTTTTTATTTATATTTAGTTTTATTCATTTGTCATACATAAAAACTGTATATTCATACGTGCTTGCATATGTAGAAACATACAGACGTACACACACACGGACACACAAGCACACGCACACGAACATGGACACGCACTCGCACACGCACACGCACACGCACACGCACACGCACACACACACACACACACACACACACACACACACACACACACACACACACACACACACACACACACACACACACACACACACACACACACACACACACACACACACACACACACACACACACACACACACACATTCACACTCACATTCACACTCACACACACACCATTGCACATATACACGTAAAGTGAATGCATATCCCTACTGCCTCTGACTATATATAAAGACATGTGTTCGTACATACTTAGTGCATATTCATACACATATACATATAACTGTAGACTTACCCCTTATAAAGGAAACAGACAGACAAATCGACCAAGGGAATAAGGTGAGAGCAATAAACAGAGGATAATGGAAAGAAAACGACACAATCAGTCTTGCTGATGAGTAGCAATTATCACTTCGTTAATCAAACATCTTCCTCTGATACGGTTTTGACAGGTTATTTAACGGATCTGAGGAGTGATTTGCCGTCTGGAATTTATATCCTTATGTTGCCGACGTCCATCCAATCAGAGGAATGTTGATGGCTGTGATTTTGTTCCCTCTTTCTCCCTTCCTTTCTTGTTTCTTTCTCTCGTCCTCTTCACCTTCACTCATCTCTCTCTCTCTCTCTCTCTCTCTCTCTCTCTCTGTCACTCTGTCTCTCTCTCTCCCTCCCTCCCTCTCTCTCTTCCTCCCTCCCTCTCTCCCTCCCTCCCTCCCTCCCTCCCTCTCCCTCTCTCTCTCTCTCCCTCTCCCTATCTCTCTCCCCCCCTCTCTCTCTCTCTCCTTCCCTCCCTCCCCCTCCCCTCCCCCTACCTCTCCCTATCCCTATCCCCCTATCCCTATCCCTATCCCTATCCCTATCCCTATTCCATTCCCTCGCCCTCGCTCACTGTTCCCTTTTCTTTTCTTTTTTTACTTCTTACCCTTTCCTTCACTCCTTTCCTTTTTGCCTCTTTATTCTTTACTATCTCCCCACTCCTCTCTCTTTCTCTCTCTCTCTCTCTCTCTCTCTCTCTCTCTCTCTCTCTCTCTCTCTCTCTCTCTCTCTCTCTCTCTCTCTCTCTCTCTCTCTCTCTCTCTCTCTCTCTCCAGCTCTGTACACCTCCATCCCCCATAGGACCATCACCCTGCTATGACACAGGACACAGGGCAGTCATCTTGACTTGAAGTCGATTAGGTTTACCTGCACGACCATAACGACACCGAGAGTGGTCGTCAAGATGCTGCCCCAACTCCCGGTTATATCTTTCTCCCCCCCCAACCCCCTCTTGTAGCTACTCTTTGGAGATCAGTTTTCCGGGTCGTAAAGGGAAACTTGAGCTGTATGAATGCTTTGCTGTGTCGATTTTGGATTATACGGTATGGGGCTGCAGTGTTTTTTTTTCTTTGGTATAATAGGTCTATTGAATTTACTGCATTGTGCTGAATATGCTATTGCTAGTTATAAGGATGATAATGAATATAACAATAATGACGCTAATGATAGTGATGATACTATTAAAATAGTAATATAGATGATTTTATATTGATGACAATAATTATTGTGGCATTAATAATGCTAATGATGATGATAGTGATATTGATGATGATAATTATAATAAGGGTGATGCGATTATCACAATGATAATAGGAATGATAGTAATGATAAATATGATAGCAATGATAATGATTATAGTAGTAGTAATAGTAATGATAGTAATAGATACTGATAGTAATAATAATAATAATGGTGACAATAATAATAGTAATAATCATAATGATAGTAATAATGATAGTGATAATGGTAATGATAATGAAAACCATGATGGTATTAATGATAATAATAAGAATAGTAATGATATTGAAATTATGGTAATGATGATAAAAGATGAAAATGATGATGATAATGGGAATGAAAATGATGATAGTTATATTAACTAAAATATTCATAATTATTGCATAATAAAAAATGACATTGTATCTCATGATTGTGTCAATGACAATAATAAATGATCATACAACACGGAAATGTAATCTTCAAAGCAACACAAACCTCAGCTTGATTTCTAGAATACAGTGTCATATCACCTCTCCTCTATCCCCCCTCCCCCCTCGAAAAAAGCTCTCGCCACCTCCCCTTCTCGCTCTCCTAGTCCCCCTGCCAGCGCATCATATACCTAACAGAAAATACACATAAAAGACATTAAGACCATCAAAATCTACAGCTTCCCCATTGAACCCAAGGAGGGGATGGGGGATGGGGAGGACGACGGAAGGGCTCACGAGGAGGCTCCTCTCGCCCCCCCTCCCCTCCATTCTCTCCTCGGCCGCAACTCGGATCCAAATCGCCGAGAGGGAAAAAAAAAGACTAAGAGTGCATGATTGAAGAAAGTGAGATCGGGTTGAGGAGTGGATTCTTAGGTTCGTGGTATGTGGGAGGAGAGGGTGGGGGGAGGGGGAGGGAGAGAAGAGCAGATCTAGGGCTAATGGGTAGAAATGGGGCGCCCTTCCAATCCCCCCACCCCCCCTACCCACCCAAACCCTACTCCATCGAGAAAAAAGAAAGGAAAGAAGTTCTTAGCTCTACAGGCCCTCCCTCCTCCGCCCCCTATCCTTACCCCTACCCCCTCACCGACACTCTGCTCGTCAGGGAATCTATTGGAAATATTGAGGAAGAACGTAACTTAGCATAATATTGAAATGCAGCGCTCAACCTCTCGCAGATGGAATCAAATTCGGCAGAAGGAGCGACTGGCGGGCGGCGGGCGGGCACCAGGATATGGGATGGGACACTACAAATGTGCTGGAAACGATTCGAATTTCAATGGGAATCTCTTTATTTCTCTTTCTCTTTCTCTCTCTCTCTCTCTCTCTCTCTCTCTCTCTCTCTCTCTCTCTCTCTCTCTCTCTCTCTCTCTCTCTCTCTCTCTCTCTCTCTCTCTCTCTCCTCTCTCTCCTCCCCTCCTCCCTCCCTCTCCCTCTCCTCTCCCTCTCTCTCTCCTCTCCTCTCTCTCTCTCTCTCCCCCTCCTCTCTCTCTCTCTCTCTCTCTCTCTCTCTCTCTCTCTCTCTCTCTCTCTCTTCCTCTCCCCCTCCTCCCCTCCCTCCTTCCCCTCCCTCCTTCCCTCCCTTCCCTCTCTCCTCTCTCTCTCCCCCTCTCTCTCTCTCTCTCTTCTCTCTCTCCCTCTCTCTCTCTCTCCTCCTCTCCTCTCTCTCTCTCTCCTCTCTCCTCTCTCTCTCCTCTCCTCTCTCCCTCTCTCTCCCTCCTCCCCTCTCTCCTCTCTCTCTCTCTCTCTCTCTCTCCTTCTCTCTCCTCTCTCTCCCTCTCTCTCCCTCTCTCTCTCTCCTCTCTCTCCTCTCTCCTCTCTCTCTCTCTCTCCCTCTCTCCTCCCTCCCCTCTCCTCTCTCTCTCTCCCTCTCTCCCTCTCCCTCTCCCTCTCCCTCTCCCTCCCTCTCTCCCTCTCCCTCTCCCTCTCTCACTAACTCACTCACTCACACACACACACACACACACACACACACACACACACACACACACACACACACACACACACACACACACACACACACACACACACACACACACACTAGGATTCTCTCTGGAGACAGCAAGGGTTCACGAATTCGTGAAATCAGTGACATTATATTCGGATAAGCAAGAAGCCTCATACAATCTTCTAATCAATCACACGATGCTGATTGAGCAATGCAGTTGGGACTGTTGACAAGGGGCTGGAGAGCAAGGGATGTGTTGTGTGTGTGTGTATGTGTGTGTGTATGTGTGTGTTTGTGTTTTTTGTTTGTGTTTGTAGGGGAGTGATAGAGTAAGAGTGAGAGCAAGAGGGTTAAGAGGTTAAGCAGGTAAGAGGGTGAGAGGGAGAGAGAGGGACAGGGAGGGGGAGGGGGAGGGGGAGGGGGAGGGGGAAGAAGGAAAAGGAAGATGAAGATGAAGATGAAGATGAAGATGAAGACAAAGAAAGAAAGAAAGAGAATAGGAGCAGGAAGGAAAGAGAACATACAGAAACATACAACAGAATAAACAAACTGAAAAGGAAACGTGTAATGTAGTAAGAATAGAAGGGATGGAATGAAAAGGGAAGAGATATACAGGAGAGAGGGAGAGAAGCTTAGCCTTAATAGTCAAACAAGAAGACCTTAACAGCTCCTTGATTTGCGTCTCGAGGAACCCCCTTCCAATTGCCACTCGATTCAGATGTGTGAGTTTAAGTGAGGAGCCAATTAATAAAGGCAGACAAGTCTCTAGTGAATACTCTGTTCTGATCTAGAAATTGTCCAGTGGTTGTTGCAACTTTCCTATATCTTTTCATTTACGGTAACACATTCGTAAATAAATGTATGCCTTAGAAAGACTAGCATGTGGAGATAGAGGTAGGCAGACACATACTTAATCAGACATTTCTGTTAGTGTCTGGAACAAGACAAACAAGTAGAGAGAGCAAGGCAGGCAAATAAGAAGACAAACAAGTTGACGGTTAAGGAGGAAAATAAACTCGATAACTAATAAAAACCGTATAGATTATGATAAATAAATTAAGAGAAAGACGAAAGAGGAGATGAAACCACATAAATCCTGTGACGGGATGGTGAGTGACGGGTGACACGGCGCGTCCTGTTATTCAGATCTTATCTTGGCCAGAGGTTTCTTCTTACTCTTATTCCTATTCATTCATTCATTCTTTTGTATGGGGATGTTTTCTGCGTCTCTTCCACTTTTTATATTATGGAGGGAAAGTTTTTTGCAGAGAATTTGAGGGTATACAAAAAGAGCAAATAAACTATGTAATCGAGGCACATAGATAAAAGCCCCCCCCCCAAAAAAAAAGAAAAAAGAAAGAAAGAAAAAAAGCGGGGGGGGGGGTAGCAAAACAAGAATAAGAAGAAAAACAAAATACAGTACTGCTGACAAAATCTGAGTGCTGTTGGTGAGAAAAAAGCTGGCCGGGGGCAGGGGAGGAGGGGTCGAGTTGTCGTCGAGGGAAATATATTATGAATATTAAATAGCAGGAGGGGGTCCCTGGGGTCTCAAAGTTGGGGGAATACCATCCAAAAATGTCCAAGGGCATCAGCTAGTCTGTGTCCATCTGTCTGTTTTTCCTTATAATGCTGTGCTACGCGTGTTCCCTTCATTGTAGATCCTCCGTTGTCTCTGATGGCGGCTCGCTCTCTGCATTAGGATGTTTTTTTTATGCTTAGAGCTTGATAGTTTTTACATGATTTATAACTGATGTAACCTCTCCTTTTTATTACGTATTGCGTTTTTATTTTTTTGCTGCATTTTGTTTATTGTTTTTGTTGCATCTCGATTAACAAAGTTATTGATTTTCATATTCTTCATTAGATGAAGGAGAAGGGAAGGAAACACATTCTTGAATATGAGAAAAAGATGTTTAAAAAAAATCTCAAAAACAAAAAAAGGAAAAAAGGGAAAAGAGGGGGAGAGATTCTACAGGCCACTTAGAGGATCGCGGTCCATTTGCCCTCATAAAGGCGATCCGAGCCGGAAGAATCGCATCCGGTCGCCCAAATATGATTTTCAGCGTCAATATTTCACGGACAACAGTTTAGAAACGGCTTCAGAGCAGATAGCCGGACCGGCAAGACTGGAGGGGACTAAGGGGCTACGGGAAGGGGCTTGGGGAAGGGACCAAGGGGCTAAGGGAAGGGGATGAAGGGGCTG
>NW_028234420.1:4034718-4041116 GCF_977035675.1 Penaeus japonicus
GAGAGAGAGAGAGAGAGAGAAAGAGTGAGTGAGAGGGAGTGAGAGTGAGTGAGTGAGAGAGTGAGTGAGGGAGGGAGTGAGAGTGAGTAAGTGTGTGTGTTTGTGTGTGTGTGAGAGAGAGAGAGAGAGAGAGAGAGAGAGAGAGAGAGAGCAGAAGAGAAAATGTACATTCGAGGTTTTATAGAAAATAATTCATTTCATTAAATTTTTTTCGTCTTCACATCCTGCTTTATTTTTTTACAGCTTTTATATCTTTGTTTTTCTTTTTCATTCCTTACTAAGTTGGGCACTTTTGCTTATCACTAAATGCTTCTTGCCGCATATTCATCTTTTTATTGAAATTTGGCTTTGGATTCTCTCTCTCTCTCATTTCTATTCGTTCCCTCCAACCTCCCCTCATTCCTATGTCCTCTTATCTCTATTCTGTTGCCTTCTCCGGCCATTTCACTCCTCTCCCTATCCCCGATTCGTCCCTCCCTCGCCCCTCCCCCTCCCTTCCTCGTCGTCCCTCCTTTGCCCCTCTCCTCCCTCTCCCCGTCTCCCTTCCATCCTCGTCTTCCCTCCCTGGGCCCCTACCCCTTCCCCTCCCTCTATCTCCCTCGCCCTCCCCTTCCCCTCTTCCCCCCTTCCCCCCTTCCCCTCCTATTCTCGTCGTCCCTCCTTGGCCCCCTCTTCATCTCCTCCCTCCCTCGCCCTCCCCATCCCCTCTTCCCCCCTTCCCCTCTTCCCCTCCTATTCTCGTCGTCCCTCCTTGGCCCCCTCTTCCTCTCCTCCCTCCCTCGCCCTCCCTCCCCCCGTAGCCCCGCCCCCGTAAGTTTGACCCCTGCCCCGGGACAGATTGTGTTTCCCAGGCTGAAATCAATTCCTTGTTGATGTCCACTTCGGGGCGGGAGATTCTAACGAGGACCGCGGGCCTCTTTTTTGACATTGGTGCCATTCGAGACTCGGTAGAGAGATAGAGACAGACAGAGAAAAAGGAGTGTTGTTTAGTGTATGTGGTGTGGTGACCGTTGGTCGAAGAGTTCACACGTGTGTTGTAGATAGAAGACCACTTATATGCCGGTGTAGGAGTTCATAGATCATTAGGTGATGTGAGTTGTGCGGTTGTCGTGTTTGGGAGGGAAGGAAGGACGGTGGGATAGGGGGAGGGGGAGATATATGGGTAGGTAGGAAGGGGAGCTTGAAGAAAAAAGAATTTTGAAATTTAGGGTGACTATTTTGTTTATTTTTTCTTGGTGGGGGTGCCTTTTTTCTCTCTGTTATTCCTTCAAATCTCACTAGACATTTGCATCTAATGTCCATGACTATTATTATATACAGTATTTACAGTATATAGAAATAAATGGAAATCTACATGTCTATCTATATTTATCTATCATTCCTATCTATCTATATCTATCTATCTGTTAATAGCTATATGTATATATCAATTTATGTATCTATCTATGTATGTGTAAATGTATATGTATATTTATGTGTATCTATATATGTATATGTATGTGTATGTATATGTTTATGTATATGTATGTATGTGTGTGTGTATGTATATATATATATAATTATTAATTTATATATTATTATATATATCATATTATAATATTTGGATACGAAAGTTGGTCTTCTGACCTTAATATTTTCGTACAAAGGCAATGGATCATCCATTAAGTCAGGCAGTACTTTAATTCTCAAGAGATGAAAAAGAAAGTGTTTACTTATGCAAGGGTGGGTCATGATTTGGCGTCCAGTCGCAGGTATTTTTCGTGTGGTTCCAAGCAGGAGGCGGGGGGCGGGAGGGGGTTGTAGGACCACGCGTATCATCCATCAAACACGGCCTCGCGCAGCCTCCCCTGCCCGCGCTTGCCTCATTAATGTTGCAAACATGCACGCACACACCCGGCCACGCACACAAACACGAAAGAAATAGGTTTATAAGTACATGAGTGCTTGAAAACTGATAGATAAACAGAGATAGATTAGCCAACCGAAAGAAGCCAAAAAAATAAAAAATAGGTATAAAAACCGCGGTGTGTAGAGAGAGAGGAGAGTTTCGGAGAGAGAGAGTGAGGAGGGGGGGGGGGGGTATGAGACAGGGAGAGAGAGAGGATGAGAGGGAGAGGGTAGGGGAGAGGGAAGGAGAGAGAGTAGAAGAAAGGGAGAGAGAGAGATGGGATGGAGGCGAGAGAGGGGAGAGAGACAGATCGAGAGATTAGAGAGAGAGAGAGAGAGAGAGAGAGAGAGAGAGAGAGAGAGAGAGAGAGAGAGAGAGAGAGAGAGAGAGAGAGATAAGGAGGGAGAAGGTGGGGAGTGAGAGAGGGAGACAGAAAGAAATTAAGAAAGAATGAGAATGAGTGATAGAGATATGGAAGAGAGGGAGAGAAAGTGAGAGGAAAAGAGAGAACAGAAGGAGAAAAAGAGAGAGAGAGAGAGACATCGAGCGAGTACAAATAAAGTGTGGTCGGGCGGACCCGCTTGTAGCCACTTCCATTTCAATTTGGGAAAGTTTTACTGCGTCCAGACCTACACCCCCCCCTCCCCCCACTCCCGCTCGCCCTCCTCCGCCCAGGTTTATTCCAGGATTAAAGAAAGAGACGGTGAAAAAAGTGAACCCTCCATCTCGCGCCCCCGGGCTGGTCAGCCGGGCCGGCCTCTGCTCGCTCCAACACACATCGGCCGCTCGGGGGAGAAGGGTGGATTGGGGGTAGGGGGGGGGGGACAGGGGACCCGAAAGAAAAGGTAGAGGAGGGAAGGCAGACGCCAAAAGCATAAGATCGCGCATTACGTTCAGAGCAGTTAGGAAACATTCGTCTACATAGATAAGCACATAGATATGGTGTCATGCATAGAATATTACTACATGTGGAAAACATATGCTCTGATAGCAGTCAGAGAAACAGCGATTATACTCACTAACGCGCCGCGCGCGGAAAGTCCCTCAGCAAAAGTCGTGATATATAAGTTTAGAAGGAGTGGAGGTAGATGATATGATTAGAATAAGATATAGAAGAAGGAGGTGGAAGATGTTGGGAATATGGTGAATGCGGAGGGCGCTAAGAGAGGGAGATATAATGAATAAATAAATAAAGAAAGAAAAGATGACAGATGATTCGTACTAGAATTCAAAGTATAGGTTTCCCCCGAAAAGTCTACGGAAAATAATCCCAGTTTCAAAAGCAAGTAAAGAAATAAAGATATTGCTCTCAAATCCACAGTGGCATTTGAACTATAGACTAAAGAAAAATCGTCCAGCTTATGGAAGTGTGAAAATTTCTCAACTCCTACGTGAATAGTTCTCAAGAAAACAGTTATGAATATTTTCGAACTGCATGTGACGGAGATCGGATTAGACACTGGCATTCGGATGGTGTGGGTTTTATTCGTTATGAAATTGGAAATGCAGTAAAAGTTGCTGGTTTCTCATTTTTTAAATTATTATTCAGTTATTTTGAGTTTGCTAACAAAGTATGTAAAGTTGATATACGCATTCTGGACAAGTAATAGACTGCTCTTATGTGATATCTATGAACAAAGCAAGAAGATAATGTAGAAATGATAGTAGTAAAGATAGTCTCGTGGTAGTATTAGAATAATCGCCGTAAGAAATATCCTCGAATGTAATAAACAACAAGTACAAAACACACTATCCAATAAGCTACTCTAATCCTCTAAAAGATAGGCCTGGTGAGATAGTCTGGGATGGAGCTGTGTAGAAAATCTGAGCTTCGAGAGGTGAA
The DNA here is from genome assembly GCF_977035675.1 of Penaeus japonicus. Classification (NCBI taxonomy): domain Eukaryota; kingdom Metazoa; phylum Arthropoda; class Malacostraca; order Decapoda; family Penaeidae; genus Penaeus; species Penaeus japonicus. The sequence goes on from NW_028234420.1 coordinate 4,038,450, forward strand.
CGATTTCCCAGCGGATTGATGGTTGCTGGATATTAATGTATTGAGTTATTTTTGTATTTTAGTGGGTAGATCTGTATGCATTATTGTAATTGAGTTTAAATATCATTAAAGTATGAGAGGTTGTTGCCATCTGATGGTGTTTTTTTTACGCACGCTAATTTGGTTGAGTAATTTTATACAATTTCCTGTTTTATTTGATATGTTTGTCAGCATAAAATGATTCCACAAATCAGTGGTCCTCGCACATCATCGATTTCAAGCAAGAACTTTAAGTTGGAGATGAATCAAGGCGCCGCGTCGGAAGGGGGAGAGAGCGTGGGGAAGAGCATCAGTAGATCATACTCCTCTGCATGACTCTGCTCCCTCTGATGGAGTGTCATGCTTGACGAGAGGGAGGGAGGGCGCTAGTCAGGTCCCGCAACGGTGATAAACTCAAGCAAATTGGCTGATGATGTTTGTGGCGTGGGGAAGAAGGGGGGAGGAAGGGCGAGAGAATGCGGGGAGAGGACTGGAGGGATGGGGAATGGGGAAGGGGAGAGGAAATCAGTGAAATTATCACTACATTGTCCTGAAAGAAGGGGGAGGATGGGAGAGGGGAGGGGAAATTGTCGTTCTGTGCTTCCTCCTTGATGGGTGGTGGGAAGTCTAGAAGTATGGAGGAAAAAGAAAACGAATAATGTGAATAAAATTTGCACCAGACTTCTCTTCAGTTAAATCGATTTCAAAATTTATGCTTTAGATTTGGATACAATACATAGAAACATACAAACACATACACTTAGAAGATAATTTATGTATAAATTCACGTATTTGGATATACAAACTTATACTTAAACGCACATGCATAAACAGAGAACGCACATAGACATTCTCTAGCACAAAGGACCATAGACATACAAGAACAAAGCTTCTCACACACAAGAATACACGCTCAACAAACCAACGAGCGCATAGATAGACAAACACAGTCACGTAATCAAACAAAAACACAGCCGCGCGCAAAGAGCACACATGAAACCATGGCTCACTGAAAGCCATTGCATCTCGATCATGTATGAAAATAATGGGCAGTTTATTCACTTGTGGACTGCGTCGTGATGCTGGGGAAAACCAAACAAATATTTATAACCAACTATGCGCTATTGTTTGGATTTTGTTATAGGCTATTGATTATGGGACTAGCCTGTGTTAATGATATTGTATCGCTGAATGTGATAGCATGTAATCAAGTTGAATGTTTTACATGTAATGCGTAGTGCGTTGGGAATGGGTTATTTTTGATCGTACACTTTTATATAACGTAACTCTAAAGGCATATCACCACCACCTAAAACCTTTGATTTACGGTATTATATTTGTATTCGCTGCGGGAAAACCCTTGAATATGTAAAGTTTTAATGATGTTTTGGAGTGCAGCTTTCACATAAAACTTGGCAGCGACGAGAGAAATTTATTGGGGTCAAAATCTTTTATTTTTTAGTATATTTTCTTATTCCTGATTATCAATTATCTAATTAGTTCATTAATATTTTGTTTTTAAAAACGGGCCGATACTGTCTAGATGATACAGATTTTATTTATTTATCTCTTTTATTTGTCGGAGAGAAAATGGCTGTCAAGGCCCACAGGCCACCACTATAAAATCCTTGTTGCTAGCGTTCCATCATCTATTGATATTGCGTACAGAAAAATACGTTTTATTAAGTTAGGGCGATAAAGCCTTGGTTATGACCCGGTTGACGTACGGTGCTTTTGTACGTGTGCCTCGCTTTGGCCACAATATCTGTGTACTAACACAAGCGAATATCATATCATGTAAAGTTGTTTTTATTTCTGTATTGAGAGATAGAGATAGAGAGAGAGATAGAGATAGAGATAGATATAGAGATAGAGATAGATATAGAGATAAATATAGAGAAAGATAGATAGAGAGAGAGAGAGAGAGAGAGAGAGAGAGAGAGAGAGAGAGAGAGAGAGAGAGAGAGAGAGAGAGAGAGAGAGAGAGAGAGGTCTATGTCTATGTCTATGTCTATGCGCAATCTAGATAGATATATGTCTATGTTTATGTATATATATGTATATATATAGATAGATAGATAGATATGTATATATATATATATATATATTGATAGATAGATATATGTATATATATGTATATATATGTATATATTATTATATTATATATATATATATATATATTACATATTTATGTTATATTATATTTATACATATATTTTTATATATATACATAACTATAATATTATATATATGTAGAATATATATATTATATATATATATAGATCTATTTATACCTATATAATTATATCTATATATCTTTTATAATATATATATATATATTATATATATATATTATATATAAACTGAGTCCAAAGGCGCATATGTAGTAGAAAGTATGAATGAGACTGAATATCTAAAACACGCAAAGCGATGTATTTGACGCGTTCTCAAAAATACACACACACACACACACACACCCACACACACCAACGTATTATATATATATATATATAATTTATATATATATATCAATATATATATATATGATGTATTTTTGAGAAAGACCTCAGTCGAAACGCGTCAACTACATCTCTTGCGCGCTTAGATATTCAATTCATTCATACTTTTTTATGTGTGTATATGTATATC
>NW_028234420.1:4068716-4071216 GCF_977035675.1 Penaeus japonicus
AAAAGGCGGATGGAGAAAGCGAGGGGAAGGTGAGGGAGAGGAAGATGGAGAGGAATATCATAGTTCCTTAGAGAGATTCAGTCTTCAGGAAGTTATCTCAGATGTTAAGCAAAGGAGGGAGGGGTGGGGAGTGTGGGAAGGGAGGGAGGGAGGGAAGGGGAGGACGAAAGTGCTGGACGAGTGTGCAATTTAATGAAGATTCTGAGAGAAATGGGTGCATAGGTGAAGGATTGGATGAACGATGAATGGACGGATGGATAAAGAAGAATAGGGAGAGGAAGAGGAAAAGGAAAATGAGAGGGAAATGGAAGGGAAGTGGGAATGGGGACGGAGTATGAAAGGAAGAGGGGGAGAGGGAAAGGAAGTAGGATTGGGGTGGGAGAGGAAGAGGAAGAGGGAGAGGGAGAGGGAGAGGGAGAGGGAAAAGAAGGTGGAGAAGGAGAGGGAGAGGAGAGAAGAGGGGGGAGGGGGGAAAGAATATATAAGCATAAGCAAAGAAAGACTTCACATTCAGTCTGCCATTTTTAGCCATCGTAGGTTATAAGATACATTATTCGTGCTGTATTTCTGTTGGAATCAGAAATGTTATGGTCATTGTTTTTCTCGATTCATATGCATATAATAATTCTTGATAAATCCATGTTCGTTTGCTGTTCGTTTTACCCATTGGATCCCAGTATGCAAATTACATAGTATTTCGCATGATTCATACTAATTCATAACTTTCCCTATTGATTTCGATTTGCGGCTTTTTACAATTCATTTGAAAACCATTTTTATGATTTAGTTGAAATTAGCTCGTACTATGCGTATTTCAATCGACAAAGCTAAATTGATTCATAATATTATAACCAGAATGATTCGTAAAATGACTTCGTAACTTGGATGGTGAAATGATGGATTGCATCTAATTTTTGCAATAAATATTTTAGATGTTACAGTGCAAAATGGGAAAGGGGGATGGATGGAGGAATTAGAAGCAACGGAGAAGAAGAGGAGGAGGAAGAGGAAGAGGTGGAGGATGAGGAAGAGGTGAAGGAAAAGGAGGAAGAGGTAGAGGTAGAGATGGAGGAAGAGGAAGAGGAAGAAGTGGAGGAAGAGGAAGAAGTAGAGGAAAAGGAGGAAGAGAAGAAGAAGAAAGAGGAGAAGAAAGAAGAAGAAGCAGAAGAAGAAGAAAGAAGAGGAGGAAGAAGAAAAGGAAGAAAGGGGAGGAAAAAGATGAATAACAGTAAGGAGGAAGAGGAGGAGGAGGGAAGGAAGGGTGGACAGGAGGAAGATGAAGAGTGAGGCTCTCCTCCCCCTCCCTCTGCCGGTCAAGTGGTCACGGCGGAACCCAGATGAAGGACTGGCCTCACTTTGGTCAGATTAAAAGATCTTCTCGGACACAAGTTGAGGCGCCTGCTTCTTTGCTTATGCATCAGTTTATTCATCAATGGCATTATTTGAAACTGATGTTGTTTTGTCACCCGATTACAAGATTTGCTGATATTGTATCATTGTATTAAGTAACGGCATAATTTGAAAATTGATTGTCAGTGGCGTGCGCGCACGCGCGCACACACGCACGCACACACACACAAACACACGCACAAATATATATATATATATATATATATATATATATATATATATATATATATATATATATATATACACACACACACACATACACACACACAAATTGCTTGTGTGCCTTGTGTGTGAATCCATCTACGGTTTAAATATTTACAGTAATGTCCGACAATTAGCCAAGTAATAGCAAAGCTGTCATTTATTGAGTTTTATGGTAAGAAGACCTGTGGTACTGATTAAGCGACGTTTGACGCAGGTTGAAGGGTTGCCTGTGGATGGACTCCGAGGAAAAGGGAAAGCCAGATGACCATCTAAGAAACGTCTGCCTCTGACGGCTCGCTGTTGAGAAACTCTCCCGGTCACATAGGGGAAAAAAGAGGGAGTGGGGGAGAGTGTGCGAAGCAGAGGGAAAAACTCAAGGGAAAGGAGCGTTTGAGGACATTTTTAAACTACGGGAGTGAAGGTAGGGGGAAGGCGTGATGGAACGGCTGTAGCTTGGGAAAGGGACAAGGTTACTGAAGTAAAGGAGTTAAGAATGGAGGGTGGAGAGTGAGAGAGAGAGAGTGGAAAAGCGAGAAAAAAAGGAATGGAAAGGATGACTGATAAAGCGGATGAATGGGAGATGAGGAAGTAGGGAGAGAAAGTGAGACGGAAAAAGTAAGAACTGGAAGAGAGAGAATGAAATCTACGAAAGCATTAAAGGAAGAAGGAAAATTGAAGACACAGAAAGAGAGTGAGAATGAGAAAGGCAAGGAGAGAAAGGGGGTGAAAGTGATAAAAAAGACGAAAATGAGAAAAGAAAAAAAGTGAGAATAGAGAACAGGTGACAAGAGATGAAAAGAGAAAACAAAGAACATCGGAAGGCAAAAGAGAGGAGAGGGAACGGGGAGAAAGCGAGAGCGAGAGCGAAAGCGAGGGCGAGAGCTAG
>NW_028234420.1:4083716-4086216 GCF_977035675.1 Penaeus japonicus
TTGATGTGTGGTTATTCAGCCCTTCTCTCTTTGCTCTGTGATCTGTATGTTATCCCTTTCTTTAATACATCTTATTAGCATGACATACATCAGTTAGTCAGTGTAACAAAGGCAATGGAGTGTTACCCTTGCCATCGGAACATTTAAGCAGAGCGATCAGGGGAGTCAAAGTGCTTGTTGTGCACCCACTCATTCACACAAGTCATTACCTGATTTCACATATAACACGCACAGAAATGCGTACAAAATCAGAAAACCACACACAGATTTTAAAGGTACACACATTAATTGAAGTAAAGACACAGAACACACACACACGCACATATATATGAATGTGCTAATAGACATTCTTTACTGGACATATAGAATCGCACGCACACGCATGCAAGAAACAACCCACACACCCACCCAACCCCATCCACCGATCCATCCACCCAAACACCCTCATACACACACACACACACACACACACACACACAATAAGGTACAATAAAGGTAACCAAGGTAAGAGACAAATGGGGATGGAGGGGGAGAGAGGTGAAACTCTGAGCGTAAATAATAGAGAGAGTGAGAGTGAGTGTGTGTGTGTGTGTGTGTGTGTGTGTGTGTGTGAGTGAGTGTGTGAGTGAGTGAGTGTGTGTGTGAGTGAGTGAGTGTGTGTGTGTGTGAGTGAGTGTGTGTGTGTGTGTATGTGTATGTGTATGTGTGAGTGAGTGTGTGTGTGTGTGTGTGTGTGTGTGTGTATGTATGTATGTATGTGTGAGTGAGTGAGTGAGTGTGTGTGTGAGTGAGTGTGTGTGTGTGTGTGTGTGTGTGTGTGTGTGTGTGTGTGTGTGTAGGCTAGGGAAGAATGAACAGGGAGCAAGGGAGATTCTAGTAGAAGAAATTACAATGGCAAGGTTGTTGTATGAACTGTCACTACAGGTAAACCGTAATAATGAACTAATTCTGAGAGGGAACATGACGGTAGGTCTTTCGTTGGACTGTATTGATTATGGATTATATATAATTACGAGACGCTGGAGACTCGGCTAGGGTATGAAGGGAGGGGGAGAGGTAAGAAGGAGAGAGGGGGGGGGGGGCTCGTAAGGGGGTCAGGGAGAGGAACGGCAAAAGGACGCACCACCCTCCGCCTCCTGTTCTCTCGCTCTTCCTCCTCCTCCTCCTTCTTCACCTTCTCCTTCCCTTCTCCTTCTCCGTGTCCTCCTAGGGACCAGCCCGGATAGCCCAGCCAGGCCCCAGTCCAGCACAGCCCATTCCCCGCCTTCATATCCCGTACGACGAGGACAAAATGCATTATAGAGGGCCTGAAATTGAAACTCAAGAGCCTCAGGGCGGGGTACGCTATTAGCAAAATCTAGGACTCGCCTCTCCTCTAGCATTTCTAGGAAGGGGCGGGGTCAGCAGCGCCGGTTACTCCCCGCCCCCTGGTTGCGTCAGCGCCGCCTACGAGCCGCTCTTCAGGAGTTTTGCGCGCCCACTCGCCGGGGGAGGGGCGACCGCAAGTATGGAGTTTTTTGCAAATGGTGGCTTGAACTCACCTTTGGGCGGATTTTGACGCAACCAAAGGACTTCTCCATCCCTGGGCGTGTTCCTTGTGCTCTCCAAGGTGCACAGGAACGAAAATAATTAGAGAAAGTCGATAAAAATGCCAGCAAAGCGTCGCGCCTCTGCAACCAAAAACTTTGTGAAACTAGTTGGGTCGTTGTTGAGAAGTTTCCTGACGCAGGCAGGGGGGTGCGCGCTCCGCCCTCCCGGCCCGTTGCCACACGTACGCCCCGGCTCTACACCTTAATATCCGCGTTGAATGGCAAAATTTAGCGTCCTAAGGCCTTCTCATAGACCTAAATGAATCCTAGAATGAACAGCGAGAGGTCCTGCCGGAGGGTATCTAAGTTTGGGACATCTGGGCTGACATTTTCCTTCCGGAGAAAAGTCGAGGAGACTCCTATTTCTCATGTCCATATCCTCTTCTTCCTCATACTCTGTTTCTATCCCTCCTCTCACTCGCAGTCTCCCTCCCTCCCCCCCTTCTCTTCCCTCCTCCTCCTACACCTCCTCTTCCTCCACCTCCTCCCTCTCTAGCACCACCGCCACCACCGCCACCTCCTGCAATGTGACGCCCAAGTGTCGATTCTCTTTGCATATTAATGACCCGTCTTGCCGACACACTCCGAGATCTGAATGACCCTCCTTTGTCCGTGGCTTCCAAAAATCTGGCGTAGCCCCGTCGGGTAGTTGTGCTATCCTGCGGTATCGGGTCGAGTGTTCCGAGTAAGGTCAACACGAAGGGGGAGGTCGCCCAGCGGTCAGTCTCTCAGTTGAGCGCCCCGCCTCCTCCACCCCGCGTTGGTGTCACACACAGGAATCCTCTTTCTCCTCCAATCGTCCTCCATCCCCCCTCCTTCGTCGGCGCCGTCAGGAGGATCTTCGCCGCCCAACAACAATAACGCCCATCGCTCTGCCACTCGCCCAAAACCCGCCCATCTTTCGTGATCAA
>NW_028234420.1:4123716-4128716 GCF_977035675.1 Penaeus japonicus
TCTTTATAACGTATCATGTTTTTTAGTGGGATATATCTCTGTATGTTGCAGATTTTGGAAATTTTAAGATACATATGATAGATTTCGTTTCGACATGCTGAATGCCTTAGATCTTGAAATCAATGGGACGAGAGAAATTATCTTTTGAAAGCTGAAATGCAGTTGATAAAACCTATCGGCAACTCCATAGCTCATTAATGAATAAGTTAATGAATATCAGATATAGAACAGTTTCGAAAGTAAAACATTTATCTGCGTAGTTATCTTTAAAGAGAACAGCGTCATGGAAGAGCGACAAGGAAGGTTTCCATCACACGGTCGGTGTCCAGCCTCGTTACAGGAATTAGCAGCCCACACCCTCTGACCCTTGGGGGAGGAGTAAAAGATAAGGCAGAGGATAGTTGAAGGAATGATTGGAAGGAGGTATAGGGTGCACGATCAAAAATAGAATAGGGAACGGACGTAGAATGGCCACAGAGGCAAAAGATGGAATGATAGAATTTATGTACCTAGTTTGGTTTATTTTTATTCTAGACAGAACGGAAGAAATGGCAGATGCTAGGCCTAAATAACCGTTCACAAGGAAGAAAGGAATAGGTAGACAAGAGGATATCATTTCAAATTCACAAGAGAAACAAAAATGATTGAAACATAAAAGGATGCGATGAAATATAAAAGAATTAGGGGAGAGAAGAAAGGGTTGAAATTCCGAATCTTTGTCCGCATCTTTCTTTTATGGAGTTTAGAAAAAAACTTTTGAAAAGGGAAATTATATTAAGAAGGCAAATCTTTTTAATTTAGGTAGCTTAACTGTGACATTTGGAGGTATAATTGAGGAATAAGTATTAATACATTGGACCCATATATGTAAATATATATACACATACACAAAAACGCGCGCGCCCATACACACACACACACACACACACACACACACACACACACACACACACACACACACACACACACACACACACACACACACACACACACGCATACACACACACACACACACACACACACACACACACACGCATACACACACACACACACACATACACACACACACACACACGTACACACACACACACACACACATACACATATCACATATACACCACACACACACACACACATATACTATAACATATATATACACATATATATAATATATATATATATATATATATATATATATATATATATATATATATATATATATATATATATATATATATATATATATATATATATATGCGTGCGTGTGTTTGTTTGTTTGTCTCTGTATTTGTGTTTGTATGTGGAATTATGTGCGTATATGCGCATTTGTGTGCGTGTGTGTGTGTGTGTGTGTGTGTTTGTGTGTGTGCGCGTGTGTGTGCATGAAACAAAAGGTGCAGCGATTACAAATATCCCCTCTGTCTTAATACTTTATTGATCCTTCTGAAGGTAATGGACGCTTGACCTTTATAAAGTTTTTTTTTTATAATGTTGTATGACTTGATATATCCTTCTGGTCTTGAAGCCAGGAAAAGGGGAAGTGAAGAGGAAAGAGAAGAAGAGGCAAAGAGGAAGAGAAGAGGAGGCACCGGCATGGGGATTGGGTGACACTCATCAATTAGTTAATGAGGTTCGAAGACTCCTTTTCTTTCTCTTTCTCTTACTCGCTCTCTCCTCTTTTTCTGGGACGAAGGGAAAGAAAAAAAAAAGAGGAAGGTTACGTTCTGAAGTTCTATTTGTGTGTGCAAGGACGGTGCGGGTGGAAGCAGAACAGGGAGGGGAGCCGGGGTGAAGGTAAGTGGCTGTGGGGGGGAAAGTGAGACAAAGATAATTTATATATATATATATATATATATATATATATATATATATATATATAAATGTATATATACTTTATCTATTTATTTGTATATTCATATATTCATATATTTATATACATATGTGTGTGCGTGTGCGCGTATGAGTGTGTGTGTGTGTGCGTGTGTGTGTTTGTTTGTTTGTTTGTTTGTTTGTGTGTGCACCAAACTGATTTGATTAAAGTTAATCTAATCTTGAGATTTAATTTTCGAGATATTTGGACCTGAACGATAATGCTGCAGGGCATGATAATAATATTGATAAGCTATGTAGTCAGAAAAAATGACTGAGATGTAAGTGAGTGTATGTGTATATGTATGTATATATATATATATATATATATATATATATATATATATATATATATATATATATATACATATATCTGTGTGTTTATATATATATATATATATATATTATATATATATATATATATATATATATATTTATAAATATATACATATATACATTATGTATATATATATATATATATATATATATATATATATATATATATATATATATATATATAGAGAGAGAGAGAGAGAGAGAGAGAGAGAGAGAGAGAGAGAGAGAGAGAGAAAGAGAGATGCCTACATATATAAATATAGATATGAATATTTATATACATAGGTACATACATACGTATGTGTGTGCGTGCTTGTGCGTGTGCGCATTGTCAGTGTGTGCGTGTCAATGTGTGCATATGCACACTCACACACACACACACACACACACACACACACACACACACACACACACACACACACACACACACACACACATGTACTGTATTAGACCAAATAAGACAAAGTTAGAAAGTCGATAAAATATATGGAAAAGTCGAGCATAATTACTGCGAGAAGCAGCTGTAAAGAACCAATATACAAACATGAAACGATAACCGCAAGAGATTTACATTCTGGGAAAAATATATATCGGGACAGCTAATTAAGAGGGCTTGTGTGGTAGAGAGAGAGAGAGAGAGAGAGAGAGAGAGAGAGAGAGAGAGAGAGAGAGAGAGAGAGAGAGAGAGAGAGAGAGAGAGAGAGAGAGAGAGAGAGAGAGAGAGAGAGAGAGAGAGAGAGAGAGAGAGAGAGAGAGAGAGAGAGAGAGAGAGAGAGAGAGAGAGAGAGAGACGGAGGAGGATAAGAAAAGACGGGGAGGGTGAGGGGGATGCTGGACAGGACCAGGAAGGAGAAGGACAGGGGTGTGGGGTGTCGGGCACAGAGAGAAAGGTCACAGGCAAAAGGAAAGTGAAAGGGAAGGGAAGGGGCACAGGAAAAAGAATACAGAAGGAGAGGGCCATATAGAGAGAGGAGAATTAAAGAGAGGGGGAAACCCGTAAGAGTCCAGTGAGGCGCCAGGATCTGTGGAGATGAGGAAAGGAGGTGGCTGGGCAGGCCTCTATTAGTGACCTAGATACTGGTAATGGGCATGCATCTTTTATTTGGGCTCTTCGCTCTACGTGACTGCGGCCGCTCTGACGCGAGGGCTTTTCCTTCCTCTTTGTGTGGGCATTGTGTATGTGTAATTGTGAGCGTGTGAGTATATGTGTGTCTATCTGTTTTTTTTGTTTGTTTGGATATAATCTTATATAATATTTCTCCGTCTAATAAAGGGTAGACTTTTTTATATATACAAATCCTCAGTATAATTGTTCCAGGTGGCAATGACGTCATTGTCACACTTTCGTAAATCGCAATATATGCATAAATAAGGTAACCCACGTTATTTATGTTGTTATTTGTAACGGTCTCCGTGGCATGGATGGGGGGAAGTAAGTAATGGGGAGAGGGGGCTAAGTAAAGGGTGATAGAGAAGAAAAGAAGGGTGAAGGAAGGGATGATAGGGGAGAGAGAAGGAGAAGATGGAGGGCGGGGAGAATCCGTCTCAAATTAGTGGCAGTGGGCCTCATGGGGTAGTGTGGGGGATTCACACTCCCCCATGAGACTGTGGAATTGCTGCTTTTCCCCACTGTCCTCTCTCTCTCTCTCTCTCTTTCTCTCTCTCTCTCTCTCTCTCTCTCTCTCTCTCTCTCTCTCTCTCTCTCTCTCTCTCTCTCTCTCTCTCTCTCTCTCTCTCTCTCTCTCTGTCTCTGTCTCTCTTCCTCTCTCCCTCTCTCCCTCTCTCCCTCCCTCCCTCCCTCCCTCCCTCCCCCCCTCCCTCCCTCTCTCTCTCTTTATTTTCAATCAATTTCCTCTCTATTCATTTGCTGATTCATTATCAGTATTCTAGCCAAACCAGGATAAGAATAAGGCTCCGCGCGAATAGAACAGGTCGCTCACGCAAAAGAGAGGTAGAGGCACTGGATATGAACAAGAAATCGCAAATAAACTATTAACGCATCGCAAGTACATTATCCTCCCGTCTCCCCCTTCCCCCTCCCCCCTTCCCCACCCCCACACCGAAGTAGGGCAGGAAGGGCGACTCGTAATACATTATCCGATGTCATCTCCCGCGGGAAAATGTCCTACAGCCGAAGAAGGGCAGAGTGGATAAGGAGCGGTGGACAGAAGGATAAGCGTTCCTTCGACAGTTCTTGTCGCCTCTTTGAATCTTTTTCTTACTCTTTGGTTCATTTGCTATTCCTTTTCTTGTTTATTTTTTAAAGAATGTCTGACCACATTTTGTCCGTTTTTATGGTTCCTTTTGCTTCAGAAATCGTCCCCTTACATGTGTTCCTTTTGATTTTCTGCTAAAACTGCGGTGGAGAGTCCAAACAGAAATTAATATTGGTGATGTGTGTTCGCTAATAGGAAAAAAAAAACGATTAGCGATAGAGAAAGACGGTGATTAAAACGCCCATGTTTATATTAATATTTATATTCATATGTATGCTCTGTATATACACACATATTCATTCTTTTATTCATATACATACTTAGTTTTGTGTTCATTACCAGTATTCATATTTACGTGACTGTGAAACTTGTGTAACTACGTACATTACTTTTCTTTGTATCCATAGTTATATTTATATTTATTCCATATACAAAAGTGTGCATAGAAGTATTTGTATCTTTTATAACAAACAGAAAGTCAGATAAAGAGAAATTTACAGGTAAGATACAGGGAGAATGTGAGACAATACAAACAGCGGCAAGAAAACGACAGACAGAGACACATAAAAAGGGGAAGGG
>NW_028234420.1:4133716-4136216 GCF_977035675.1 Penaeus japonicus
CACACACACACACACACACACACACACACACACACACACACACACACACACACACACACACACACACACACGTCTGTATGTGTGTGTGTGTCTGTATGTGTGTTTGTGTGTGTGTATGTCTGTGTGCATTTTCGGAAAATGAGATTTGTCCACTAAAAGGCATAGGGCGTCCCTATTGTAGTTTTAGCACGCAGGAGAAAACGAAATGTACGTCTTAACGTGACAGCTAAAAGTCTGCCAAGAAGTTTTGTCGCTGAAAATGTTGTTACCAGTACATCATGCGGCTCTGAAGAAGTCTAAAGAGCCTGTGTTGGCAACGAGTTTTGACTTTGACTTTGACGAATTTATTGAGACAAGTGATTGCATACATCACAAAAGGATGAGGTAATGAGGACCGAGCAGGGGAGCGGTTAAGGGAAAGCATATGGTTTCATGTGTACACACACACACACACACACACACACACATATGTGTGTGTGTGTGTGTATGTATATGTATTTAATGTAAGTGTGTGTATATACATACACACACACACACACACACACACACACACATATATATATATATATATATATATATATATATATATATATATATATATATATATATATACATACATATTACACACTCACACACATAGTCCTCTCTTTACCCCTACCCGCTTTCTGCTTCTTGTTTGTTCAATGTTCCTGGTGGCCATCCTTACAGCGTCGGTTGCCATACAGACGAATACATTCCGCCCAAAGTAATATGAATTTACGGATGGCAACTCAGTGTTTCTCTTTCCTTTTTATAGCTTAAAGCTAACATGTACAGATTAACCTTTCCGTACTTTTATATTCATGGCCCAATACATTACCTGTAATAACTTAAATCTGCCTGTATACCTTTGGATGGAGAGTTGATTTCGCGATCATTATATACTTTAGAAAATTAAATCTTTGGTGTTATTTACAACAGTGTTTTACCTTTAAACCCTTTTTTCGCTTTTCTTTCTTATCGAGGTACTTCACAGGTCGTGATGACTGCCTGATTGGAACAGCGTTGTTTTTCGAATCGATAACCTGCCAAGCGTATCTTCACCTTGAGAAAATATCAGAATATATAGATAGCACCATATTTAGATCAATTACCTCTCTAAGCACATTCATCCTCCTATTCTTTAATAAGGTGTTATTTCTACCAATCGATCTTTTCTCTCTTTCCTTTTTATCCCTAGCAAGTTTTTTTTCTTTTCCATTTTCTACCCCCCACCCTCTCCACACTCCTGGAGCCCCTCCCTTCCCTCTACCTGACTATAAATATAATCGGGAGTGAGTGAGGAGGGGGCGGGGTTAGGGGGTCAAGCAGTCACGTGATCCGACACGTTTCCTCTATTGGACGACGCGTTTCTACAGCAACTATCCCATTAGGATTATGGCTATCATTACCAGTTATTGTTATTTGTGATACATGACCCAGTAATCGAGTCGTCAATATCGGGCAATTATCATAAGTGCAAGATATTGCGTGTGTGCTCTCGTAGTATGTATGTGATTTAAAGCTGGGTAATGCTAGAATATTTTAGGTCTCATTAATGCATTAATTTTATAGTGTACTTTGATGACTGGTTCCTAGGCATCATTGGTTATCGAATGAGGCATTAGCGTATATTTAGTGCAACTAACATTATTTAGGTCATTAGCGATCAAATATTCATATCAAGTCTTGCGCGTGTGTGTATCTTTGTTCGTATGTTCCGTAAATGCAGTCAGTCAGATAAAGGGGAAGACAGATGAGAGAAGGAAAAGATTCTGATATCAAAAATAAGAATTTAAGATTATGGTGGTTATTCACATACAGACACACACACACACACACACACACACACACACACACACACACACACACACACACACATATATATATGTATATATACATATACATATATATACATATATACATGTACATAATCCCACACTCATATACACACATATAGATTGATCTTTTGTCGGTTGTAATGACGTTTACTTTCTCTTTTTTCAGGTAAGAGATATTAGCTGCTGTCCCTGGATCTTCAAGCTTGAGTACGTTCTACTTCCATGCTCTTTTGCTGTTATTGATGGTGAGGAAAACCTTTGAACGGAGAGAAAATGAGGAAGAGAGAGAGAGAGAGAGAGAGAGAGAGAGAGAGAGAGAGAGAGAGAGAGAGAGAGAGAGAGAGAGAGAGAGAGAGAGAGGGAGAGAGAGAGAGAGAGAGAGAGAGAGAGAGAGAGAGAGAGAGAGAGAGAGAGAGAGAGAGAGAGAGAATGAATAGATACAGGCGTCCTATATATGAAAACCGCTTGAACGAACGTGCCTCGGGAATAGGAGGAAGGGAGGGATAGAAGTCTAGGGAGCCGCCATGAGGAGACCGTGCAGGGTCCAGTCCAGCGGTCATTCAGTATTCATGACAGTTATTGGTGTGCAGGACTGAGGTGATTTTGTTAAGTGGTTCTTCTGGGTGAGGGAAATGGGCGGT
>NW_028234420.1:4156216-4158716 GCF_977035675.1 Penaeus japonicus
TATATATATATATATATATATAATATACATATACTATACATATAATATATATATATATATAATATATATATATATATATATATATATATATATATATATATACTTATACACACACACAACAATGTCATCGCCCTGACGCAGGAGAGACTGGAGGCTGGAGATCACTCTTGCAAGAACATATAAGGTCTCAAAGAAACCAAGGATAGGGGGAAGAAGTGAGAAGTGGAAGCGGATCACATATGACTTTGTGAGGCGCTGACCAGCTGGGTAATAAATGATATGTCCTGATAGGGTGAGAAACCCAGTACTTTCCCAGCGCTCTGGCCAGACGAAAGTTTTCACTACTTTGCACCCTTTTTCTGCTCTGGGTCTCGCTCTATCTCCCTGCTCTCATTATCTTAACCTTTTTGTATGATCTCTAGTAGTGTTTGTGTATATAGGAACTGTGGGTGTGCGAATGAAATTGATAATGATAATGATAATAGTGTTGATGTATAAAAATGCTTGTGAGGATTATAGTAATTCTATTAATGATGATTGTTTGGTTATGTTCAAGTCTGTATAGCATTTAGTTATCAGCATTATCATTTACGTGTCAAATATTGGAATTTTCCTGAATTATACCTTTTTCTGTTCATATTTTTGGCAAGAACTGATATTTGCTCTGATAGAGTGTCCATGTAAGTACGTGCAACAATTGGTGGGGGGTTATCATGAACAAAGGATTTCCGTGGATTGTTAGGAATTTTCATTTTATGCACACGTTTATGCATGTGCATGTATATATAGCTGAAAAAATTCTGGGCATTGAATAGTGATAACGATTCAAATAATGGTGGGAATAATAGTCTTGATATTGAAGAGCAACATGATAACAATCATAATGATATTAGTAATGATAAAAGAAATATATTTTATTGATAAAATTACAATTCCGACAAAACTATTGATGATAACGATGATGAGTGTTTATAAGTTGTCGCATATCTTATTTTCTTGTTGATAAAGCTATCACTGTCAGATAGCCCTTCAGACACACATTTACGAACGTAAAAGTCCACATTAACATTGATTAAAATAAGTATTAGAGGAATCACAAAATGCAGAAACGCACGCTAGGAAACATAAAATAACAAGTGCATGATATATTGCATCCATGCGCAAATACTACTCAGAACAAGGGAAACTCACAAACAAACAAAGCGAGACGAGACGGAGGTGGTGATGACCAAAATATTGCCTGAGGGAAACCGGAGGAAAAACGCCACAACTAGACGCTCTGAGAAAAAACAAAAACAAAATAAAAAAAATCGGCTGCTAAAAATCGTTGCCTCGGACCTTTCCTTTTCTTATTTTTTTCATCAGTGTTTATATATATATATATATATATATATATATATATATATATATACATACATACATACATACATATATATATATATATATATATATATATATATATATATATATATATATATATATATATATATGTATGTATGTATGTATATATGTATATATGTATATATATTAATTGATTGATCAATTTATTTATCTATTTATCTTTTATCGGTTGTCGTAGTTATTGTTCTTTCAATTTTTGTTGGATTAAGCTTGTTGTTGATCTGTATAGAGAGAGAGCTAAGGGAAGAGAGAGGAGAAAGAAAGGGAAAAGGGAGAGGTGGGTTGTGCAGCGTGTAAGTGTGTGGTCAAAGGATGAGGTTAGTGAATGAGATATACGGGTTTTCATATACACCAAGACCGAAGTACGATCAGACTCCATTTAGAAAGAAAACTGTTCTAAAGTAAGAAAGGTGTGATTCCTCTCCGCCCTTATCCCTCCCTTTCTCCCCTATGCAAGTTTAACGTTGCTCTCAAATAGGAGATTCCCATCCAATGCATAGGATTTTCCCTCTTCAACCGCTCTTGGAGTGACCCTCATATTTTGTTCCCCTCAACACTCCCCTCTTCTCGCCACCTTTCTCTTCTGTTGGTGGTATTCTCTTTTTTTCTTTTTTGCTTTCATCTTCTTTTTTTCTTCTTTGCTTTCATCTTTTTTCTTCTTTTATTTTTATCTTTTCCTCAATTTATTACCTGAGATTACTCTTCTTTCACATATTTTTGGCTTTCCCTTTTCTCACTTAGATGAAGTTTCTTCCTTTTCCAATATCTCCTTCAATTTCTACCCTCTTCCTTATGACTCTATCCTCTCCCTCTTTCCTCCTTCTCCCCCCCCCCCCCCCCGTGCTCTTGTCCCCCTCCCTCCTTCCCCGACCCCCCCAGTTCCTGTTCCCGTCCTCTTGTTTCTCTCCCTATTCTTCCTCGTCCTCCTATTTCTTTCCTTCTTCCCTCGTGCTCTTGTCCCTTTCCTTTCTCTCCTCTCATTTTATCTTTCTCTCTCCCTCCGTACTCTAGTCTCTCTCTCTTCTTCCCTCTCATTTTGTTCCTCCCCTCTTCCCCTGTACTCTAGCTTCTCCCCCTTCTCCCCTCTCATGTTGTCCTT
>NW_028234420.1:4166216-4171216 GCF_977035675.1 Penaeus japonicus
TAAGAATATAGTTCTAGACTTATTTGTTTGGTCTAGTTTCTGTTCTTTCATCGATGTAGATCAAGAAATAAACTCAGTGCGATGCCTAAGCCGAAGCCGCGAGCACGCGTACGGTAGCAGTGGTCAGCAGGAATCACGTGACGGAGCTCGTTAGCGGTTGGATGGAGGGGGGGGGGGGGGGAGGGGGAGGGATGAAAGGAAGCAGATCAAAACGTACACATCTTTATCCTGGATTTTAAGGGTATATAACAATTTATTATAATGATTGCCACTGGATTATCCTGACGATTGTTAGGGTGACAGATGGGATACAAGATGTTATGATGTGATTTCTTTTGATTATACTGTAGATATGGCTGGGCTGGAATGCTTTCTAACTGGGAAAGCAACTGCAAGGGATGAAAATATTGCAATTTTTAATAGTTTACTCTTCTTTTTTTGAACTTCCTGAACTCAGTGAGTAGCATACCTATATTGGATTGCGTAATTTGATTATGATCATCAACCAAAAATCCTCATCTTAGCCGTAGTCAGTAAAAAGAGTAGGTATATTTTTCCCAATTCAGAGACTGATGATGCGAAATTCGATCTTTTGCTTCAAAGGCTGGATGGCACTGGGCGATGGGAATAATGGACAGAGTGGAAGAGAAAGTGCTAGTGGAAAGGTTATTGGAAGAGAAAAAAAGGAAAAGGCAATTAATTGTTGATGATATTCTTTCCAGGTGAATCATATTTATCTGACATTTCTAAATGACCTTTCTTGGCCTCTGATTAGCCTAACCGTAAAACAAGAGCCCTGGCTTGGTTCGACAAAATACAAAAGGAATGGAACAAAGGGTAATGAACAATCGAAAAAAGCAAAAGTCGTGATTCATGCAAATTAGCCGACTTCTGTTCTGCATTATGCATTTCCCAGGTCCATTGTGCAATTTCACCCTAAATGATTTAGACTTTTCAGTACCTCTCTTCCACCCCCCTCCCCCCAAAAAAAAAAAAAAATCTGGCAAGTACGTGTGATTTCGTTTTTGTCTCTCCTCTCTTATATTTACACCTTTGCTTTTGTATCTCCTTAGAATGAAAAGAGGAATAGGGAATCTGTCTATAACCATGTGCTTATTATCTCTCTCTCTCTCTCTCTCTCTCTCTCTCTCTCTCTCTCTCTCTCTCTCTCTCTCTCTCTCTCTCTCTCTCTCTCTCTCTCTCTCTCTCCCCCCCCTCCCTCCCTCTCTCTTTGTCATACATTACTCACACATGTATATGTATGAGTGTGACCAACGACTTCGACTTATTTTTTTATTCTGAAAGTTTCTGATATCCATAATGGAAATACTTGCTAGAGTAACACTATTCAGTTATTTGCTTATTACATTAAATACTCACATTATTCCACTAAAAAAAGTGAATGGCCGCTCCTATTGTTTAAGGGTATTGGATGCCGGGATGTGGAGCGATTATTACGGAGAATAAAAAAAATCGGTTAGACATAACGCCACTCTGTTTACTGTTTCCTTGTTACTCTTTCCGGCATCTGTCATCAAAGGTCAGTGGAGGGGAAAGGGAGGGGGTTCACAGGTAGACCCCTAATTGCCCGAGATTACTCCATCACCTGTCCAGTCGATGCATAATTGATGGCGGCCAAGCGGGGGAGCTTTACCTAAGCGACAATCAGGTTGGAAGGGTCAAAATCGTTGATAATGAGGTAGAACTTTCGATTTTACGGATGGTTGGACACAGCACCTGCAGCACGTGTCGGCCAAGGGAAGGGGCGAGGCCTTGTAGGAGGTGGGTGGAGAGAGAAAAGGAAAAGGGAGAGGGAGGAAAGGAGCGAGCGGGAGCATG
This sequence comes from Penaeus japonicus, assembly GCF_977035675.1. Classification (NCBI taxonomy): domain Eukaryota; kingdom Metazoa; phylum Arthropoda; class Malacostraca; order Decapoda; family Penaeidae; genus Penaeus; species Penaeus japonicus. Next base: position 4,168,056 of record NW_028234420.1, read on the forward strand.
CGAGAGAAGTACATGGGGTTGAAGGAAGGAAGGAATCAGATGAAAATATAGTGAGAAAAGGCTAAGGAGAAAAGTAAGAAATTAAAATGAAAGGAAGGGGAAGAGAAGATAGATACAAAGGATAAGGACACGTTGATACATAGATAATTTTGTATAGCCGACAACTCCCTTTACCGGGATGCCATGGCACTGTCCCTCCCTCTCCCTACCAACACGATTGAAGTCTCAAATAGTTAGCAGTGTTAGTCTCTACAGTAGTCGACCGGCAAGGGGCAGGGGGCGCAGGGAAGGTCGAGTAAAGTTAAGTGTCCTCTGTACTATCCACAAGTTTAGGTGGATATCGCTTGGAGGGAAGGGGAAAGCCTTCCATATTATCCCAGTGATGTTTCCTCGCAGCCTACCTACCAGAATACCGCTGTAACCTCACCGTGAACGGTGGAAAGTATTCAAAGCTGTAACGGCTGGTATATCTTAGATATTTTTGTGCACTATTAATTCACTCTGGGAATTTGGCGTTTGTATGCTATCGCTTTGTACTCGAGGATGGTGTTTGGTCTTGCTTTAATGCGCAATTTGCAGCGAGGGCAGTGCTATATTTGGATGAATGATCGTGCTTTGTGTGATGATAGGAGTCTTATCTCATCTTATGTGCATGTATCCTCCTAACTTACCATTGAAGCATTTTATAAGACATTTTTAATTAGATATTTTACATTTTAACATCTGGTTCAAGAGCTTACTTTGTGCTCTGTACTTCTAATTTTCGGTGCCTGGTGATAACACTCTCACGCAATCCCACACACTTATATACTCACTCACATACTTCCACACACACATACACATATTCCTACATGCATATACAAACGCACAAACAAACACACACACATAAGAGGCGCGAGCGTGTGCTGGCATGCCCTGACTCCCTCGTCTTCCGTGTGCAGCCATTCGGAGGTCGCAATAGTTGAAACAGCCGCGCCGCTCCATCCCGCCAGAACCCTTTGTCTTTGCTAATGAATTGGCGAGAAAAATGGGGACGAAGGCGCGATTTCCAATCTTGTGGGCCGTCAGGGATTTGCGATTCAGTAATTAACAAAAATTCTAATTAATCCCTCCCTAGCTGGTACTTCTGTCGCTGGTTTGTTTCCTTGGAGTTTCTCGTCCTTCTCTCCACCTCTCTTCTTCTTTCGGCTTACTTCGGCCTCCTCGCGGGTGGCACTCTCGGTGTGTTTTCGTACCGTGAGTTTCTTCGTTACGGCATGTGTCCTCCGGTCTTTCCTCTATATTTTCTAGTCCAAGTTGCCATTAATTGCTTATCTTCGCAGTTCCCCATTTCAGATTTTTCATTTTCCATTTTTCAGACATTTACGTCTGTTGCATAAAGGCGTGTTTCCTCAGGGGAGAAATTAGCGCACGCAACCGCGACGAAGCGAAGTCGGAAAATTATAATAAACAAGTCGCATGCTCATCGACCATTAAACTCGATTCCCTTCTCTCGGGATAGCCGGAGATCTCGCGAGGCGCCGGAATCAATCAATCTCGCAACATTCAGGTAAAAAAAATCACCTTAATCTCGAAACGCCACTGCCGAGACTAGCGGAGGCGAAAATTACCCGTCTTATGTCCAGGAATCAAAGGGTAAGTTCGGAGGAGGGGAAGCGAGGGGCTCTTAGGGGTTGGGTTTATTGGCGGGGGTTGTCGGAAGCGTAGGGTTGAGAGGGTGGGGATTGATGGGCGTAGGGCTTCACTTGTCCAGAAGGCCTGGAACTGGAAATCTGGAATTTGGTAGGATGGTTGCAGGTGGTGTCCGCTGGAAAACTTTGTTTGTCTTCGGGTACACGACTTTTTCCTCGTCTTTTTTCTGAGGCCGGGTGTTTTTGTTTCATTTGATTGTTTCTTTTTTCACAGGACCCTTTTCGTAACGGCACTCTTTGTCTTGGCAATCCGGTTTGTGGTAGTGATATGTAATAAAGAGAATCATAATTGTTTGTGTTACTACTACTTCCTCTTAAGTACACAACAACAGCGCCTATCATCCCCATGGAACAAGGCATCAAACAAATAAACACAAACACCATCTTCTTTCTACCACACCTTTATCACTACCGCCTCAACCAAAACATCCTTTGGCGTTGCCGCCACCACCCGGAAGAAAGAGGGGGAGGGGAAAGGGGGGAAGGAGGGGAGAGGTGAAAGGGGGAATGAGAGGGAGGTGGGGAGGGAAGAGGAGTAGAAGGGAGAGATATAGCGAGAGGGAGAAAATTAAAGAGAAGGAAATGGAAAAGGAAAAGGAGAAAGAGAAGGAAATGGAAAAGGAAAAGGAGAAAGAGAAGGAAATGGAAAAGGAAAAGGAGAAAGAGAAGGAGAAGAAAAAAGACGAAGAAAAAGAAAAAGAAACCGATGAAGAAGAAGAAGGAAAGAAAAAAGAGCGAGAGAGAGAGACGACCGTAAGCGGAGGGAGTTTATGCAAGAATGCCTCTCTCTTCTACCAATTAAGTGCGTATAAATCTACTTAAAGAATGTAGCGCCTCCTTTTTGTGCTCTTCAGCGAGGGGATAAAGCAGCCCTCATTACATCCAGCAGCGTGTGGCCAGAGGAACCCCATCCAACTACAAAGCATCGTTTTGTTTCGTTTTCACCGTTTTATTCGTTTGTGTCTTGCCCTCGTGTCGGTGGGAACTTCTTTTCGTTTTTTTGTTTTGTTTCTATTAACAAGCACACACACACACACACACACACACACACACACACACACACACACACACACACACACACACACACACACACACACACACACACACACACACACACACACACACACACATACATATATACATATATATATGTATATATATATATATATATATACATATATGTACATACATATACATATATACATATATATGTATGAATGTATATTTATATAAATATATATATATATATACACACACACACACACACATAAATACATAATATATATAATATAATATATATATATATATATATATATATATATATATATATATATATATATATATATAATATATATATATACAATATATACACATACACACACATACACACACACACACACACACACACACACACACACACACACACACACACACACACACACACACACACACACACACACACAAACACAG
>NW_028234420.1:4191216-4196216 GCF_977035675.1 Penaeus japonicus
TCTCTCTCTCTCTCTCTCTCTCTTTCTCTCTTTCTCTCTTTCTCTCTTTGTCTCTCTCTTTATCTCCTTCTCCTTCTCCTTCTCTCTCTTTCTCTTTCAATTTTCCTTTCTTTTCTTGTCTTTTCAGCCTGTGTCTTGGATACCATGGTGATTTATTCGTCGCTGAGACTCTTAAAATATTAGAAGTGATCTAAAATGATATATAGTATGTATGAAGGAAAAAAATGTATGGGCCTCCCGTCCTGGCATTGGTATCAGCGGAGTTTCAAACTTGGCTAAACTCTTGTAGTCTACTCCCCCTTTCCTCCCCTTCCCCCTCCCTCTCTCCCTCGCCACCTTACCCCTCCTCCTCCTTCGCTAGCGCCACCACCACATCTTCCGACGCTGCCAGATCGCTCTCTTTCTACTCTTACATTCTTTTCTTCCTACGTTTCTCTCGAAACACTCCCCTTGATATGAGTTTCTTCCTTTCCTCATCTCCCATTTTGTCTGGTCTACTACATCTGTCTTCTCTGTTTTATCTCCTTCCTTTCTTCCCTTTTCTCCCTCCCACAACTCCTGTACTATCCCCTCCCTCCACTTCCATTCCACCACTGCACTCCCAGTCCACTCCTCCTCCTCACCCCCCAACTCCTCTCCGTCTCCCTCCCTTCCCGCTAAACCGTGCCATGGCAACAGTTAACAAACTCTGTTATATTTCCTGCTCCCTCGCGAAGCCAAGCCATCGCTGAGGCCTCGACGTCGCGCACTCCTTCTCTCCTTCGTCTGTGTCTGATTCTCTTCATCTGCCCCTTTTTCCCCCCTCCCCCCGTTATTCTGGCTTCTCTCACTCCCTTTGCTTAGCCCTCTTGGTGTTTTGTTTGACTCTCTTCTCCTCTCTCCTTGCCTGTCTCTCATTCATTTCTATTCTGTCTTTCGACTTTCTGTCTTTTCCTCTTTTACCGTTTTAATTATTCTTCCTCCTGTCCTTTTCTCTTTTATCCATATGTCCATTTCTCATTCTGTACTTCCATTACTTCTATACTTGTCCATCCTGCTCTCATTCAACAACTCATTTTTTTCTCTCTTTGGAATGAAAGTAGAGGAAGGGAAGGAAAAGGGAAAGAGGAAAGAGATAGATGGAAAGAGGCTTCAGTTACTGTTCCCCTTTCCGTTTGTGTTATTTTGATAACAAATTTCTCTTTATCTTTTTAATTTCAATCATCTGCAGGTTTCAAAAATTTCTTCTCCTTCAACGTTACAAAATATATTGCCGTCTTACTTATATTTCGTCAGCCTCTCATTCTTAACATCTTAAAATTCTTAAAATCTCCTTCTTCCTTCTTCTTTCCTCAGAATCCCTCGTTGCTCCTTTCTTTTACTTTCTAACTGCTACCTCAACATCCCGCCTCCCTCCTTCACTTAAGGCTAGCATCTTGGAGCCTACTTGAGTATGGCGGCGACTTAAGAGTACAGACCACGGATAGTAAATAACAAGTTAGTAAAGTTTTAATTTGAGTCGACCTCCAGCACGAACTAGACCGGCAACAGCAGTCACCGGGTACCACCTTTCCTAGAAACAACAAAAACAGCATCAGGCTTAGCTATGGCATGTAGAAATTAGTAAGCTAATCTACAGCTAAAACTTTATGTTTTGTAGTAAGTGACGAGGGAGAGCTTACGAGCTTGTTGTCAATAATTAATTATTAGATACACACACGTGCATTCAATAGCCGAAAATCCGTCTGCGATGATAATTCACAAAATATGTTCCCTTATTTGTATCTCTGCAATAATGATGCGATAACGCTAATACCATGAAATAGGCATTATTAAACTTATAAGAGAGAAATAGTATTGATGTCCCTACAGAGAGCTTTTAGTGATAATACTGCCAAGCTGTCATGCTGTTCTGATATAGGCTAGGATTATCCATAATATCTGCAGGTCGTTCCTTATGAGAAAAATAACGTATACCATCATGCAAACCAAACCAGTAAATCCTACCTGATTGTCTATTGTGTGGCAGGTTACCCTTCTTCTCCCCCATACACAATCACTCCAATACTGAGACAGTTGAACGACCGATAAAACTCCACCAACCACCACGTTCCTCTTCCCCTTCCCCTAACCTCCTTTTCCCCTCCCTCGATCTTTCTCTCTTTCCCCCACACCAGTCTATCCCCCTCCCCGGCGCTCTCTGCCTGCCGTAACCTGTTAAGACAAACGCTGAAAGTTTCTGTACCTGCCCTCGCCCGTCCTCCCAGCCAGCAACAATGGTCCGTTTTGTGTGTGGTGTGCGTGTGCGTGTGTGTGTGTGTGTGTGTGTGTGTGTGTGTGTGTGTGTGTGTGTGTGTGTGTGTGTGTGTGTGTGTGTGTGTGTGTGTGTGTGTGTGTGTGTGTGTGTGTGTGTGTGTGTGTGTGTGTGTGTGTGTGTGTGTGTGTGTGTGTGTGTGTGTGTGTGTGGTTTGCTTTCTTGCTTCTTTGTTAGGAGAATCGTATACAACCTTTAATGAAATACTAAGATACACAGATTGAACATAACGAAATTATTCAACAATTGGTGTCAATGAAATATTCTATAAGGAATATAATTTATTGCAACTTCACATAAGCTATAGTTCTTATATCAATTTAACCTTTGAGCTTAATAAAAAAAAAAAAAGTTAAAAGCACACATTTAACCTTCATTTTGTATTGTACACATGTACTTCTACATATTACATTTTGATATAATGCACGTGTAACGCATCTTGTCTCTGATACGGCCATGCATTGAACATTATTATGGAAGATCTATACGTACTGAATAACGCAAATCTTACAATGTTGTCATTCTTTCCCAATTATTCTGTAATTTTCGGTCACGTGGTTGATGATGTCTTCCTTATTTCCCCTCGAATTCTATTTCTTCATACACATGATTCTCTAGGCTTCTTCTGCGTCCTGTAAACTCCCAGGAGCTGGTGTCTATGTTCTCCGCTGCTTGGAAATCGGCAGGACGTTGAGGGTTGTCGAAGGAACACCGTTGTTGGAAATCGAGGGAGTCCACAGCAAGAGGGCATGACTCTGATGGAACATAGATCCGCCTGTCCTCGGGGACACAGCCATACAAGCTGTTGCAACTGGACACGTAGGGGTGAGTCACATACTGCTGCTCGGATAAAACTGGTGCTGTACTTGGTGGGTTGGTAATCTGAAGTTGCACAGGTTGCCCTGGCCTGTATAGGATCGTGTTTGTGGCACTGGGATTGGATGCGTTCGTGATGTTAATTCGCAACAGCTGTTTGTTGTCTGGACAGCAATGCTTCTTTAACTTTAGGAGCACCAACACAACAACGACGAAGATCGGAAGAGCAATCGCAATATACAAACAGTATTGATCTGTATCCATCTTGTTTCCTTTAACCGACCTCTAGCACATATTTTAGCACCACTAGTGACCTCTTTAGTCCTTAGGAAGCTCTTCCGAATAGGACCTTGCGGCCTTAGTCTTATTTCATCGCGGAGGAAGAAGCAACTTTTCGAGTGATTTCACGGTATCAATTATTATATAATGATATTGTTTTTAAATTCATGTCGCGTCCGTTATGGTGATGTGAGAAGAATAAGTTCTAGGTGACGACTATATCTCGGCTGTGTGTTATCGTTCAGCTTTCAGGATATCCTGTTGCCACGGACGTATTCTGAGGTATACGAGCAGTACCAGGATGTAAACAGATATAGTGACATCAATATCTATGTAGGTTACATTCTTGTCTTTCGCGTCATCTCTGTCTTCGAACTTTGTGATATAGCTTCCCTCCATTCACCATCCATCCTTCGATCCCCCTCCCTTCTCTCTCTTCCTCTCTCTTTCTCTCTCTCTTTCTCTCTCTCTCTCTCTCTCTCTCTCTCTCTCTCTCTCTCTCTCTCTCTCTCTCTCTCTCTCTCTCTCTCTCTCTCTCTCTCTCTCTCACATACACACACAAAAAAAAAAAAAAAAATCTTCCACCCTTCCCTCTCTCTTACACTTTCTTTTTCTTTTCTTTCGATTTTCCATGGTTTATTGGACAGTTAAAATGATTCTTCTATTGTTTAATAAGAGGCAGTGTCTCTGGGTTATCTTTGATTTCTCCTATAGTATGTACATTCGTTTGTAAAATTCCCTCCCTCTCATCCTCCCTATCTCCCTTGCCCTCTTCTGTATCTCTCTCTCTCCCTCCCTCCCTCCCTCTCCTTCCCCCTCCCCTTGCCCCTCCCCCTCCTCTCTCCCTCCCTCCCTCCTTCCCTTTCTTTTTCAGTCTCTGTTTATCTCTTGTTTTTTTCGATCTCAGTTGTGTTAATTGAAAGGGACGTCTTATGTTTGAATTTTATTATAAACTTAATATATTCATGAATGCATATTACACCAATCCACTATTTCACATGAGACAAGAGCAGCATTTTTGTAAGTGCATGACAAATAATAGCAACATAACACTAAGGATGACCTCACATATCACCAACCCTGTTAGTGCAACTAGCAGGAGAAGGATGTTGGAATCGGTTTTCCGGACCTGGTGTTCTGTAGAAGTTATGATACTTGTGGCGAAAGTCTTGGTTGTTAAATGAAGGTTGCTGGATAGTAGCGCTGAGTCTGTGGTTGGTGACTGTGACTGGGTTGTAAGTGTGGTTACCAACTTGCTCAAGTATGAGCATCCGTAACTCCCCATGTTCTTCACAACAACGTTAAGATCCGTGGCGTGTCCCAGATTTACTGTTAAAAGACATTTTGGATCGCCTGTCTTCTGTAGTTGGATATGCAGTTTCTTTTTATCGATATCAAATGTTAGCCTTAAGTGTAACCAGTCACCTGCGCGATACATAACCCCAGGAATAGGGGCGCTTCCTTGCAAGTCATCAAGGGAGTGTAGTGTTATCTGTCCAGTGCTCTTCTTGAGATCAACCCTTGCCCTGAGAACGTCATTAGTGTCCTTGAACTGAAGCCTCGGAGCCCAGGAAGACGTGCCAGGGATCTTCAAACTCACGACAACTGGAAT
>NW_028234420.1:4211216-4213716 GCF_977035675.1 Penaeus japonicus
GAAGGTTTATATCTAGCTTGTATTTTCATGACTTGCTTATATATCATAAAAGTATAGATGTTTTATCAGTTCATCCCCAACTGCTATGGCAAGTTTAAAAAAAATGTTATAGTCATGTCATATTTTCTATTTTCAGGTATGATGAATGCGCGGGCACTTCCGTCGCCGAGGCAGGTAAACGACTGTGAAATGTTTAATGTCGATTGTTACCATTTCCCTTGTCGTCTATGTGCATGTGTGTGCTAATCTGTCTTTGTTCGTGTCTTTGTTTCTGGGACTGTCATTTCTGGGGCCAAAAATAGGGAGGTTTAATCTTATGGTTGGTCGTGTCTCTGTACAGATACGCTATCATGGGAATGACGTGCTTGCTTGTTTGGTTAGGGAAAATGACTGGTAACTAATTTTGCACAACCAAACAACCACAAAGACTGGTAACTAGTTTTGCATCCCCTGTGTATAACTTCTCGTTTTTCCCCTCTTTGTCTTTGTTGCCCTCTCGAATATATATTTTATTTCTACACTCTCAGGCTCTTTCACTCTCGACAAAATATGTTTCATTTTTTTTCCTTTACTCCCAAACCGGTTTCCTCCTTTCTGGCCTCTCAGTATTCTGCTCTCACACCCTCTCTTTCCTCTTTTTCTCTCGCCCCTTTGATCTTTTCGTTACCATCGTCCCTGTCTTTCCGTGCCACCTCTTTCTTAACCTCTGCCCTCTCTCTCTCTCTCTCTTTCTCTCTCTCTCTCTCTCTCTCTCTCTCTCTCTCTCTCTCTCTCTCTCTCTCTCTCTCTCTCTCTCTCTCTCTCTCTCTCTCTCTCTCTCTCTCTCTCTCTCTCTCTCTCTCTCTCTCTCTCTCTCTTCCACCCTCCCATCCCCTTCCGACTCTCTTCACCCTTCACGATGCCCCCTCCCCTCTTCCCTCACCACTTATCTCTCCCTTTCTACCTTTCTCCTTCCCGATTGTATTTCCCCTCCCTATGCTTCCCAACACGTCCCTTACTTCCTCTTTATTTGACTTTCTTCCCTTATATCCTTTCTCGTCAACTTCTCCTTCCTCTGTTTCACTCTCTCTCCCTACCCCTCCCCCTTCCGCCGCTCCCCTGACAGCCCCTTTCTCCTTTTCTCTTCCCTCATTTCCCTTCTTGTTTTCTCTTCCCTCATTTCCCTCTGATTCTTCTCTGCTCTCACCTCCTTTCCCTTTCCTTCTCCATCTCCACGTCCATCTGATTCACTCCTTCTCCCCCCGCCCCCTCCTCCCCCACTTCCTCCTTCACCCCCACCCCGACTGACGGACCTGAGTTTAAGGTTGCCAGCTCAGCGCCACAATTGCATCTGCGACGTCATTTTCATTTTTTCGGCCATTGAATGCGTCGCCATTAATTAAAATAATTAAAAGTGAAATTAGACCGGCGAAATTTATGTGAACCTCACCCGAGACAGTGACTAAAGGCAGGGCGGAGAGCTAGGGACGGAGGGAAGGAAGTAAGAGGGAGAAAAAGGGAGTGGGAGGGAGGGAAGTGAGAGGGAAGGAGGGAGAGAGGGGGAAAAGGTGAGAAATGAGGAGGGAGGGAGGGAAGGAAGTAAGAGGGAGGAAGGGGGAGAGGGAGAAAAAGGGAGTGGGAGGGAGGGAAGTGAGAGGGAAGGAGGGAGGAAGGGGGAGAGGGAGAAAAAGGGAGTGGGAGGGAGGGAAGTGAGAGGGAAGGAGGGAGAGAGGGGGAAGAGGTGAGAAATGAGGAGGAAGGGAGGGAAGGAAGTAAGAGGGAGGAAGGGGGAGAGGGAGAAAAAGGGAGTGGGAGGGAGGGAGGGAGAGAGGGGGGAAAGGTGAGAAATGAGGAGGAAGGGAGGGAAGGAAGCAACAGGGAGGGAAGGAGAGATGAAGGGAGTAAGTGAGTGAATGAGTAAGAAAGGGAGCGAAAGAAGGAAATGGGAGGAAATGAAGGAAGTAAGGGAAGGAAGGAAAGAGGGAGATGTTAACAAAGTAAGATCAAGCGAGATGTAAATAAGAGAAAGTAACGGAGAGAGAGGAAGGTAGATAAGTGAAAAAGAAAGAGGGAGAAGAAGAGAAAGAGGAAGAGAGAACGAGGGGGGAGAGAATATTGAGACAAGGAAAAGAAAAGAGAGGCAGAACTAAGCAAAAAAGGATAGAAATATAAAAATATGAGATAAAAAAAGAGTTGAAAAAAAAAACTTATGAAGAAATATGAGACAAGAAGGATATGATAAAAGGAAAAAGGGAGATGATAAGTGAAAGATATATTTAAAAGAAGAGAAAGTAAACAAAATAAAAAACTGAGATAAGAAAATGAAGAGAGAGAGAGAGAGAGAGAGAGAGAGAGAGAGAGAGAGAGAGAGAGAGAGAGAGAGAGAGAGAATAGAAGAAGGAGAAAGGCGGGTTATGAACAAAGTCACTTCGTATTTTCTTTGCCTTTTTTACCTGAGAAATCCGCATACGAATGGTAACAAGAAGTTGATAATGTAATGGAGTCTCTTCCGGGACACCTC
>NW_028234420.1:4241216-4248716 GCF_977035675.1 Penaeus japonicus
GAGAGGGAAAAAAGGAAAAACACCCGATGAGAATTGTCTACTTGTGCTGGGTTATCGCCTGTGGGAGATTTACAGACGTTTGAGCTCAGCTGCAAAACCTACTCCTTCTCCCCTTGCTTTGTTTTTGTTTGAATGTTTCTTCCTCTTTTCATTTTCTTTCTTTACGTAATGTTTGTTTCTTTTCCGTTGTCTTTTATATATCCTTGATTTTCCTACTATACCTTCTTTTTTCAACGCCCTTCGCCTTTTCCTGCAATCCCCCCACTCTCCTTTGCTTTTCTTATCCCCTTTGCCCTTGTTTACCTTCCTGATCCATCGCCTCTTCTCTTCCTCCACCATCTCCTCTTTCTCCTTCTCCTCCTCTTCCTCTTTCTCCTTCTCCTCCTCTTCCTCTTCCTCTTTCTCCTTCTCCTCCCCTTCCTCTTTCTCCTTCTCCTCCTCTTCCTCTTTCTCCTTCTCCTCCTCTTCCTCTTCCTCTTTCTCCTTTTCCTTCTCCTTCTCCTCTTCCTCCTCCTCTTTCTTCACCCTCTCCTCCTCTTCCATGACCTAGCCCCTTCAGGTGACAATGTCTAAAATGATTTATGAATATTTTTTGATAACTTTTCCTTAATGAAGCTTACATGATACTAACCGAGATAGATATGTCATTGATATTTCAGCGCATTCTGCAATATATTTGCCTTATGTTGATTATTGATCGTTAGAATTTATTTCCTTCAAGGTTATATAAGAAATAAGAGGCACAAAAGAAGCAATTGAAAGAAATCAGAGAAAGATAAAAGCGAAAAGAAAGAAGAGTAAGAAGATGCACATGACTTATGATGATAAGGCAGTTAAGGAGAAAACTATATGAACTTAAAAAAAGGTTGTAGATGGGAACAAAAATAAACTATGTCCTTGAAACAACCCTCCACCCAAATGGCTCCTCTACCTATCTTGTAATTCATCATTGGTCGTTCCCTACTTTAGGTTCAGCGCCCCGGAATCGCCTCTCCCAAGGCCTCTTGTATCTTGTGGGCGTAGCAGGAGGGTGCTCGCCGGTGTTTGCGCCCTCAAATGGGCGTTTTACAAAATGATGAGTCCGGAGATCCTCCAGGGACTGTAATCAAGTAGCCTAATCAGATCGTTCTTAATTTACATACTGTGATTATTCGAGATGGATGTTTAAACTGGGTGTGCAAATGGCTCCCCGCTTAGAGGCTGTTTATGGCTTCTTCATTATGTGTCTTTGATTCTTATGCGAAGGAAAGTGATTTTTAATGTTAGTATCGAAATTTGTTTTTGTGTTTGTTATTGTTATCCTCGTTGTTGTACCCTTTTTATGATAATGGTAGTAATAACAATGATGGTAATGATAATAATGATGATAACCATGATAATAATAGTAATAACTATGATAAGGATGATATTGATATGATAACCATCATAATAATAATTGTAATAATAATAGTAATGATAACAAAACCATAATGATGATAATGACAATCTCTGATATTGATAGTGATAGTGATGATGATGATTGCAAAGGTAATAGCAATAATAATGTAACAACAATGATAACTTGATAACAATAATAATAATAATGATCATGATAAATATCATAATGATAATGATACTACTACTATTCTATTACACTACTACAATTGCAGCAACAATTGCTGCTGTAACTACTATCATTATCATTACTACAACTACAATTACAACTACTACTAAGGATATTGATGATAACGATAATAAGAGAAGAATGATAATGAATGTTAATATTAATAATGATAATAATAATGATATTGATGATTTGGATAATAATTATAATGATAACGATTTGCATGATAATGATTAAAGTAATGATAATTATGATTCTAACAAAAGTAATATTTTTGATAATGATAATTATGACAACAGTAATTATAACAATAATGTTAATGACTATGATAAGGATAGTGATAATCATAATAATGTCAATAATGATAATTATAACAATAGGAACGGTTGTAATGATAATAATGATATTAAAGATAAGGATTATGGCCATGATAAAAAATGATAATGGTAATTTTCATCACTACTATTACTATCTTTTTCACTATCATCATCTTCTTCCTCTTTCTCTTATTCCCCTTCCTCCTCATTATCATCATCATCATTATCATCATCATCATCATCATCATCATCGATATCCTCCTCATCATCATTATTGTCTTCCTCACAATCTCTCCGTTATGACAATTTTCTTTCCCTCTGCTCCTCATAAGAATGTTACCGAAGGGGGAGCGGGCGACCTTTATGATGATAATGATGGTAATGATGATGACGACGCCAAGGACTTAGCTGATATTACCCAAGTTAAGGAGCGCGTCCCTTGATTGGCTGATCGACGCGCTCGCTCCCGATATCAAATTGCATCCGGGGAAAAAATGCTGTAGCGTTTGTAATGACGACGAGAAAGAGAGAGAGAGAGAGAGAGAGAGAGAGAGAGAGAGAGAGAGGGAGAGAGGAACGGCGGTGGTGGAGAGGAAGAGGAGGAGGGTGGAGAGGAAGAGGAGAAGGAGGGGGATGGGGAGGAAGAGGAGAAGGAGGGGGATGGGGAGGAAGAGGAGGAAGGTGGAGAGGAAGAGGAGGGGGATGGGGAGGAAGAGGAGAAGGAGGGGGATGGGGAGGAGGAGGAGGAGGAGGGGGAAATGAATGGAGGATGAAAGGGGAAGTGGAGGAAAGGGAAGAGGAGGAGGAGGAGTGGGAAGTGGAAATGGAGGGGGATGGGGAGGAAGAGGAGAAGGAGGGGGGAGGAAGAGGAGGAGGAGGGGGATGGGGAGGAAGAGGAGAAGGAGGGGGGAGGAAGAGGAGAAGGAGGGGGATGGGGAGGAAGAGGAGAAGGAGGGGGATGGGGAGGAAGAGGAGAAGGAGGGGGAAGAAGAGGAGGGAGAAAGAAGAGGAGAAGGATGGGGAGGAAGAGGAGAAGGAGGGGGGAGGAAGAGGAGAAGGAGGGGGATGGGGAGGAAGAGGAGAAGGAGGGGGATGGGGAGGAAGAGGAGAAGGAGGGGGAGGGGGAGGAAGAGGAGAAGGAGGGGGAAGAAGAGGAGGGAGAAAGAAGAGGAGAAGGATGGGGAGGAAGAGGAGAAGGAGGGGGGAGGAAGAGGAGAAGGAGGGGATGGGGAGGAAGAGGAGAAGGAGGGGGGAGGAAGAGGAGGAGGAGGGAGGAGGAAGAGGAGAAGGGGGGGGAGGAAGAGGAGAAGGAGGGGGATGGGGAGGAAGAGGAGAAGGAGGGGGATGGGGAGGAAGAGGAGAAGGAGGGGGATGGGGAGGAAGAGGAGAAGGAGGGGGATGGGGAGGAAGAGGAGAAGGAGGGGGATGGGGAGGAAGAGGAGAAGGAGGGGGATGGGGAGGAAGAGGAGAAGGAGGGGGATGGGGAGGAAGAGGAGAAGGAGGGGGATGGGGAGGAAGAGGAGAAGGAGGGGGATGGGGAGGAAGAGGAGAAGGAGGGGGATGGGGAGGAAGAGGAGAAGGAGGGGGATGGGGAGGAAGAGGGAAGGAGGGGGATGGGGAGGAAGAGGAAGAGGAGGATGGGGAGGAAGAGGAGAAGGAGGGGGGAGGAAGAGGAGAAGGAGGGGGGAGGAAGAGGAGAAGGAGGGGGATGGGGAGGAAGAGGAGAAGGATGGGGAGGAAGAGGAGAAGGAGGGGGGAGGAAGAGGAGAAGGAGGGGGGAGGAAGAGGAGAAGGAGGTGGGAGGAAGAGGAGAAGGAGGGGGATGGGGAGGAAGAGGAGAAGGAGGGGGATGGGGAGGAAGAGGAGAAGGAGGAGGGAGGAAGAGGAGAAGGAGGGGGGAGGAAGAGGAGAAGGAGGGGGGAGGAAGAGGAGAAGGAGGGGGATGGGGAGGAAGAGGAGAAGGAGGGGGATGGGGAGGAAGAGGAGAAGGAGGGGGATGGGGAGGAAGAGGAGAAGGAGGGGGATGGGGAGGAAGAGGAGAAGCAGGGGGGAGGAAGAGGAGAAGGAGGGAGAAAGAAGAGGAGAAGGAGGGGGAGGAAGAGGAGGGAGAAAGAAGAGGAGAAGGAGGGAGAAAGAAGAGGAGGGAGAAAGAAGAGGAGAAGGAGGGGGAGGAAGAGGAGAAGGAGGGGGAGGGGGAGGAAGAGGAGAAGGAGGGGGATGGGGAGGAAGAGGAGAAGGAGGGGGATGGGGAGGAAGAGGAGAAGGAGGGGGATGGGGAGGAAGAGGAGAAGGAGGGGGATGGGGAGGAAGAGGAGAAGGAGGGGGAGGGGGAGGAAGAGGAGAGGGATGGGGAGGAAGATGGAAGGAGGAGGAGGAGGAAGAGGAGAAGGATGGGGAGGAAGAGGAGAAGGAGGGGGGAGGAAGAGGAGAAGGAGGGGGGGGGAAGAGGAGAAGGAGGGGGGAGGAAGAGGAGGGAGAAAGAAGAGGAGAAGGATGGGGAGGAAGAAGAGAAGGGGGGGGAGGGGGAGGAAGAGGAGAAGGATAGAGGGGGGAGGGGGAGGAAGAGGAGAAGGAGGGGGATGGGGAGGAAGAGGAGAAGGAGGGGGATGGGGAGGAAGAGGAGAAGGAGGGGGATGGGGAGGAAGAGGAGAAGGAGGGGGATGGGGAGGAAGAGGAGAAGGAGGGGGATGGGGAGGAAGAGGAGAAGGAGGGGGATGGGGAGGAAGAGGAGAAGGAGGGGGATGGGGAGGAAGAGGAGAAGGAGGGGGATGGGGAGGAAGAGGAGAAGGAGGGGGAGGGGGAGGAAGAGGAGAAGGAGGGGGAAGAAGAGGAGGGAGAAAGAAGAGGAGAAGGAGGGGGAGGAAGAGGAGGGAGAAAGAAGAGGAGAAGGAGGGAGAAAGAAGAGGAGGGAGAAAGAAGAGGAGAAGGAGGGGGAGGAAGAGGAGGGAGAAAGAAGAGGAGAAGGAGGGGGGAGGAAGAGGAGAAGGAGGGAGAAAGAAGAGGAGAAGGAGGGGGAGGAAGAGGATGGGGAGGAAGAGGAGAAGGAGGGGGGAGGAAGAGGAGAGGGATGGGGAGGAAGATGGAAGGAGGAGGAGGGGGAGGAAGAGGAGAAGGATGGGGAGGAAGAGGAGAAGGAGGGGGAGGGGGGGGAAGAGGAGAAGGAGGGGGGAGGAAGAGGAGAAGGAGGGAGAAAGAAGAGGAGAAGGAGGGGGAGGAAGAGGAGGGAGAAAGAAGAGGAGAAGGAGGGAGAAAGAAGAGGAGGGAGAAAGAAGAGGAGAAGGAGGGGGAGGAAGAAGAGAAGGAGGGGGATGGGGAGGAAGAGGAGAAGGAGGGGGATGGGGAGGAAGAGGAGAAGGAGGGGGATGGGGAGGAAGAGGAGAAGGAGGGGGATGGGGAGGAAGAGGAGAAGGAGGGGGATGGGGAGGAAGAGGAGAAGGAGGGGGATGGGGAGGAAGAGGAGAAGGAGGGGGATGGGGAGGAAGAGGAGAAGGAGGGGGATGGGGAGGAAGAGGAGAAGGAGGGGGATGGGGAGGAAGAGGAGAAGGAGGGGGATGGGGAGGAAGAGGAGAAGGAGGGGGATGGGGAGGAAGAGGAGAAGGAGGGGGATGGGGAGGAAGAGGAGAAGGAGGGGGATGGGGAGGAAGAGGAGAAGGAGGGGGATGGGGAGAAAGAAGAGGAGAAGGAGGGGGGAGGAAGAGGAGAAGGAGGGGGATGGGGAGGAAGAGGAGAAGGAGGGGGATGGGGAGGAAGAGGAGAAGGAGGGGGATGGGGAGGAAGAGGAGAAGGAGGGGGATGGGGAGGAAGAGGAGAAGGAGGGGGATGGGGAGGAAGAGGAGAAGGAGGGGGATGGGGAGGAAGAGGAGAAGGAGGGGGATGGGGAGGAAGAGGAGAAGGAGGGGGATGGGGAGGAAGAGGAGAAGGAGGGGGATGGGGAGGAAGAGGAGAAGGAGGGGGATGGGGAGGAAGAGGAGAAGGAGGGGGATGGGGAGGAAGAGGAGAAGGAGGGGGATGGGGAGGAAGAGGAGAAGGAGGGGGATGGGGAGGAAGAGGAGAAGGAGGGGGATGGGGAGGAAGAGGAGAAGGAGGGGGATGGGGAGGAAGAGGAGAAGGAGGGGGATGGGGAGGAAGAGGAGAAGGAGGGGGATGGGGAGGAAGAGGAGAAGGAGGGGGATGGGGAGGAAGAGGAGAAGGAGGGGGGAGGAAGAGGAGAAGGAGGGGGGAGGAAGAGGAGAAGGAGGGGATGGGGAGGAAGAGGAGAAGGAGGGGGGAGGAGGAGGAGAAGGAGGGGGGAGGAGGAGGAGAAGGAGGGGGGAGGAAGAGGAGAAGGAGGGGGATGGGGAGGAAGAGGAGAAGGAGGGGGAGGAAGAGGAGAAGGAGGGGGAAGAAGAGGAGGGAGAAAGAAGAGGAGAAGGATGGGGAGGAAGAGGAGAAGGAGGGGGGAGGAAGAGGAGAAGGAGGGGGGAGGAAGAGGAGAAGGAGGGGGGAGGAAGAGGGGAGGGGGAAAGGGGAAGAGGAGAAGGAGGGGGATGGGGAGGAAGAGGAGAAGGAGGGGGATGGGGAGGAAGAGGAGAAGGAGGGGGATGGGGAGGAAGAGGAGAAGGAGGGGGATGGGGAGGAAGAGGAGAAGGAGGGGGATGGGGAGGAAGAGGAGAAGGAGGGGGATGGGGAGGAAGAGGAGAAGGAGGGGGATGGGGAGGAAGAGGAGAAGGAGGGGGATGGGGAGGAAGAGGAGAAGGAGGGGGATGGGGAGGAAGAGGAGAAGGAGGGGGATGGGGAGGAAGAGGAGAAGGAGGGGGATGGGGAGGAAGAGGAGAAGGAGGGGGATGGGGAGGAAGAGGAGAAGGAGGGGGATGGGGAGGAAGAGGAGAAGGAGGGGGATGGGGAGGAAGAGGAGAAGGAGGGGGATGGGGAGGAAGAGGAGAAGGAGGGGGATGGGGAGGAAGAGGAGAGGGAGGGGGATGGGGAGGAAGAGGGGAAGGAGGGGGATGGGGAGGAAGAGGAGAAGGAGGGGGATGGGGAGGAAGAGGAGAAGGAGGGGGATGGGGAGGAAGAGGAGAAGGAGGGGGATGGGGAGGAAGAGGAGAAGGAGGGGGATGGGGAGGAAGAGGAGAAGGAGGGGGATGGGGAGGAAGAGGAGAAGGAGGGGGATGGGGAGGAAGAGGAGAAGGAGGAGGAGGAGGAAGAGGAGAGGGATGGGGAGGAAGATGGAAGGAGGAGGAGGAGGAAGAGGAGAAGGATGGGGAGGAAGATGGAAGGAGGAGGAGGAGGAGGAAGAGGAGAGGGATGGGGAGGAAGATGGAAGGAGGAGGAGGAGGAAGAGGAGAAGGATGGGGAGGAAGAGGAGAAGGAGGGGGGAGGAAGAGGAGAAGGAGGGGGGAGGAAGAGGAGAAGGAGGGGGGAGGAAGAGGAGGGAGAAAGAAGAGGAGAAGGATGGGGAGGAAGAAGAGAAGGAGGGGGGGGGGGAGGAAGAGGAGAAGGAGGGGGAGGGGGAGGAAGAAGAAGAAGGAGGGGGAGGGGGAGGAAGAGGGGAAGGAGGGGGAGGGGGAGGAAGAGGGAGAAGGAGGGGGATGGAGGAGGAAG
>NW_028234420.1:4258716-4261216 GCF_977035675.1 Penaeus japonicus
AGACTTCCATGTACAGACAGAGAGAGCAACTATTAAGATATATCACCCAAGAGTATATTCCGCCACAAAAAGGATCGGATTCACGAAATTCATGAACCTCTTCCGCTTTCAGAAGCCCCGCCCCTTCCCCCTCCTCTGCCCCAAGAACCTTATCACACTCCCTTTCACCCTTTCACAAACACTCTCTTTTCCATCTGCTATTGCTCATATCACGTAAATCATCGTGGTAATGTTAGGATCTCCTTATATGCTCTCGTTGCCTCCCCCTCCCTCCATCCCTCCCGCTCCATCTTCATCCCCCTCTACCCCCCCCCCCTTTCAAATAATTTTATGGCAAGATATTACCCATGTGTTGGTCGACGTGAGAATGAAGGCGCTCAGCTCCAAGAGAAAGAGAGCCTTTAAGGGTTAAACTCCTACCGGGTAAAACGTGGAAATAGCCCTTTTGACTGTTTATTTCCCCTCCCTATTCCCCCCCTCCCCTACCCCTACCTCTACACCAACTCTAAGCGTGTGCTGGGAATCTCTTTCTGTTTTTAAGGGCATTTGGGTGCATTTTTAACTGGTTTATTGGGTTTATTAAGCTCTCTCACTCGACAGGATTTTTGGGAAAGGCGATTGTTGATGTCGCGGTCGAGAGAAGCATTGCAGATTATGGGGGGAGCGAGCGCCTCTGCTGGCGTTTGTATCGGCCGTTGGGTGTTCTCTCGCTCTCTCGTGGCTGGCGGATTTTCCTTTCTGGCTTTCCTCCTCTTCCAAGGTATTCGTTTCTTCCCACTTTACTCTTTACTCCATACCTATGCACGGCCATTTGTCTCCTCTCTCACCCTCTCTTTCTCTCCTCCTTCTTCCTCTTGGGCCCTTCCCTTGTCTCCCCCTCATTCCCTCAATAAGATGACGTCACAGTGCAAGGTCGTTAGCGGAGTGACCACCTCACCGTAACGGCAACAAACAATTAGCCACGAGATCTATGCTGATGCTAGCCCCGCCCCCAGACACGCCCACCAGGCCAATAAAACAGTAGAATTACACCCGCTTCGTGTTACACTCAATTACCTTTAGAAAAAATCGAAGGAACGGTTTTATGATGGGCGAGATTAAGGGCTGCTGGGGCGATGGTAGCTATTATCTCTCTTGTGTTTCCCCTGAAGATGCGGATGGGCGGATGGGCGGCGTGCTGCGGCGAAGGGCTTGCTTCGATTTCTCCCCGAAGTGAAGGCGGTGGTCGGATTAGTATGGGTGGCCCTATCATGATACTTTACTGATACTGTTCGAAACTCAAATTACATATAATACCTCGTCAATATTTATACGCGCGCGTGCGTGCGTGCGTGCGCGTTTGTGTATGTATGTATATATGTATGCATAATGTATGCATTTTGTATGTTCACATAAACACACACACACACACACACACACACACACACACACACACACACACACAAAGATAGTGATATAAGTAATCTCGACCTTTACTGTCCGCGTAATCCCGGGAGTGTAAACAGGATACACAGAAGGAAACAAGATATTACAAGACGAAAAGAAATCATCGGTAAAATCTCGAAGACGGAATAGAGATAACTATAACTTACCGGCACGCAGAACCAAGTAAAACAACGTCGCAACAGAGAACGGACACATCATCATAATAAATAACAGAATAGGCCGAATAGAAGAAAAGGTGAATAAGGAGGATACGTAAGAAGAGCAAATAAGAAGAGCCAGAACAGGGTTCGAGCACTGGCAGCGTGGAGAGGCCGGGGCGGAAGCTCGGCGCCTATCACAGGAACTCATGTGTCTCTGATATTGAAGCCTCGTTTTTTTAGCTGTGGTTCCTTCCTTTATAGTCCATAGAGGGGAGTAGATGCTCTCTCTCCACTTCCAAACTACTTAACATATCAATAATTTCTTTAGGGCTTCACGGTTCGAGTCTCTCTCTCTCTCTCTCTCGCTTACATCACTCTCAAATCTCTTCTCCTTCATAGAATACTCTCTCCTCCTCTCTCTCTCTCTCTCGTCTGGGCGGCTCTCTCTCTCTATTCACTCTCTCTCTCTCTCCTTCATCCCTCTCTCCCTCTCCTCTCCCTCTCTCTCTCTCTATCTCTCTCTCTCGCTCTCCTCTCCTCTCTCACTACGTCTTAGCTTCTATTCATTCTTCTTCTCACTAAATTAACAACTAGCTCACTCTCACACATCTCTCTCTCGCTCGCTCTTTCCCTCCATCAATCCATCCAACAACCCATCCATCCAGCCATCCATCCTTCCATCCCATCCATATATTAAAAGTATAATCTGCTTTATCCATTTTTTTCTTAATTCCATCTCACATTTTCAAACGCTCATCCATTTTTTTTCGTGATTACACTCATCTCCACGCTCTCCTTCTTTTCTTCGGTGGTGTTTTTCTCCTCTTTTTTCTCTTATGCCTTTTTCTCTCTACGCTCTACTCTTCTCCCTCAATATCTTCTCAATACATTTTATCCTCTTTCTCACTCTGGAA
>NW_028234420.1:4271216-4273716 GCF_977035675.1 Penaeus japonicus
CTCCACACCTCAAATTCCCCTCTACCTCCGCATGGCTCCTCTCACTTGCGATCGTAGCCATCATACATTTAAGATCCAACTCCCATGCAGCCTCAACCACGCGTATATATTTCTATATATATATATCCTCTATAGGCGTTATATATATATATATGTATATTACGACTCCCTCGTACTGCAACTTCACTAACTCGCCTCTCTCCCACTGAGTCTCTGCTCTCCTCCCCTCCGTGCGACTCGTGTGTTGGTGGGTGCTACTAGCCGACAATCATCTCTCTCTCTCCCACCTTCCTCACTCTCTCTTTCTCGACAAACAAAACTACTCCGCTCTCTCTCCAGTCTCGGTTTTCGTCCTCTCTTTACTCTCTTCTCTCATCCGGCGTGGTACAACCCATCCTGCGCATACTTGCACTAGGCTCCTCCTCATCGCGGGCGGCCCCTCATAACTCCGTCATATCACTCCAGCTACTCTCCTAAGGGAGTGTTTATAATATCCCTCCTTCATATATATATATGCCCCTCTATCTATATTTATAACATCCCACTCGAAGCTTCCATCCATTTCTTCTTCCTGCTCACATCTTGCTGTTTGTTGCAAGGAAGGCATGCCTCATTTGGTCAATAATAGTTCTCTATCCCTCCGTCCCTGCCTCCAAACTCACTCTTCCCTCTCTACAGCCCGTTCTCAGGCCTTTCCTACACTGACTTTTCTAAGCGTCGTGGCGACTCTGACAGGACTCATCTCCTATAATACTCCATTCTCTCACTTGCTCTCTCATGACACTCTCCCCTCCATCCTCCGTATCTTGGAGTAACTCTGCTGTCATCATCTCATTTTCACTCTAGAGATCCCTCTGTTTCGGCTCTTCTCTAAGGGAACTCGGCATCTTTCGCTCTCTCTCTCTTTCTCTCTCTCTATCTCTATCACTCCTCTCATCTTTCTCTTCACTCTCTCTTTCTTCTCTTCTCTCGTCTCCTCTCTCCTCTTCCTCTCTCTATCTTCTCTCTCTCCTCTCTCGTCTCTCTTCATCCTCTCTCTCCTCTGGCAGAGGCTCATCGCTTCTTACTCCTCGTCGTCTCTCACTCCTCTCTCTCTCTCTCCTCTCCTCCCTCTAATATCTGCTGCGTCTCCTCTCCTCTCTCTCACTCTCGCACCGTTCTCTCTCTATATCTCTTCTCTCTCTCTCTCTTCTCTCTCTTCTCTTTTCCTCTCTCCTCTCTATATATATATATATATATCTATATATATATATCTATATCTATCTTTATAATATATATATATAGACTATATCTCCTCTCTCTCTCTCTCTCTCTCTCTCTCTCTCTCTCTCTCTCTCTCTCTCTCTCTCTCTCTCTCTCTCTCTCTCTCTCTCTCTCTCTCTCTCTCTCTCTCTCTCTCCCTCTCTCTATCTGTTTTTTTGTGACTTAGCTAACCCCAGTATTGTTGTTGATGTTTTTTGTGACGTGTTCTTATCATTGCTAGCAGTATTTTAGTCTCAGCAGTAGGAAGTTTACCTTTTTTCTGAACCATTTTTTTTTTGTTGTTGTTGTGCGATAACATTTTATTTTACGTGATTAGATAAGCATATGATCGTACGTAGAACGTATTTGTACTTTCAGGATTTATCATTTCAAACACAAAAAGATAAACATGTTCATCATCATTTCCACTTTTCGTGAAGGCTGGTTCTCCTCTCATTTTTCGTATTTGCGTAGAGAAATTGATGGTGCCAATCTTTTTCTCATTTCAGCATTCTCTCTCTCTCTCCCCCCCCCTCTCTCTCTCTCTCTCTCTCTCTCTCTCTCTCTCTCTCTCTCTCTCTCTCTCTCTCTCTCTCTCTCTCTCTCTCTCTCTCTCTCTCTCTCTCTCTCTCGCTCTCGCTCTCGCTCTTTCCAAAATGTGTCAAACCAGCTGCGGGAGATTCATTTATAAAGAGCGTTTTGCTGGAACATTTATGCGTCACCATCCATCCTTACGTTTCAATGACATGGTGATAAAGTGGTGTCCATTTAAATGTCCCTATTCACTCCTATCCCCCTTCTCTTTGCTTCTCTCTCACACTCCCTGTATCTCTGTATCTCTTGTCTCTCACTCCCTGTCACTTTTTCTCTGTATCTGTCTCTCACTCCCTGTTTCTCTCTCTCTCTCTCTCTCTCTCTCTCTCTCTCTCTCTCTCTCTCTCTCTCTCTCTCTCTCTCTCTCTCTCTCTCTCTCTCTCTCTCTCTCTCTCTCTTAAATATCCTTGTATGTATGTGATTAGGGTATGTGCTAGTGTTTGGGTGGGAAGGATACTTATGTGTGTGTGTGTGTGTGTGTGTGTGTGTGTGTGTGTGTGTGTGTAGGGGTGTTTGTATGATTTACATTTATGTGCCCCAAGAGTTGACTGTGGATGTAAGTCATTTCGTCATTTTCAGTCCATGCATTAACACCCCATTGAACGTTGATCAGATATGTGAGCCGACCACTTGTGTCTTCGTGTATATGATGCTATGACAACTG
>NW_028234420.1:4278716-4281216 GCF_977035675.1 Penaeus japonicus
AGCACCTTTATCAATAGTGTTTTCACAGCCTGGAGAGCACTCTGCGAGTCGCAGAAAATTACTCCTGAGCCTTGAGTTAACAGAAAGTCTGTGGCTATGAGTATTCCTGCCAACTCAGTTTGCGTAGTGCTCGCCCAGTCATGAACCATCCTACAATCTTGGTGCTTGAAAATATTGTTTTTATATACAACATAAGCACATCCTGCTCTACTTCCAGACTGTAAGGATACATCAGTGTAGCACTCATAGTCATCATTCAGTTTCAAGATGCTCACGAGATTCTGAAATGTGGGTGGAATTAAACGTAGAGTTAGCCGTTTAGAAAAAAATATAGAAAAGTAATCTGCCAGTGATTATATGTCATTTATAGTATTTATTAGAGGTAATCATATACTTAATTGAAAGAATCAAGCATTTTTCTGTAATTCATTTCGTTCCCTTTAATTACAGACTATGAACGTGATCACCATCACTATTATCTATTGTATAATTTATAAAGTTTTTCCCCATTATACCAATTCTGCAGACACACACACACACACACACACACACACACACACACACACACACACACACACACACACACACACACACACACACACACACACACACACCTCTAGACTACTTGTCGAATCTCCCCACGTCTCAACCCCGTAATTCCTCACATTAAGAGAAGCGACGCTGGGACCTAATTGTTTAATATGTAAAAGACGTTGACAAGGGGCAGAGGGCAGGGACAGGGGCTAAGGGGGGGAAGGATGAAACGTCTAAACTCAGGCTAAGAAAGCAACCATATGAAATTTCAAAATCCACTTCTCGCCCCGTCTGGTTGGGATAAAAGACTTTTTTTTATGTGGCTGAGGGAGGTCCCTTTGCTCGCTCTTTCCCCGTCACGTGACAGTCCATTCCTTTTGCCGGGAGGATGCCCGTGTGACGTGGGTGTGTCTTCTCCGCGGGAGCGTGGAGTGTAGGGGAAAGGGCTGGGGAAATATGTAGTCATCTTTGGAGTTTGGAATAAACACACACACACACACACACACACACACACACACACACACACACACACACACACACACACACATATATATATATATATATATATATATATATATATATATATATATATATATATATATATATATATATATATATATATATATATATATATATATATGTATGTATATTGATATATATACATACATATATACACACATATGCATATACATATACATATACATACAGAGAGAGGTGATCCCCTCTCACATACACATGTACTCGAATGTGAGAGGGAATGTTAATCAGATGGAAGTAATTCAGACAGTAATGCTAACCTACTATATTTGTGATATTTGTGTTACAAATTGTTGCTAATGAATTACAGTTAAAGGATTTACTGTTACTTGCATGATTAAATTAAAGACCTCAAAGGCTTTAGAATAAGCTGGAAATTTATTGATATTGCACGATTTCTGAATCTACATCATTACGAAGTGTTTTAAGAGAATAGATAAAAAGCACAGGCTATGTAATGACTGGTAAAAAGGTGAATATGAAACGAAACCCGGACACGTAGCTAATTAAATTATTGAATTAAGAATTGAATAAATGTATAAATAAATTCATAAACAAATATATAACCATATCCTTGCAAGGGCGAGTAAGCAACCGTTTGAGTGTATGAATGCTGAAATAGACAAATGAATAAGTAAATATACCATGGATTCATGGATAAACAAACAGGCAGAGTAAATGAGAATGAGCTTATCTGCATGCGGTTGGTGTCAGGGATTGGGGATTCCAAGGGGGGGGGGGGTAAGGAGTGGGGGTGTCTGTGAAGGGGGAGGGGAGGAGTAGGGGGCAGGGGGGTCATTGTAGTCGTAGAGGCCCTCTTTATGGTGAGGTGAAGTTTGTGGTCGCCTAATTGTTTAATATGTAGAGCAAGCGAGCCCACATATCCTCTTTACGGAGTCTTTCCCTACCTCCCCCCTCCCTCCATCCTTGCCCCCTTTGCATCTTAATAGACTAAATCCTCTTCTCTCTCTCTCTTGGCTCTTTCCTCTCTCCGTGCCTCTTTCCTCGGATCTTCATTCTCAAGCCACTCGAAAGGAGGAAAGTTACAGTGAAGGAATAGGAAGAAAGAAGAGAAATGCAAATTATGACGCTAGATAATAGAGGATAAAATAGTACAGACGTGAATACATTTATCTTCAGAGGATGTGGCCGCATTCTCTCTGAAGGGAAGGGGGAGAGTGAGGTGAAGGGTGCCCATGCTGTGAGGACATCAACAATAATGTCTGTGAATCTTCACTCTTTTCCTATAAAATTTCCATTCAGCTAATAATGATATGTAGTCGGACGTCTAAAGAAGAACAAAAGAATAACAGGAAAAAGACACAAAGAAAGATGAAATTACAGTAATGACGAAAATCACGCACGCCGTTGTATCTTACAAGTTCCATAACTCTTTTTCTTTCCCTGGGAGGCTGTTTTGCATATATTT
>NW_028234420.1:4331216-4333716 GCF_977035675.1 Penaeus japonicus
TCCAGTCATAAAAAAGAAGAAAAGAAAAAAGAAAAAAAAAAAGACCGGGCTATTATTCTGCCCCTATAAACACAACAGTAAAAAAAAAGTTCCTCGGCGTCTTGTAAGATTTTGATCCCAAGGTCTCCTCGGCCAGCACAGGTCTAGACGCACCAGCAATTACCTTGATTGTGGCCAACCCAGGGACTAGACAGGGGAGGAGGGGACGGAGGGGAAGGACAGAGGGGAAGGAGGGGAGAGAGGGGAATCAGGATATGAGGAGAGAGAGGGACGGATTCCTTAAGGAGAGAAAGAGGGATACGTGGCAATGGTATGAGGGGAAGGTTTTAAGGGTTCAGGGATTCATTAACAGTTTATCACGATATGTGATCGCCTCTGATGATGAATATATTTGCTTCAAGAGAAAATCTATTAATAGACTACCTTTTGTATATTTTCTAGTTTACCCTTATCTCCCTTTTTATTTTCCTTTCTCTCTTCTCCATCCATTGCATGGGAAGAATAGAGGATGTTGCAAGGGACTCACCCGCACGGATTAAGCACATTAATTACTCCTCGATAATCTGCAACCCCCATACTGAATGTATGAACTAGGGATTAGTAGACGAAGGGGTAAAATAGGACGGTCGAAAAAAGCAGAACGAAAACAAAATGAAAAGTTTTTTTTTCTTTCTTTCTTTTTTACAAGAGGGGAAACAAATACAAGTCTTTGAAGAAGTCTTCCCCCCTCTCCCCTATCCCCTCTCCCCCCTTTGGACGCAAAAATGACGGCGGTAAATTGGGTTGTGGCCCCGCACCCCCTCGCCCTTTCGTGTGGCCTTAGTAGATACGTGAGAACGGACAGGTATAGAGAAAAGAGGGAGAGGGATTGGCGAGAGAGCGAAGACGATGGGACGGAATGAAGGAACAGTGAAAAGAAAAGCCGTGAGGCGAGAGAAACAAACATGGAAACAAAAGGTTTAGGTAGGACGTAGAAAAGAATGAAGGTAAAAAGAAGGTGGAATAAATACATTAGTTTGTGAGTGAAGGGAAGGAAATTGCGAAAAGTAGAAAATGGAAGGGAATTAATGAAGAGAAGAGGAAAAGGATAGAAAGAAAAGTATTAATGATGATCACAACATTTATTATGTTAAGGGCAATAGTAATAGTAAAAGTGATCATAATGGTAATAGACAGTAATGATATGGATAATTTTGATGATACAAGCATAGTAAAGATACGAATAATCATAGGAGCTTTCATAAGAATAATGCTAATAACATTAATTAGAGTGAATGAAAATAATACTAGAAAGTGGTAAGAATGGTGCTAGAAAATGACAAGAATACTGCTAATAATAATATAAGAAGGCAGGAGGAGGGAGCAGGAATGAGGAGGGAAGACTGGCTCGAGAGGAACAGATCCCCTGTGAAGTAATTAGCCAGATTGTTGCTACGGGAGGACAGGGCGGGAGGAGAGCCGGGGCAGCCCTGAGGGGAAAGCCTGTTGCCCTAAGTGTTCTTGGAGTCGGGATCTCTCTCGCTGGGGGTGGGGGGTGAGGGCAAGGGGAGCGGCTTCTGTTGATGTCTGTCTATCGCTTAATCTTTTTGTCCTGTCTTGCTGTGCTCTCTCTCACTCTCTCTCTCTTTATGTGTCTGAACTCTATCCATTTTCTGTGTGTGTGCGCACACACACACACACACACACACACACACACACACACACACACACACACACACACACACACACACACATACACATACACACACACACACACATACACATACACACACACACACACACACACACACACACATATTCATATTCACATACACATACACATACACATATACATACACATACACACATGCAAATGCATATGCAAATGCACATGCAAATGTATATGCTCATATCATCATCACCACCATCATCATCATAATTTCCTCTCCTCCAGCAATTCAATAATAAATCGCCAATTTTGAAAACATTACCTTCCGTCTCCCTTCCCTTCGCTTCGGGAAAGAGGGAGGCACAGGCACCCTTCCCTCAGAAAGACCGAGGCACAGCCACCCTTCCCTCAGAAAGACCGAGGCACAGCCACCCTTCCCTCAGAAAGACCGAGGCACAGGCACCCTTCCCTCAGAAAGACCGAGGCACAGGCACCCTTCCCTCAGAAAGACCGAAAATACAGACATTGAGAACGACATCGAGACAAACGTCCGGCCCGATGAACTTGGGCGTGGAAGAGGTCGTAATGCTTTGTTACGACACCAGTGGTCACCCGAGGCCGCTCATCTAGGCCTACGCCAGGGAGCCAGCCAGACAAACGGCCTTATCTGCTGCCGGGGCTTGATGCTCGCTCGGCCTCCTGCAAATTTTAAAGGTTTTCACTTTGTTCTTTTGTTTTCTCTTTTATTTTTTCCCCTTTTTTCTTGGTTTTCTTATATTGTTTATTAAT
Source organism: Penaeus japonicus (assembly GCF_977035675.1). Classification (NCBI taxonomy): domain Eukaryota; kingdom Metazoa; phylum Arthropoda; class Malacostraca; order Decapoda; family Penaeidae; genus Penaeus; species Penaeus japonicus. The sequence goes on from NW_028234420.1 coordinate 4,333,654, forward strand.
TTTGTTATTTACCATTTCGTTATTGTTAAAAAAGAACATTTTATTATCCGTTTATTCTTTGTT
>NW_028234420.1:4348716-4356216 GCF_977035675.1 Penaeus japonicus
CTACCTTCTCTCCCCTCCCTCTCCCCCTCTTTCCCATCCTCTTCTTCCTCCTCCTCTTCCTCCTCCTCCTCCTCCTCGTCCTCCTCCTCCTCCTCCTCCTCGTCCTCCTCCTCATTCTTCTTCCCCCCTCCCTATTTCCTCCTCCTCCTCCTCAGTACCTTGAAGGTTGGGTAATTGGCCGATTTTCCGAGCCGGTCCGCTGAAGTTGGCGCGAGATCGGCCCAATTAGAAGGCAGCCGCCTCACACCCTTGTGCCGAAAAGCGTTTGATTTTAACCCTTTTCCATTCCCCTTGGCGCACTTGATGCAGGGGGGTGGGGGAAAGGCGGGGCTGGGATGGAAGGGAGGGGGTGACTTCATTAATTATTCAGAGGTAGGTCTAGCTCCATTTTCTTAATTAGAATGGAAATTGGTTTTTTTTTTCTTCTTTTCTTTTTTCTAGATTTTTTTTTTCTACGTGTACCTGGATTTCTGTTATTCCTCGTCAAAATGGGATTTAGATATCCCCACCTTTCTTAGGGATATGATATTGCACACATGTCACGAAAACAGAACACGTACACGATTGATGGATTGCCCAACAATCCATCAATCTCTTGCTAGGTATTTCAAATAGGTCGACAGGTATATCTCCAACAAAAACAGTTAGACACGAGGTGAAAGAAATTTGACTTACTGTGACGATACTCCCAAATCGTAGCGAATTTGACGCCCCCCCCCCCCACACACACACACGCACCTCACACCAAAGCGAAGTCGTCCCCCTCCCCTGCCATCTTTTCTCCTCTCGAGGCCAGATAATTACCTCATTTTCCGCTTTTTTCTGCGTGAATTGGCTCTTCGAAGCATCCTTTAAAATTACCATCATGGCCATGGGATGAGGATAATGATGCTTATACGTAGATGTTCTCTAGGGGGGGAGGGGTGAAGGGGAAGGGGTAGGGTTGCTTTTTGTAACACTTGGTACTATTGATTGTAAATTTTATTTAGCTTACCGGGACTTGAATTCACTATGTATTTTTTTTTATTTCTGATTTAATGTCTTATCTGGTTCCATATTCGCTGGATATCTTTTGGTTTCGTTTGTTCCTTCCATTCTTTAATTTCTAGCTTTTGTTTCGATGTGTGTCTGTTTATAAGTTGGTTTATATAAGTACAGTATTTACCTCCATATATTTTACCATACACTGTATGGTCTGTATGCAAACACACATACACTTAACACGAGCGGACACACACACACACACACACACACACACACACACACACACACACACACACACACACACACACACACACACACACACGCTCTCTCTCTCTCTCTCTCTCTCTCTCTCTCTCTCTCTCTCTCTCTCTCTCTCTCTCCCTATCTACACTCTCTCTCTCTCTCTCTCTCTCTCTCTCTCTCTCTCTCTCTCTCTCTCTCTCTCTCTCTCTCTCTCTCTCTCTCTCTCTCTCTCTCTCTCTCTCTCTCTCTCTCTCTCTCATTCTGTCTATCACTCATTGACCAACAACACACACACACAAAGATAAACAAACACAAACATACGCCTTTGCATGCACGCATACACAGTCTACCTATGTAATAAGTTCGACATATAGATAGGTATGTCATGTGATTATTTAGTTTTATAATAGTTTAGAAATTGTTCGTCCCTTGTTCAGTCTCTCTATGCTCTATTTTTATCAACGCCACCCTTCCTCCCTCTGTTTCATTTTTATTGCACTTTACTTTTTTTGTCCTTTCTTTGTTTCAAAACATTTTGTACCATCGATCCATAAATCTGCCTTCATTTTTATACGATAGCGAACTGCAGTTATTTACATTCCCGGGAAACTTTTATATATATATATATGTATTTTTTCATGGTGATTTTTATGCTCCCTTGTTTTACTTTTCAATTATTTTTTTCTTCACCTTCGAACTCCTGTAATGTCTCCCTGAAAGACCGATATTTCTGGCCCTCCCTGACTCGAAATTGACATAGGTATCTGCTCTCTCTCTCTCTCTCTCTCTTTCACACACATAATGTTTCTTGCTCTCTTACCTTTTGCCGTTTTCCCCTTCCCCTTCCTTCTTCTGTAGGATGCTTATCTACTCCTACTCCCCCTTTTCCTCTTTCTCCTCCTCCACCTTCTCCAATTCTTCCCTTCCTCCTCCTCCCCTCCTCCTCCTCCTCCACCTCTTTCCACCACCCTTTCCCCATTCAGCCCAGTAGTCCTCACAAACCATCCATATTTGACTTTTTCAAATGGTTTTAATCTAAATTCAATTAGTCTTCGGCCGTGTGAAATTTGTGAAGCTTCTTACGGAGTGACGAGGGACCGACTATACAATGACACCACCAGTTGGCCCTCGGGGGAGACAAAGGCGAAGGGGAAGAAGAAACGGATCATAATAAGGGAAAGGACAGTATATGGAAAATCTCTCTCTCTCTCTCTCTCTCTCTCTCTCTCTCTCTCTCTCTCTCTCTCTCTCTCTCTCTCTCTCTCTCTCTCTCTCTCTCTCTCTCTCTCTCTCTCTCTCTCAATATATATTTGTATGTGTGTGTGAGTGCGTGCGTGCGTGCGCGTACTAATCCATATCTATACCAGCATTTATGTTAACGGTATTTTTTATATTTCATTGGCATTGTGGACAGTCATTATCAGAATGTTTGATTACTGTTTATGGTATAAATTATGAGATATGTATCCGCAATACCAACACGATGCCGATGCTGGTATAAATTACCTTTATCATGATACCATAATACTCATGATATTCATTGGAATTATTCATAGGACCACCCCTTCCCAACAAACAGACAGAGCTAATTACAACTCCTAACGCGGGAAGAATTCCTAATGAATAAATGATAATGAATCGAATTAGCCAGATAAAGTGCGCCAATTGACCCGGCAAATTAATCCTCTTAATAAGGAGATTCAGGCGTGTTCTCGTATCTCTGTGGGTCTTCTTTTTCATAGGCAGCCGTACGCATTTTTTTATCTGGTCCTCGTGTGGCCTTGTCAGCCCTTTTTTTCTCCAATTAATGAGTAGGAGGGACTCGGGCTCTTATCTGGGGAGGCCCGGGATAAGGAGACGAGGAGAGGGGTGGGGGGGGAAGCCGTCACGTCATCTGCATCATTGCCAAGCCGGAGATCAACATTGCGACAGAGAGATTTCTGTTATTCGGTTTATTTGATCTTTATGGGCTAGACCTTGATGTAGCCCAACTGTTTTCACTTGTCGGCAGTAGTCACTTCTTCCTTCCAATAAAGTATCGAACTTCCTTTGTTTCGGGGAGCGGTTATTTGGATGTCGATATTTCAATGTAAAGGCACAGTCAGTTAATACATAACAATAAGTATATACATATATATGTATATATACATACATATATATATATATATATATGTATATATATATATATATATATATATATATTTGTGTATGTTATGTGTGTGTGTGTGTGTGTGTGTGTGTGTGTGTGTGTGTGTATATATATATATATATTATATATATATATATATATATATATATATTATATATATGTGATATATAATATATTCCTATATAATATATATATATATATATATATATATATATATATAATATATTTATATAATATATTCCTATATGAATATATATATATATATATATATAATATATATATATATATATACACACACACTCACACACACACACACACACACACACACACACACACAACACATATAACACACACACACACACACACACATACACACACATACACGCACACATATACACACACACATACTCACACACACACGCAGACACATGCACACACACACACACACACACACACACACATATATATATATATATACATACACACACATATATATACACACACTACACACACACACATATATATATATATATATATATATATATATATATATATATATATATATATGTGTGTGTGTGTGTGTGTGTGTGTGTGTATGTATGTATATGTATATGTATATGTATATGTATATGTATATTTATATATGTTCAGCCAGATGAAAGATATCATAATCATGTTAGTAGAAATCCGCCTTGTACTCACCGAAGAGAGCTTAAAGTACGAGTATTTTTTGTCATTTTTTTTCCCCTGGATGTGTCGGAAAAGATTTGTCATTTAGTAGTATCTTGCCAGTGTGTAATGTAATTCTTGAACTGTCGGTCTCTCTCTCTCTCTCTCTCTCTCTCTCTCTCTCTCTCTCTCTCTCTCTCTCTCTCTCTCTCTCTCTCTCTCTCTCTCTCTCTCTCTCTCTCTCTCTCTCTCTCTCTCTGCCTCTGTTCCTGGTAATGCCGTCAATCTGCCCTTCACCCATCCCATGCCTCACGCTGTCCCCATCCATTCCACTCCCCCTATCCTTCTGCTATCGTCACTCTGACATCCCCTCTCCTCCTCCACAGCCCCCCTCCTCCCCCCTCCTCCTCGACAATCCCCTGCTCCTCCTCCTCCTCTCCAACCTCCCCCTCACCCTTCTCTATCTTTATATCCCTTTACATCCATCTTTCTCCTCCCCCTCCTCCTGCGCCTCGTCCTCCTCCTCCTCCTTCCCCTCCTCGTCCTCGTCCTCCCCTTCCTCCTTCCCCTCCTCGTCCTCGTCTTCCCCTTCCTCCTTCTCTTGCTCCTCCTCCTCCTTCATCCACCATCACCACCACCATCGTCATCCTCATGATCGTCATCATCATCATCAACATCATTCCGTCGTCGCCCCCCCCCCCTCCCTCCCTCTTCTTCCTCCTATTCCTCTTTCGCTTTTCCTCCCGTAGCCCCCACCCCCACCCTCACTCCCTGGATGCCCCCGTCAGCGTTGTTGCCGGAGTAGACACGCGGGTCGCCCATTTTTGTTGCTCGGCCCATGATGTATCGAAATTTAATGACTAAGACACCGAGATTAGCGGCGGGATTCACGGCTATGTGGCTCCCTCCCCCCTGTGGCTACCCCCGGATATGTGGCTCCTCCTTCCCCCTATCTACCCCTATTTTATCTACACTACTCCATCTTTTTACTCTTTAGTCTCCCATGTCCAGTAATTTTATCGAAAAAAAATGTTGCTTTGTCCATCTCTTTGATTTTCCTCAGCTTGCCTTGCGTGTCCCCGAAGGAATGGGCCTTTTGTATTTCTTATCAAACATTGTAAATATTATTACTTATATTATTGTAATTACATTTGTTATCATTTGAGGTAAAGACGTGATGGCAAATATTCATTGCTGATATCATCATTAATATTTTTTTTTTTATTATAACTGGTATTAAAAATAATGTTATTATTTCATCATACAATTATTATTATCATTATTATTGTTGGTGTTGTGGTAGTATTTGTTGTAGCTACTGTTATTATTGTTATCATTATTATCATTATTGTTATTGCTATTATGATGATCATTATTATCATTATTTCTGTTGTCTTTACTTCCGTTAACATCATTATCTACTTATCATTATTCCTAGATAAGAAAGCAAATCGGAAGGGAGTGCCACTCGCACCCGAAACAGCATCACCGGCAGAGGGACTGATCAGCTGATAGCCTTGCTCACCGAAAGTTTTTCGAGCGTGACGAGGCGATAGTGAAGGATTTTGAATAATTGGGAACCGCGCATTCCCCACGCCTGATAGCGAACCCGGTTCCTCTTAGGCGAGTCGAGGCTGTTTGCGTTGCGTCATTCGATTTATTTGTTGCGTGAGGTTGTCCTGCAATGATGAGGGGTGGTGAAGGGTAGTAGAGGGTTTGTGGGTGCTTATAGGACCGTGTGTGTGTGTGTGTGTGTGTGTGTGTGTGTGTGTGTGTGTGTGTGTGTGTGTGTGTGTGTGTGTGTGTGTGTGTGTGTCAATGTGCCCTCCTTTGTGGTTTTTTTTTCCAAACTCTTTTTAGAGGACTTTTTTATATGAGTGAAAAAAGGACGGATAAAGACGAATAATTATAGTAACGAGAAATGAAATGTCATTAAAATACTCTTGAACAACGCAGAAAGAAAGGAAATTGGGAAACGAAGAAGAAAAGCGAGGACGGACGAGAAGCGTTGAGCCCCAGCTGGGTGATGTGAGAGTGAGTGCTGTTACTGATCGCACATTACAGGCCACCTCCTGCCCCACCCCCCACCCCCCCTCGCCCGCTCCCACACTCCTTTCACATCCTTCTTTTATCAATATGTTTCTATTTTACAGATCAACTGTGCATATTTTGATATTTGCTATTGTTATTCATTTGACGTTCTTTGAGTAGAGGGATGTGCTTACGTACATACTCTTTCGTAGACTGCTGTTTGTCTTTTTTTGTCTCCATTTGTATTCTCGTTCGTATTCTGTTCAAAGTTCAGAATGGAGGTCCGTCCGCCCGCAGCCCTATCTCCAGCCCACACCTCCCAACCGCCACCACCATAAGCATTCTTCTTGTCATCTTTCGTCTTCCTCCTCCTCCTCCTTCTCTCGCTCCTTCTTCGTATCAGTGAGTAACGGAGGTTGAAACAGCTCCGATATCACCGTGTTATCTCTCTTTTCTCTCTTCCTATATCTCTACTGGCTCTATTCTTCAATATGGCTCCTCTTTGAACGCCGAGTGATCTTTTTCCGACGCGATGATGATTTTAAACTCTGTACCAGGTGGAAAGCGCAGTATTTCCGCACAGAGATAAAGATGTTTCTATTGTATTTTGTATAAAGAGTTTTAAGTAGTTTAAATTTACTTTATTTGATGGAGAGAATTCCGCAAATACCTGCCTACTGATTCCTTTTTTTTTTTGTTTTTTTTTTTTTTACCACGTTGGTTTTTTTTTATTTTTTTTTTTGCATACCCACTAATGGATTTAATTCTTTCGAATTTGTATCCCCTTCAAGATTTGCACTTTCACTTATCCCAATTCGCACAATTCACTTCTCCCATCGCACTCCCCTTCCCTTCCCTCCCTCCGGCCCACTCATCTCAAACTCTCCCTTTTTCCTCTCCCTCTTTCTCTCACTCGCCGGGGCTTGTGTTAGTGTACAAAAGCCCATTATGACCCCGAGATGGGCACCAGATGACTGCAAAACCCAGAGATGGTGACCTACGAAGACGCAAAAAAGGGGGGAACCTCGTCTGAAAAGGAAGATGGGAGGGGGGTTCCCTGCGTTGAGGGGAGGGTGTGGGGAAGGAGGGGGATGGACCCCGGTAGCCAAGATCGGAGGGCAAGAAGAGAGAGGGCCCCGTCCACCAGTCCACCAGAGCCAGCACGAGCGAACGCGGCGGCAGTGAAGAAAAAAAGTAAAAAGGAGAAAAAGAAAGACTGACAGGCAAACAGAAGGACAGAAAGGCGGCTGAGAGAGACAATCAGACAGACAGACAGATGGAGAGGCAGAGAGAGACAGGGAGAGGGAAAGAGACATACAGTACATAGACAGAGAGAGAGAGGGCTGAGGAGAGATACAGTAAGACAGACAAACAGACGAAGAAATATATAGAGAGAGATGGACAAGAAACCTCCCTCACGATAT
>NW_028234420.1:4358716-4363716 GCF_977035675.1 Penaeus japonicus
AGAGAGAGAGAGAGAGAGAGAGAGAGAGAGAGAGAGAGAATGAGAGAGAGAGAGAGAGAGAAAGAGAGAATCTAATCGAGTTATCAGCCGAACACAAAAACAAGGCCGTCGTCCGCCTCGAACAGCGCCTCCGCGAGCCGACACAAAACCCCCCGAGGGCATATTCGCGCAAATCGAATCCATCTTTGAATGCGCAGTTTAGAGGCTTTGATGACCCGGTTTGTTCTTAAAAGCATCGGCGCGCGCCGAGGCTAAAAGAGCAGTTGGGAGGAATCAAAGACCGACGGACACCTGTGCGTTCTTCTTTTGAGAGTGTGTGTCGGGGGGGGGGGGGGGGAGCGAAAGGTCGGAGTAGAAGTTGAAAGCAAGAGGATAAAGGAAACGAAGAGGAGATGAAAAGGGAAAAGGGAAAGGTGAGATGGGGAGGCAGAGTATCCTGGGGGAAGGAGATAGGCCCAGGGAGGGGATGGGGGAAGTGAGGGGGAGCTCTCTCCCACAGCCTTCCGTCACAGACATAGTGCCGTTTGATCTTGACAAGGTGTTAATTGAGATTATCGAGGCGGTCTAGGGAGATGACCACTGGCGGAGAGGGGGTGGAGGGGGGATACGGTGAGACTGATGTGCTCTTGTCTCCTCTCAATGCGGAGGCCAATAGGGGGGGGGGGTCCTTTGCAGAGCAGAGGGGGAGGGGTTCCTTTACTTCGTTCATCGTCCATTTGTACGCTTTGTTTCATATCGTTATTTTATGTGGGTATATTCCTCTACCTGTGTGCTTGTGCGTGTTTCACGAAAGTAATTAAGACTTGGCTTACCTTAGCTCTTGTCACGTCGTTAGCAGATTTTTCTCACGAAGTCTTTGGAGTCGTTGCGTTCACTCATTTAATCTCAGTATGTCTTTTGGACGCACTTCGCTCTGCGTTCTTCATAACTGGTGTAGCTCCACAAATTACGAACTCTGTACTTAATTTTCAAAATCTGATAAATATGCTGTTGTCAACATGGTTATTATGTTTCATTGGGATTTTATCATTATTGTTATCACCAGACTCATCATCGTAATCATCATCGTTATCACTTATCGCTATTAACGTCATCTCTATTATCATTATTATAAAAAAGAAAGAGAGTTAAGAAGTCGCACTGCAAACCCAGCTGGGACCCCCTCCCCTCCCTTCCTCCCACTCACCATCCACTGTCTTACTCCTTCTGGCTAGTGTGTGTGTGTGTGTGTGTGTGTGTGTGTGTGTGTGTGTGTGTGTGTGTGTGTGTGTGTGTGTGTGTGTGTGTGTGTGTGTGTGTGTGTGTGTGTGTGTGTGTTTCAGTATGTGTGCGCTCTCGCGTGTTGTGTGTGTGGCACTGGTGGCACCATTGCCGGTTAGCTGCGGGGTTAAACTAGCCATGGGGTCGAGGCTTAATTAAACCATCATGGGGCCTCTTGGCGACAGTTTTCCACCGGCTGCCGATCCTTACACTCCTAAACGGGTAGTTTTAGCCTAACGGTTTAACTTAGGCTGTTATTTCTGTCTCTAATTGGGCTTCAAATAAGCACGCGGGAGCAGTAATGGAATTTGTGTTGTGGGGGAGAAGGGGTCACCTCTCGTACCCCGCTCATGACGTGGCATCTTCCTCATGACACAAATTGCTTATGGATATTTCGGTGGCGGTGGTGTGCGAAGGGGGAGGAAGGAGGGGGTTGATAACAGGAAGAGGGCGGTGGGTCGTGATGAAGGCCTGTATGGCGTGGCTTGCTTCCTCGCGACCTTGTTATCAATAGCCGTTGTTTACTCTTTCCTGCGTTCTCGGCTTTCCTCAAATCTTTTCGTTTCTCCTCTCTCTTTCTATGTCCTCCCTTTTCTCTCCCCTTCATTCTTTCTCGCGTTTCTTACCCCTATTTCCTTTCTCCTCCATCGACCCTCTCCTTGTATCCTCAGCACCCCTCCTCCCCCGCCCTACAGTACCCCCTCCCTCCCTTTGTTGCAACCAAGACGGAGAGAGGGATGAGAAAGTTAGCTAGGGAAGGAGACCTCCCTACACCCTCCGGCTTCTATTTTCGGGCAGATGCCGGGAATCCATGAGCTGATGTAAGTTGTAATTAATGATATCAGGTATCTTAATCAGCACTGCGGTAATTTCATTCACGGCTCTTCGTAGATGGAAATAATAGCGGGAATGTGAAGGGTAACTCCAAAACAAAAGGAATGGTTTATTTCACGAGTTTTAAAACAGATTGATTGAAATTATTTAAAAGATTCCTGGGTCGAGATTCAAGTAACACCAAACAATGGGTCATTATCTGAAGAGGTCGGTCACAAGATAAGTAGCTGATTCCTGGGTTTTATTTTTGCGGCAATAGATGAGGTTGACACTGTTAAATATAATTTTCCGGTAATTTAGCCTGAAACGAACGCGAAACTCTCTGGGTGATTTTGTAACGAAATGATCATAAACTGTATGGATATTTGCACACGCGATAAAGCATAATTCCATGTGCACTTTTTATATAAAAATATAAACATAATATCGAGAAATTTAGATGAAACCCACAGCGCATTCATTGAGTGCTGTTTTTTTTTCGCCAGGAGCAGGCATCCATTAACGACGGGCTTGTAAATCCAAACATAAGGTCTTGGTTCCTCTTCCCCACTATTAATCCAGTCGTAATTAACCCCGCGTTGTCTCAAGCCGTCCCTCCCTTATTTTACCTTTCAATTTATTCAATTTATCTTCAAATTCAATTTATGGCGGAAGGAGAGACGGTGCGTCGCGAGATTGAAGGTTGAGATTGACAGTTTAATCGCTTTTCTTCGTTTTGCTTTTGTCACAATTTCCATTGCTCATCGATCTGTTTTATTTGTTTTGTGGTACGGAAGGGAGGAAGGGAAAGCAGTTGAAGGTGGAAGAACGTACAAAGAAATTGAGAAGGGTGGACGAAAAGTAAATAACGAAGAGAAAGACGCAGGAAATGGGGAATGGAAATCTGGAAGGGAAGGGCAGATTAAAGAGGCGAAGAAGAGAACAAGAAGCTGGAGAAGGTAGAAGTAATGCAGAAGAGAAGATGGAAAAGTCTGGAAGATGAAGATCATAGGAAGAGCAGGAGAACAGTGAAAGATGGAGTGATATAAACACAAAGCGGAATGAGTATAGATAGTGAGAGGGGACTGACAATCGAAAGATTTGAATATCCGCGATAGATATGTTTGATTAAATATATAGATGCTGTAAAAAAAAATTATGTAAACTTTATATTTGTGTAGTTGTATGGGCAAAAATGATAATGATGCACATGACGTTGATAGTTATAATAATGATGATGATAATAATCTGATTACCATTATCACTATTATTATTATTATAATAATGATAATTATTATTATTATTAGCATCATCATCATCTTTATCATTATTACTAAACTGATAATAGCTCATGATAACGGTGAGGTTATTGATAATACTGATAATGGTGAAGTGATAATGGTTATATGATATCCATGATATTTCTGAGTATCAGTTAACATTCAAACACCATCCTCATGCCTGGGGCTGTCGACCATGACTATGAACGAATTCCAGTTGCCTTGGTAGGTTAAGTATTTTTTCGAATTACTGTCCATTCCATTTTCCATTTATTATCAGTCTATAGGTGTCATCAGTAGTTTTGAGTAATTAGTGTTATTACTATCATTGCCATCAGCAGCAGCAATATGATTCGGTATTGTAACTATCATTATGTTATTGTTTTCATGATATGCTCCTGGCATCTTCCCCTCCTGCACCTCCATCGACACCATCTTGGCCCGGTGAATTGGGTTCTCCACTCGGTGCTGACCCACACAATGCCTTCCCCTGGGACGCGAGCACCAGCCACCCAACACGGCGCAACACAGCTTCGGCAGTAGTTGAGGGTAGAAGTTCTGATTTCAGTGCACCTCCTTAGGCTCTGCGTCTCTCCTTTTGTCCCCTCCTCCACCTCCTTCTGTCTCCTTTGTGTTCTTGCCCTCTCTCTCCTTCGATCACCCCCCACCCACCCACCCTCCCACACCCCGTCTCTTTTTTTTACCACCGTCTGGTCCTATGGTTTATTTTCGAGAAGTATTCTTCTCTTGCTTCACTCTCGATCTGTCTTTTCTCACGCGGTCTGTCTATTACTCATCTTCCCCTCCCCTTCTCTCTCTCTCTCTCTATCTCTCTCTTTCTCTCACTCTCTCTCTCTCTCTCTCTCTCTCTCTCTCTCTCTCTCTCTCTCTCTCTCTCTCTCTCTCTCTCTCTCCTCTCTCTCTCTCTCTCTCTCTCTCTCTCTCTCCCTCTCTCTCTCTCTCTCTCTCTCTCTCTCTCCTCTCCCTCTCTCTCTCTCTCTCTCTCTCTCCCTCTCTCTCTCCTCTCTCCCTCTCTCTCTCTCTCTCTCTCTCTCTCTCTCTCTCTCTCTCTCTCTCCTCTCTCTCTCTCTCTCCTCTCTCTCTCTCTCTCTCTCTCTCTCTCTCTCTCTCTCTCTCTCTCTCTCTCTCTCTCTCTCTTTCTCTCTCTCTGAAAATTCCATATACTCCAGATACTCTATCTTCCTCTATTCTTTTCCCTCTCCAATTCGTCTTTACGACCGTTTAGTTATCTCCCTCCTCACTCCAGCTCCCTCCTCGGCCCCTCACACCTCTTCTAATATCCTGGCACCTAACGCCCCCCCCCTTCGCCCCACCCCTCTCTTACTCCAAGGACCTCCCTACACTCTCCTTCCGGGGACTTCCTTACAACACCACCTTGAGGAAGGGAAGGCACCCTCCCCCATAGACGCCCCGTGGACATAAGGCCCTTCCCTTCCCCTTCCTTCCTTCTACTCCCCCCTCCCTCCCCCTACACCACCACCCCAATACGTCGGTCCTGTCTACAAGTAGCGCCGTCTCAGGCATTGTGTTGGAGAGACATAATGTATTCGACCAAACGCCAAGATTCAATTAAAGCTGCTCCAGTGCAAATACAAGACGCTGTTGAGAAGGGGACAGAAGAGGCCG
>NW_028234420.1:4368716-4371216 GCF_977035675.1 Penaeus japonicus
GAGAGAGAAGACAGACACAGACAGCGAAACGAAAATGAGAGAGAAAGATAAGAGTAGGGGAGACATGAAGAAAGCGAGAGTTATGAAGATTGGAGATAGGAAGCAATAGAATAAGTGGGAAGTGATCGCGAAGGGCTTTAAGGACAAGGGGAAAAATAACAAGGGGATAAAAATAATGAGGCTACGAAGGAACAGAGAGGGGGGAGGAGCAGGGAGGGTGAGAGATCTCGCAGCGATCGCGGGAGACACGGAGGCCGCCGCGACTCACACGGAATTCCTGATGCTGAGGTGGCGGAGGTTGATATTGGCATTGCCCCCCTCCCCGCCCGCCCCTCCCCCTCCCCCACTAAGCAACCCCTTTACCCCTCCCCCTCCTACCCCGACGTGCTATCTCCGCTCATCTTCTTCATTAGGTCTTGGGGTAGGAAGGGAGAGCGAAGGGGAGGGGTGCCGTGTGGGGAGGGGTGGGGGGGTGGCGTTTCTCCCCCCGGTTTCTCCCAACTCGTTATTTTCGGCGATGGTGTCGCGACCCCAGGCCCGTTTGCATAGGAAATATGTCGTTTAATGTGCAGGGAGGCGATTGTACCTGCCCCCCGCCGTCTCCATGCTTTAATCGCGATTTTCTACGTTAACGGCGAAAGTTTGGTTGTCGTGAAATATTCCGCAGCTGCAGCGAGATGTGAACGAGGCAGCGCCAGGGAGATGTGAACGAGGCGACGCCCTTCTTGGATAAATGACAAAATCTGCTCACAAAATCCTGATCGTAAAAAGTTAGATAACATGGAGTGCTGCTGAGTTTTTGCATTTTATTTTTCCCTTTCGCTACCCTCTCCTCCCCCTCTCCCCGGTGGCGAAGATGGGAGGTTTTTAAATGCGTAGATACGGAGCGCCGCCCCATCTCCATTCACCATTTGGCATAAACAATACAACAATCACTACTTTCGCGTTAATCATTATCGGTGTACCTTATCATTCCGAACGAATGTCCAAATATGTTCCGTAAGTAAAGGCATCGGTTTTAGTACAATTTATTCCAAATATCTAAGAAGATGAGGAGAAAAAGGGGTCTCTTTATAGTGGAAGGGAAAACAATGCTAAACTTCCCTACCTCTGGCCTGTCACCTCTAGTCTTCGTCATGGCGGTGCGACATAAAAACTTGGTACGGCCGTCTGATAGCGGGGGAGGAAAAGGGGGAAGGGGGAGGGGGTGGGTGGGGAGAAGACGCCTCGGATATGGGAGGTCGCCAGATAATGGGGGTGATGGGGGGGGGCGTGATGGGGAGGATTGAGTAGACAGATAGATAGGTAGATGTATGAATAGACATCAAGGGATTGGAAATAAATCGGATGGTAGATGAGTAGATTGACATGCTGATTGAAATACGCCTACATATAAATAGTTAGGAAATAGAGGGATAGCTAAAAATGTAAAAAAAAAAAAAAGAAAAAGATATAGATCTGGAAATATCCAACTTGTCTCCTCAACATATATGACCGTTAACCTCACCTCTCGCCCCGATGTCACGACTGTGTGTTTGTCATTTTCAATTTCCCATTGTCTCAAACTCCCTCTAAACCAAGCCATCGAAACTGCTCCTTCCATGGCCACTGTGTCAATTAACTTCCTAACTCTCTTATATTACGGGATCATACCTCTCTAATTCTTCTTTGTCATGACTCTGTGCTCGGATTCTCAATGTTTATTGGCTCGTCTGACACCCCTGATGCAAGGAATGACCACGTGTGTAAAATCATGTTTGTCCACCGACTTCCAAAAGGACACTTGTTAGTGGAGTAATGCCCATAAGTTGGGTATTTAAGAGTTTCACTTGACAATTGCATAAATCGAGTCACGCCACTTCCCAGGCATGTTATGTCAGTCGTGTCAGTTCACAGTCAACTCGTTAACGTGTTATTTAAATCAGGACAGCGCTCCAAAACCTTGTGTTATATCACTCTAACCCCCCTTAATATTGGAGGGGCACCCCCTTAAAACGACTAACCCATGGCTTTTGAGCTTACAGGAGGAGCCACGCTCGTAAAACGTGGCCCCATGCGGATATTAAGAGAAAATCGACTTTGCATAAAAACTTGCAGAGTTTCTTCTTTTTTCTTTATCTCTCTTTCTGCGTGCTCTTCTCGTTTTTTTCTCCTTGATATGTTTTTCTTATTTGCTATTTTTTCACCATCAGGTACTTCTCCATCTTTTTTTTCCTTCGTCTCTTTCTTCCTCTCCTTCTCTTTCACTTTCTCCATCTCCTTCTTCTTCTCCTTTTACTTCTCATCCTTCTCATCCTCCTCCACCGCCTCATCCTCTATCTCCTTTTATTTCCCTCCTCTCTGTTTTTCCACCTCGTCCCCATCCTCCTCCTCCTCCTCCTCCTCCTCCTTCTCTTCCACCTTCCGCTTCGTCGCAATCTTCTTCTTCTTCTACATAGTCATAATTGTCGTAATTTGGTTATGTATGGCGTTGGTAGAAAAGGTGAAGATGCAAGAGGCA
>NW_028234420.1:4388716-4396216 GCF_977035675.1 Penaeus japonicus
GATGATGATGATGATGATGATGATGATGATGATGATGATGAAGATGATGGGAAAGAAAGGGAGAAGTAAGTGAAAAAGTGAGTGATTTGAGTGAGTGCGTCAATGAGAGAGAGAGAGAGAGAGAGAGAGAGAGAGAGAGAGAGAGAGAGAGAGAGAGAGAGAGAGAGAGAAAATTAAGGGACAGATACACGACAAATAAGCTTACTCAATAGAGATTAAGGTATAAACTAGAGGAACGAAAAGACTGAAATTTAGAAAACAGTTCTGACGAACAGAGACATGTACACAGTGTTAAAGAGTAGTAGATATCACTCCAAGAATGAAAATGAACAGAAACGAATCAATTTCAGAAGAAGAGCAGAACCGAATGCTATAAGTACGAAAGAGAAGTAGATTAGCAAAGGGCGAATCAGGAGGACGGTAAGGAACGGAGGGAGAGGAAGGAAGGATCGGGCGACCGAGAGGGACGACGCGAAAACGTTTGGGAGGGAGTCAGTCGCAGGGAAAGCCAAAGGTGGGGATGAGTTCATTGTTGTTGGTGATTATTTGGGGCCGAAAAGCCAGACTTTGGGAAGCTGAAGGAGGAATCACAGGCTGGGAGGGGGAGGGGGAGGGCGAGGGGGAGGGCGAGGGGGAGGGGGAGGGGGAGGGGGAGGGAGGGATGGGGCGAGGACAGGAAGGCTATTGTGTGTGTTTGTGTTTGCCTGTACGTGTGGGAGACAGATAGACAGGGCGAGTGCGAGTTTGCGTGTACGTGTATGTGTTAAGGGGGGGGGGGGGGGATGAGTTAACGTAGGAAATATATGAAATTAAAATGTACTGTGTTGATATGTGTGTGATATTATCATCAGCACCAATAACTTGTAAGGGTAACTGAATCTTATATTAACCCAAAATATTAACAAAATGGGCTATAGAGCCAAGGGATGGCGGTTGTATAGAGATGAGTGTACTGTCTTCAGCTGGCCAAAGATTAGCATAGGAAACTTGTTTACTCTCAACCCCCCCCCCCCCTCAAGCCTCCTCCCTCTGCAAGTAGTGTTCTCCCCAAGTGAAGGACAAACAGAAAGAAAACTCGAGAGCTAACTAAGACATCTCGTGGAAGAGGAGAGGGGGGAGGGGGAGGGGGAGGTGGGGGGATAACGAACTTGCAAGGAAACAATGGTTTAGCTCCTGTCCCTCCCGGCCTCCTTCTCTGATACCTCTTGTTGCTGTTCCTTCTTCTTTCTTTAGGCTCTCGTCCTTCCTCCTTTTATATTCTTGTTTATTTCTTTTTCTCATACTTTGGTTGTTTTGTCTTCCTTCATTCTCTAATGTTTACATTTATTTTGTAATTATTTGTTGTTTTTTTTTAGTCTTTTATGTATTTTATGTATTGAATATATTCCATGTTCTACATATATATATATACTTTCATCTTCGCTTTCCATCCCCAGTCATTGGGCATGTTACAAACTGGTTCATATTTGTTTCCATTCATCTCTTTCTCTTCATTTATCACCTTACTCACTTGTTTATTTTCTCGCCTTCCTTCTCACCCGTCTCCTTCCTCCTCCTCCTCCTCCTCCGCGGTCTCTCTTTCTCTCCCTACTTAGTCGTTATTGCATTGCCTTTGTCTTCGAGGCATTTCATTGCGGTTGGATGGGTCGACTTCGCCCCACTACACTGGCCGAATTATTTCCCCTGGAGCGTAGTGTATCATGCACGCTATACCTGTTTCCCACTGTTTGTCTTGAGTGAGAATGGGGGACCGAGTGGTGCAACCATGCTAAATTTTGGCTCAGCATTTCAGATTGGTTGTTTATCAAAACGAAGCCGCCGTGTGAAAGTCCTGTGAGTTTGAATGCGATAATAAACGCGGGTCGAGGGTTAACCAAATACATTTCTATTTCTATTTTAAGGGCATTGTCCCTGGGCCTTTCCTATCTTTTTTTCGGACTACAAAATGGAAGAGACTTTGGGACCATTTGACGGAGTTTCAGACGCCTCGAGCCCACTTTCCAGCACGATGCTCCTCATTCCTTCTGTGTTAGCTGCCTTTTCCCGCCTAATTTCAAACTTGCCGCCAAAAAGTTCGTTCGTACCGCGCAAGGCCGTCGAAGGGACGCCGAGCTGACCTAAATAAAATGGAATCTGTCCGTACCTCTGTAAACTAAAACGGAAAGGATTCGCCACATTCAAATCTAATTTTCACCCGCGGCGATCCTGAGGCCACGGGTCAGTCTGGCAGAAGGGCGCGGAATTTGAAATAAGGCGCCACGTTCTTCCATCTGTAAGGAGGCCGGAGGGGTCGAACTGTGGTCACTCTCTTCTTATTCTAGGCTTTTTTTCTCCTCCTCCTTTTCCATCTTTTACTCTCCTCTTCTCCTTCCCGTTTTTTTTCCGTTTCTCTTTTATTCTGCATCTACCTTTCCCTTTGTAATTGCTCATTTCTGATTTTGGGAGAGACAGAAGCATGTAAAGATTCGAATGTACGGGTCACGTCAGGGGTGTTATCACTGAGCCACAGGTTGACGCGTCTCGGTCCTTCGGGGGAGAGGGGGAGAAGAGGCAGGCCTAGGCTTTTTAGTTTCTTTGGATTTTTCGTTCTTTCCTACCGTTCTTTATTTTATCCAGGGGTGGGGGTCAAAGCTGAGGTTCAACTTTTTGCATTAGGTTCAATATTTCTTGTGAATTATCTTTTGCTTCTTTATTTTTATTTCTTATTTTCTTTTTATTTATCTATTTATTTTTACTACTACTGTTACTAGTGCATGTATTACCACGTGTACTTCTACTTCTTTTTCTTCCTGTGAGTTCGACTGTCTTTTGTTCTTTCTTTCTTTCTTTTTGAAGTGTTTGCAAATTTCTCACCAACTGTATATCATTCTTCAAACTCACCTATTTCCGCCAAAGAATAACCTGACATGTCTGTGTACCGAAAAAAAGGAAAATAAATCGAAGCTTCAAACTTTTCAAACCCAAAAGGCATTTTTCGTAAATTCGTGTGGAAATTGACCTTAGTACATTTTTCCTTTTATTTTTCATCCTTTATCTGCCGAAATAATCCCGCGTGATCTTTTACCATGCAATTTGAAAGTTGGTGAATAGAGAATGGCCGCCCCACAATTTGTGTCCATCTCGGCCACTGGTCACCCGAAAATGGCCCACACTCAATTTGCTTCAACTGTCCTCAACCTGCCGCGCCTCTCCCTTGCCTCCTCCTTTCCTCTCGCTCTTCTTCCTCATCTCCCTATTCTACATTCGTTGGATACTCTTTTCAACCCGTTTTTTTTATTTTTTATTTTCGTTTCTCATTGATTTATTTTCTTACTTTCTTTTTTGTGCTTTTGATTTTCTTGGTCTTTTTTTTTTTAATTTGGTAAATGTTCTTCATTCTCCATCTCCTCTTTATTATCATATACCTCTTCATCTTTATCGTTCTTCTTTTTCCTATCTTCCCTTCTTACCCTCCTCACCTCATTGTGTGCTTTATCTTATTCCTCTTCTTTTTCCATTCCCATCTCCTCTCCTTCTGTTTTTCATCCGCCCTCCTCAGTCTGCATTCAACCCTCCTCACCTCCACCCCACACTCCCCCACCCCACACCCCTCTTTCCCCTTCTAACGCCCCCTTCCTCCCTCACTTAGCGTAGACATCCTGTGTGTCTGTCCACCTTTTTTCACACTCCCTTGCCGTCTTTTCTCTGCTTGGCTGGTCGTCACACTTCTTCTCATTTTTTTTTCTCCTTTTCTCTCCTCTCTCTTTCTCATTTCCATTGATTTCTTTTTCTTTTCTTTTGCGTATTTTTTCCTCTAACATGTGTTTCTTCTATTTTTATTTCCTTTCTGTCTTTGTTTTAGTGCTTGTTTATCACCCTTTCCTATTTTCTTTCATTTGATTTTCTTTTTTGTCTTTTCATTCACATTTTCCTGAATTTTCTCTTCACTTTGTCTCATTCATTAGCTTAATTTCTCTCTCTCTCTTTTCCCTGTTTCATATTCCTTCCTCTTTTCTCATGTTCTTTTTTTGTGTGTACCCCTCTTTTGGGTATATTCTCCCCTCCCTGTTTCCTCCTTTTCCCTCGCTCCCCTCTATTTATCCCTTGGAACTTTTCTCCCTATCCTGTTCCCTAATTTACTCAACTACTTTTCCCTTTATGTTTCGTCTCTTGCTTCACTTCCCTTTTATCCACCTCTCCCTTCCACTCCCGTGCTTGCTGTCGTCATTCTGACGTTTACTCCATCTTTCTGACTTTCCCTACCCCCCCCCCCCCTTCTCTCTCTCTCTCTCTCTCTCTCTCTCTCTCTCTCTCTCTCTCTCTCTCTCTCTCTCTCTCTCTCTCTCTCTCTCTCTCTCTATCTCTCTCCCCATCGCACCATCGCCACGACCATTGTCATCACCATCATCACCCTCACCACACTCCATCGCCATGTCCGTTCCTTCTCCTCCTCTGTTCTCTCGTATCTCCTACGCCAGCGCGCCCTTAACCCGCCGTTTGTCTTTATTTTCTTCCGCTCTCCCTTTCTCCGCGTTCGGCGCCGTTCGTTCCTGTTCCATACGGGCGTCTTTCCCGGCCACCGCGGACCGCTCTAACTTTCCCGACCATCGCTGTCCGTCCTTCCGTCCAGCGCCATCATCTCGGCCGTCGCGTCCGTCGCTTTGTGTTCTCGGCGCTCGCTCGCGCCTCCTCTTTGTCTGTTGGCCTCGCCCACCTTCTCTGGCCATGGCTTCTAAGGGTTGTGTTGCTTTGGGATTACTTTTTTCTGTTTTCTGTATCCTCTCTCCCTTCCTCCCTCCCTCCCCCACTCTCTCTCTCTTTCTCTCTCTCTCTTTCTCTCTCCCTCCCTCCCTCCCTCCCTCCCTCCCCCCCTCCCCCCCCTCTTTCTCTCTTTCTCTCTCTCCCTCCCTCCCTCCCTCCCTCCCTCCCTCCCTCCCTCCCTCCCTCCCTCCCTCTCTCTCTCTCTCTCTCTCTCCCTCCCTCCCTCCCTCCCCCCCTCTCTCTATATATATTTCTCTCTCCCCCTCCCCCCCTCTCTGTCTCTCCCCCTCCTTCCCTCTCTCTCTCTCTCACTCTCTCTCTCTCTATCTCTCTCTCCCTCCCTCCCTCCCCCCCTCCCCCCCTCCCTCCCCTCTCCCCCTCTCCCTTTCCCCCTCCCCCCCTCTCCCTTTGCCCCCTCTCCCTCTCCTCCCCCCCCCCCCTCTCTCTCTCTCTCTCTCTCTCTCTCTCTCTCTCTCTCTCTCTCTCTCTCTCTCTCTCTCTTACTCTCTCTATCTCCCTTTCCCCTCCTTTCTCTCTATCTTTGTTTGTTGCATGCGTCATTATACTTCATTCATACCCCAAGTGTCTCCAACAATCTCCCGGCGATTCAAGAACACAGTCGTTCAGTTTGCATCGCCTCTTCACACCCTTGTAATTTATGAGATCCTCTTGTGCTTTCGTCTTTCGTATCTCCTCTTCGCTTCTCTCTTTCTCTCTCTGTGTCTCCCTCTTTTTCTTCCATTATCATCCTTCCTTGTATTCCTTCCCCTCTATAAACGTTTGCGTTATTGCACCTTGCCCTTCGCCGCCTTGTAGTTGCAATGGTGTTGCAAACTACATTATCCTTTCACGGTTAGTTTCTTTATTTCCTTTTAGTGTTTGTGTGTGTGTGTGTGTGTGTGTGTGTGTGTGTGTGTGTAAGATAGAGAGAGAGAGAGAGCGAAAGCGAGTATGTGCATTCATGTGTGTGTATGTTTGTGTGTGCGTGTATGTTTGTGTGTGTGTGTGTGTGTGTGTGTGTGTGTGTGTGTGTAAGTATGTATGTGTGTTGTTCATCTCAGTTTATGTCAGTAAAATGCCCTCTGTGTAAGCGCATGATTTCCCTCCCCTATTTGTTGCAAACTTGCTACCAACATGAGCAACAAAACAACCATAAACAAGGGCTATGCGAACAAACGCATGCACGGACACACTTGCCGGAACCTCACGTGCTTGAGCAATTCAATACCGATGCAATAAATCTTAAGTTGACCTCCCGCGCTATCCATGAAACATGCAACACCATCTGACTGACTGACTGCTCCGCCTTGCACATCATTAAATCAGCTTTCAGGCACTGCTTCGTTGATTGCTTATTGAATCGCCCGTGCAATATTCCAGTGATGGTAATATTCACGTCTTCCGCTCACTCCTCCCTAATACCCGTAACAGGTCTCTCTATAGGCGGCAATGCAATATTGATTTGAGACACGTAATTCAGAAAAATGCATTCGTTCCACATGACCCGGACCTAGGCCGCGGCATGGCGACAGCAGCTTGCATAATCTTGCGATTTTTGTGTTCTAGTATCGTTATCTGAATATTTATCTTTACAAAATTGGAGATTAGTAAATAAGCATTTAAAGATGGATATCAGGTAACGGAGTGGAAGGGGAAGAGGAGAGTACTGTATATCATGTGAATTCTGCTACTCGGTGTGTGTGTGTGTGTGTGTGTGTGTGTGTGTGTGTGTGTGTGTGTGTGTGTGTGTGTGTGTGTGTGTGTGTGTGTGTGTGTGTGTGTGCGCGCAGTTACATTAGATAGTTGGAATTTTAGTCAGTACTGTTGTTACATAATACAGCATATTATTTTGTTAAATTTTACCTTTTAACCTTGAAAGCTTGTTTGATTTTAAGTTTTAAGTACGGTACAGGAGTTTCATTTACAGTGATTGCAATACAGTTGTCAATTTCTGTAGTGTAAAATGCATTACATTTCTATTCTAGATCTGAAGGGCAGTGTATCATGAGTATTTAAGAATGGCAGAAGTGTACCCTGGTCTTAAAAAGGTTAAAGGCCCTTGGTCTATTTCCAAGGCGTTTTGCAGCACTCTTTTCGAAGGAAAGAAAAATAGAACCAACCAAGTATTTTGAACGCATACGTGTCCTGATACATATTTTTGTGAAAAAAGTATGTTTTTTTCATTGTTTAGCTAACCGAGGGTAAATGTTTGATATTTGTAACAACATAGATATTAAAACCATGCCATGAAATATTAAGTACCTATCTGCTTTGCATGAATATTGTCACCACATGAAGATCATTTACACTGTATGGTGTTTATACAAGCAGAACGAGCATTATTTAAGTGTAATGTTTCGTGGTAGAGCAGGGCATTCCATGTTCCTTCGACGATATAAGTAGAATATCTATTTCAGGAATATGCAATCATTGCTAGACTCCTTTCGTTTTTCAACGAAAAGACCAAAAAAGTTTCATTATTCACAGTGATTTAGATATCTTGGTTGATTCGTGCGAAGTGTTCAATAGTGCGCAGTTGCAGTGAAATTCGAATGAGTAACGGTTTTAACGGTCGCTGAATTCGCAAACAACGAAATGTCGAAGCCTCCTCCTGCCTTCCATTTCCTGTGGCTAATTTAACAAAATCGCAGACTGGCCACTGTCTGTTCGGCGCTCAGATTATTCATCGTTTGGACTCTAAGTTACTGTTTTTGTTTGCGAAGAAAAATGGCGATGTATTCAAACTCGGGCTCCAATATA
>NW_028234420.1:4401216-4406216 GCF_977035675.1 Penaeus japonicus
CGTGTCCGTTCCCCCTGTTTCTATCCTGTCTATCTCATCTCCCGCAGTCTCTTCCTCTGTTTTTTTTTTTCTTCTTTTTCATACTGTTGATTTTTCTTTCTTTCTTTCTTTGTGTATCTATCACCATTCAGGTTCTGTTATTTTGCTAGATAAAGGAAGATGAACAGATCAGGCAGTAGCTCTTCATCAGTGTGTTTTGTCGCCTCATTCCCTCTTCATTTTGCCTTCTAGCCACCATAAATATTCAGTTTTGTTTTTGTATCAACTTGTTTACGTCCTAATGAAAGTAATTTTCTCCTGTATTATTCTATCTCCTCTAGTCTTTCCTAGAATAACCTCCACGAGTAACTTTAACTCTTCCCGGTACTGGCTCCTTGCATCACACGTCCCTTGGGTTTTGTTACAATGTTGTCTGTCCTTCTCTCTTGTTCTTCCTTGGTTCCTCCGTTCGTTCTTCTTCCAGGCATTTTCTCCTTTCGTATTTTTCTTGATGTTACACGAGTATTTTCGCCAATGGAACTTTCTAAGGCAGCTCGGAAAGGGAAACCGCAATCATTCAGAACGCAGAACAAGCAAACAAGCAAGCAGCCAGCGACGTTGTTGCACCCGGATGTCAATCAGCCGATGATTGTAGACGCCGTAAGTTGAAGATCCAGAATGACGCGTTTTAGAGAAATATCTCCTGATTTCCGCTCGTGCTTAGGTGCATCTTGCAAAATCGGCTTATCATGCATCGATTAGGTTGCAGTGTATTTCCGTCTGTCTATCTAACATTACCTATCTGACTTTATCTCTTTCTCTTTACTTGTTTTACTCCCCCTAACCCCCTCTTTCTCTTTCTTTCTTATTTTCTTTCTATATCCCATGTATATCTTCATCTTTATTTAATTCATTACATGAATACAGTCTTCGTAAAGTTTACGCTTATTTTTCTTAGACCAAATTATTCTTTTCTCACGAATTCAGCCGATTTTCAAGCCTTTTCATCTCCGAGCGGTCGAGCGTTCAGAATCTACGACGCCCGCCCAAATCAAGAAGCAAACTGAAGAGGCAATAAAACAATCTTAGTCTCGTTTCTTTCACATACCCCCTCTCCTCCTCCTTCCCTCCCTCACTCCCTCCCTCCTTCCCACCTCTCATCAGTATATACCCCCCTCATTTCCCTTCTCTCCTTTCCCCTTCCTTCCTTCCCCTTCCCTTCTCCTTTCTTCCTTTCCCTTCCCCTTCTCCTTCCCTCCCTTCCCTTCCCCTCCCGTCCTTTCCCTTTCCTTTCCCTTCCCTTCCCTTTCCTTTCCTTCCCTCGCCCTACACTTCACCTCGTCTTGCCAGCCATCGTGCCTTCAAAAAAAATGATTATGGCGATCTAGGGAGTTATTCGCTTTATGGCGGCCTACCACACGCTTCTTCGTGGCCTCGACCTCCCTTCTTGCCCCCGCACAGGCACTCCAGGTGTTACTACGTCAGCAGGTACTTGGGCCTTGTTGCTTTCGTTGATATTATTGTTTGTGCCCTTTGCCCTTTGGGAAGGGACGATGGTATTGTTGGTTAGGACTGGACTATTCTTTTCATTTGTTTCTGGCTTCCCCCGCTTCTCCACTGCTGGGCTTATTGTTGTTGTTACTGGCGTTGTTGTTATCGTTTTAAGCGTTGATGAGGAGGGCTACTGCCGTGCTGTCTCTCCCATGTGGCGGCGGAGGTCGTGTTATGGTCTTCATCCAGGGGCCGCATGTGCTGCTTATTGGTGAAGCTGTCGTTGTTGCTCTCTCACTCCCTTTGCCATTTTGTTTTCTTTCCTTACCTTTTTGTATCATCCTTGAGTATTTTGATTTTCTAATCGCCTGTCTAATTTTCTGTCTCATCCTCCTATTTATTCATGCATCTATATTTTGTACAGTTTTTTCTCTCGACCATATTTCTTTTCATTATTGTCCTTGTTCTTGTTTGAAGAAAGTGTAATTTGATGTTAACGATATTGAATACACACACACACACACACACACACACACACACACACACACACACACACACACACATACACACAAAGCTTCACTCAATCTGTTACAACCAAAAATTTGCAACAATCTGTTTAGCGTCTCAGAGGGAACATAAAGGCAGTT
Organism: Penaeus japonicus; assembly: GCF_977035675.1. Lineage (NCBI taxonomy): Eukaryota > Metazoa > Arthropoda > Malacostraca > Decapoda > Penaeidae > Penaeus > Penaeus japonicus. The sequence goes on from NW_028234420.1 coordinate 4,403,334, forward strand.
GTGATTGGCCTTCGCGCTACAGGATTCTTCTCCTTATGGATGGGCTGAATAGAGGCCGTTCTCCCCTGCGGGGCGAAGCCGTTGTTGGAGTGTGAAGCAATAATCCGAAGGGCGTTAATTGCATTGCATTTGCATTTCTCCGATGACGTGGTCCTGCTGATGATAAATCACGCTGAGACGTTCCTCGAGGTGCCGCAGCCCAGGAGCGCTCGCATCTTGGAAGAACTGAACGAAAGTGCGGCGCCTCGTGTAGTTGGCGGCCCTTGTTTCGCTCGCCTGCCCGCGCGCGGCTGACTGCGGCGCCCTCAGGTTTAGTGCTGCGGCGCTTTGTCATTATCACCTTAACCATCATCATCATCACCATTACCACCACCACCATGTTACAATAATAATTAGAATCGTTACAATGACTAATAAGGGTAGCCATTGTAATTCTCGTTAATGCTATTGCCCACTATCATCTTCATCATCGTTATTAATAGTGTTGCTGTTTTTTGTCTTGTTTTCCTTCCTATAGTTTATCACGGTTTGACTGTTATTGATGCCATTGCTTCTGTCGGTAATAAGATTTTATTAATTCTTTTGCTATCTTATTTTTACGCTGCAATCATCATCATAATCATCATAATGAGAATCAATCTTCCCCCCTCCCCTTCTTCATCTTCCTCTTTTAGCGGCCATTGTCCTTTGCCCCCCCCCCCCCGCACACATCCTTCTTATCGCTTTACTTCTATTCTTATCCTTCACACGCTATCCTCAACTTCTCTTTTTTCCTGTTTCTCCCTTTTATCCTCCACCTCTTCCTTCTTCACTAACCCCATCCCATCTCATTCTCTTCTCGCCCCTCTGCTCCTACACCCCTCCTCCTCCCCTCCCCCCTCCTCCCACTCTCTTCCCATCTCATCCTCCTCCCCCTTCTACTTCTCCCACTCTCCTTCCATCTCATCGTCCTCCCCCTTCCCTCATTCCCCTTCCATCTCACCCCCCCCCCTCCTCCGCCTGCCTCTTCACCACCCTCCCCCACTTTCCCTTCCAACACCCGTAATATACATATTATCAGAGGAAGGATCTGTCGCAGAGTTGTCATTTGCATCAGGTACTTATTCTGTCGTTTAGGACAAACGGAGAGAGAATTGCTATTCAAACGTTCACATTTTGTTCCTGTGTTTCTTTGGGGTTTGGTCGGTTCGGATATCAGCGTGTGTGCCTGCGTGTCTGATAAATAGATAGATAGATCGATAGATAGATAGATTGTTAGGTAGATGGGTGTATATTGAGGAAAGAAAACGTTTAGGTAGAGATTGATTTATCTTTGTTAGTATGTATGATGAAAATATACTTTGTGAACCGTTTCATATCGAGTAAATAATTATGGTTATTGAATATAATGATATTCAGATATATATATATATATATATATATATATATATATATATATATATATATATATATATGTGTGTGTGTGTGTGTGTGTGTGTGTGTGTGTGTATATATGCATTTGTTAATGTGTGTGTGTGCGTTTAGCCGTCCAAATGCGTAAATACACGGTAATGTATGCAAATCAACGTTTCCATCTTTTAAATCTAATTATTTGGCTACTTTTCAATCCACCGTCTGACAGCGTCACATTGCTCCACCGCTCCAAACAAACAAGCAATAAGAACAATCATTAATCCCCAATTTCCCTTTAGCTAACGAGAAAGTGAGAAAAAAAAAAAGATTCATCAGAAAAAGTGTCTTAAGCATCACATCTTCAGCTGACAGTGAAGGAAAGAAACAAAAAAAAAATAGAAGTTTCGAAACTGCATATAACAGGATGATCTGTATTCGTCTCTCGCCTGCCGTCAATCAGAGAATAAATAAGCTAACTCCTTTCTCCCTCCCCTTTCGAGGACCCCCCCCCCCCTTCCCCCTCCCGCCGCGTCTCCAACCTTAGTCGTTACCCCTTGCCATTACTGACTCTCTATTTTTTTGTTTATTTGAGTGCCTTGTGTTACATACATACACATACATATATGTGTATATATATATATATGTGTGTATATATATATGTATATATATATATATATATATATATATATATATATATATATACATGTAAATATATATACATATACATACATATATATATATATATATATATGTGTGTGTGTGTGTGTGTGTGTGTGTGTGTGTGTGTGTGTGTGTGTGTGTGTGTGTGCATATATATATATATATATATATATATATATATATATATATATATATATATATGTATGTATATATATATGCATTATTTATTTATTTATACACACACAAACATATATATATATATTATATATATATATATATATATATATATATATATATATATATATATATATATATATATTCATTATTTATTTATTTATTCACAACACACACACACACACACACACACACACACACACACACACACACATATATATATATATATATATATATAAATATATATATATATATATATATATATATATATATATATATATATATATATATATATATATATATATGCATATATATATGTGTGTGTGTGTATGTGTGATATGTTTTCTGTCTTCATCTAAGTTTTTCTTTGCTTTAATCGCTATTGCATATAGAAATAATTAGCTAGATAAATTCACATATTCTCTCTCTCCTCTCTTTCTCTTTCTCTTTCTCTTTCTTTCTCTCCTTCCCTCTCCCCTTCTCTCTCTCTCGCATCCAAGATAATTATCAAGTAACGTAACGCACACATTTCACTTTCCAGGTACATTGTCATTTTGGTCCCAGTCTCGCCGCCGTGGTAAGCCTGAGCCTCATTTTTAAGTTACATCTTGTTTTCACAACTTTCAAACTAGTGCAACGACATACGGCCATTAGCAC
>NW_028234420.1:4438716-4443716 GCF_977035675.1 Penaeus japonicus
CCCTCCCTCCCTCCCTCCCTCCCTCCCTCCCTCTTTTCCTCAGTGTAGTGTTGTCCAAGTTTTCTTATCTCGCGTTCAGAGGCAAGTCAGCTGAGACGTAACTTTGTAAGATTCGTAAAGATAAAAGGTTCTCTTTAGGAATTTAATGCATTATGATGCGGTTTGTCTTAAATGTTGTGTGGCCTGAGATATTCTGGGCTCTTGTTTTATGTTTATTTTGTTTTATTTTTATGATGGAGCGAGCGTTTTTTCGTCTCAGAATTTACATAATTGAAAGGATTGGCTCATAAAACATTTATGTACATATATATATATATATATATATATATATATATATATATATATATATATATATATATATATATATATATATATATATATATAGATATATATAGATATATGTGTGTGTGTGTGTGTGAGTGTGTGTGTGTGTGTGTGTGTGTATATATGTGTATTTCTATATATATATATACATAGATAGATAGATAGATATGTGTGTTGTGTGTGTGTGTGTGTGTGTGTGTGTATGTGTGTGTGTGTAGATAGATAGATAAATAGATTGAGGCACAGGTATAGATTTATATATATATATATATATATATATATATATATATATATATATATATATATATATATATAACAGAATCTTATAAAGCAGACACTAAATGAATGTGCGTGTATTTGCAGGCTATCATATATCTACAGGAAACTATAAGCTCCCAGGAATGAAAAAAAAAAATGGTTTGGGGACACTATAGGAATGCTACAACGAATTAGCTAAGTGAAAAATAAAATCGAAGTTTCTGCCTTTCTTCTTCCGAGAAAGAGAAATTTCGGCATCATGATTACACGAGTTGAGGAACAGCGAGTGGGTTGGTGCTGGAGGAGGGTCAGGAGTGGGGGTAGGGGTAGGGGTAGGGGTGGAGTAGGGGTAGAGTAGGGAGGGAAACTTCTTCCGCCCTTTCCCCTTTCAACTCGCGCCACACCCTCGCCGTCTACCCATACTTGGGCATTTTTTGCCCCCGTTGCCTAAGATCTGCCTGAGGAGGGAGGGGGTGCGGCCCAAGGGGGATGGGGGTGGCAGGACACGAAGGCCTCCAATTAAAACCCGAACGCGCAATTACCTTCAGAAATTACATGTCTTATTTATCTGGTATTTTTGAGGAGCGGACTTGGGAAGGCGACGGAGTGGAACAGAAATGGCGTCGAGGCGGAGCGTCTGGAGGGAGAGGAGCTGGTACTCATCTGGCGGGAAGGGGGGGGGGGGGCAGGAGGTCGCTTCCAATACACTGCATGCGGGTGGGAGGGGGGATATATTATCTTCTTTTTCCTCGCTGCGTAGGTGATACTTAAAACGCAGGCATATGGCGGGATGTATTCTGTGCATGTGCATCTGCCTATTTGCCTGCATATGTCTATGTCGTCAACCTATGATGAGGCTCTCAGCCAGCATGATTAGTGCCCTTATTCATCCGTCCTTATTTATGCGTCCGCCGCCGCCCCCCGGCCCCATGATGCAGCTAATGGACGCAATCTCGGCTTTAAGGATAGAATTTCAATAAGAATGTCCTTGCGCCGGAAGTCGTGCGCGAAGGAGGAGGTGGAGCGGCATCCTCGGGGCGAGCACATTGATATGCAAAATAATATGATTTTATGATTTCCCAACACTGACTTGTAGGTGATAACGAGCTGAACCAAGAATGCCACTTCGTTAGCTCCATCGAAAATCAAATTGGGAGCCAAAATCAGAATCAGTGCCCCTAGCCGTGCGCTCTCTCTCCCCCCTCCCCTCCCCCCGGCTCAGCGAGGGTGATGATACAGATGCCGTAATTACTGGAGTAAACGAGTTCTTGTCGATGGTGTCTCTTCTCTCCCTCTCGAGCCAAGTGTCTTTCCAAATATATAGATGAAGCTAGATAGATAGATACACACATTCATGAATTAGGTGGACCAAAAGAAAGCATAATATTTTCAGAGGACATCAATAGAGAATTTTGATTCAATGCATTCGGTATGTTTGAGGTCTATAATGTAGTATAGTCCGAAATACACTAATTGACTAAACATATTGATACCAAAATTGCCATGGATATTCTAAATGCAAGTTTTAGGACTCATGGTAGCCATACAATAAATATTCGGTCCTGCAATAACACAACACAGAAGGTTAACGAACATAATCACATTCTGATGTTTCTGATGACGTGTGTCATCCCATCGCCCGACGCCACTTCGCCTTGTCACTGTAATCTCTCTCTCTCTCTCTCTCTCTCTCTCTCTCTCTCTCTCTCTCTCTCTCTCTCTCTCTCTCTCTCTCTCTCTTTCTCTGTCTGTTGCAATCATAATGACTCGTCCATTATTATTATATCCCTCCCCCTCGCTCCCTCCCCCTACAAACAAAACAAATCCGAAACTTGTCGACCGAGTATTTGCAAATCACTCCACCATTGTCTTTATTCACGCCCCACAAAAGCCACCACATCTCTATTATTAACTGTGGAGAGCCACGCCAGCCAACAGCAGGCCGGGCTCGGTCCCATAATGGAACAATAAAAGAGGATCTTCACAAGCATTGTCGCCATTAGCCTATTATTCTCCTCCTCCTCCTCCTCCTCCTCCCTCCCTATCCCATTGCCTTTCTCTGACCTTTTCCTGCCATCCTCCTGCTCTTCATTTTCTTTCATTTCTTGTTTCACTAACTCTGCTCTTTCTCTATCTTGTGTTTCTTTTTTTTTTTTCTTTTTGCTAGTTTTTCCTCCTTACATTTATTCTTTCCGCTCTCTCTCTTTCTCTTTCTCTTTTTTTTTCTCCCTCTCTTTCTTCCTCCCCCTCTCCCTTTTTTTCTTCCCAGCTTCCCTCCCTCCTCCCCCCCCTCATTCTACCCCGCCCTTTTTCTCCTGTTTACGTCACGAGTCTCGGCGTGACTACAGAGATCGTAACGATGTAGCGATAGTCGTAGTGCGGTCGCTGCGATGGTTAGCATTGGTGGCAGTGGTGTCGGCGGGGACAATAATACGTGTGTTTGTTGACGACACCCTGACACTGACAGTGCCGCCCTGTGTCAATAGTGCGGCCAGGGGTGTCGCGGGGCCATGGTGGGAGGAGAAGAGGGGCCAGGTTATTGAGAGGGGAGACGGGAGGGGGAGGGGAGAGAGGGTCAGTGAGGGGAAATAGGAAAAGGATATTTGGAAAAGCCGGGAATAAATGGATGATTATAAAGTGAAATTGAAGCAGATGTTGGTATTTCTTAAAATGTGTGGAGGAAATGGATATTTTGCTACATTTTCTATCGTATTTGCATTACAGGTTTACCTTCTTCCTTTCTATTCATAATAACAGTTTGTTTCTTACTTTCCTTTTTTTCTCCTCGTCATCACCAGCCCCTGCACTCCCGTCTTTTATCTCCCGGCCCCTCTCTCCCTCTCTCCAACAACCTGCCCCCCCCCCCCACTCCACTCCCCTCCCCTGCCAGCAGAGACACTCGTTTCTCTAGTGTCTTTATGGGCGTCTCGGCCACGATAAAGAAGTGATTAAGTGTTTGCTCGCCGCGTTCGGGCAAACTGGGAGCCGGGCTGGTAACCTGGCTACTACCTTAAGGAGGGCAGAGTGCGGGGAGGGGAGAGGGGAGGGGGTGGGGCTGGAGCCGCTTTGTGGCTGTCGTGGTAGAGAAGGAGACTGATTTTTTTACGAGGTTGAAGGGGTTAGGATTATCAGGTAGTAGGAATGAGAAGAAAGTGAATAAACGCCCGAAATTAAGGGTGAGCGATGAAAGCAAATTAGAAATTAGAAGTGTAGACCGATAATTTAAAAGACTAATTTTCCCTCCAATTTTCACTCCACGATCCCCGAAACGATGCAGTGACAAGGCATCCTGCTCTCCCTGCAATGACTTCCGTTGAACCCAACAACAACAGCGTCGAATCACAATTTGTTTTCGGTGCATTTACTACCTCGGGGAAGCTTAAGGCCAAAGCTTTAATTGAGGTAATCACCGCTTCAACTATCTGGTTCACACTTCCGTTGCTCTAAAACTACGTCGTCTACTTTCCCTCGGTCTGCCGCACCTTTTACCCTTTCCTGTCTGCCTGCGACCTCCCCTCCCCTCCCCCCCACCCACCCCTTCTCATTTGTATTGCCTGCCTTCTCGCCTTCTCGCCTCTCTCTCTTTCTCTCCTCTCTCCTCTCGCCGTCTCTTACTCCTCTTCTACCGAAATAGAAACAGTCCCTCCTCCTCCTTTTCTTCATTTTTTTCTCATTTATACTCCTCCTCCTCTTCTTCTTCTCCTTCGTCTTCTTACTCTTCTCCTCTTCCTTCTCCTCCTCCTTATCCTTTTTGTTTGTTCTTACTCCCCCTCTTTTTCTTTCTCCTCTCCCCTTCTTCTTCCTCCTCCTCCTCCTCCTCCTCTCCTCCTCCTCCTCCTCCTCCTCCTCCTCCTCCTCCTCCTCCTCCTCTTCCTCCTACTTCTCCTCCATCTCCTCCTGCTCCCCCTCTTCCTTCTCCACCTCTTCCTCATCCTCCTCCTGCTCTCCATCCTCTTCCTCCTTCCTCTTCCTCCACCTCCACTTTTTCTTCCTCCTCTACCTCCTCCTCCTCCTCCTCCTCCTCTTCCTCCTACTTCTCCTCCATCTCTTCCTGCTCTACCTCCTCCTTCTCATCCTCTTCCTCCTCTTCCGGCTCTTCCTCCTCCTCCTCTTCTTCCTATTTCTTCTCCATCTCCTCCTGCTCCCCATCCTCTTCCTCCTCCTTCTCCACCTTTTCTTCCTCCTCCTCCTCCACCTCTTCCTCCTCCTCTACCTCTTCCTCCTCCTCCACCTCTTCCTCCTCCTCCTCCTCCTCCTCCTCCTCCTCCCCCTCCCCCTCCCCTCCTCCTCCTCCTCCTCCTCCTCCTCCTCCTCCTCCTCCTCCTCCTCCTCCTCCTCCACTCCCCCTCCCCTCTGCCGCGCCCTCCCCTGTCCTCACCTCCCAGCACTTAAACGTATGCTCCCAGGACTATCCCTCC
>NW_028234420.1:4458716-4461216 GCF_977035675.1 Penaeus japonicus
CCTCCCCTCCTCTCCCCTCCCCTCCCCTCCCCTCCCCTCCCCTCCCCACTGTCCCCTGCTCATCCTTGCCTCCCACATGAGCGAAGGAGATAGGGGGCTGTAATCACATTCAAATGTAATTAGCGTTTTTAGTAGTGTGCATTAGGGAGTATTAATACTTGACTTGATCTTCCCCTGTGTTGTGGCCACTGCTTCAGCAAGGGTCGCTTATAGTGTCTTAGAGTGTTACAGGTGGCGGGGAGAATAGAGTGCTACGGGAGGGGTGGGGGGAGGATAGTGTTCCGCGAAGGAGATATGGTGTGTGTTATTTTCGAGGCGAAGGGCAAATATTAAAGGAAAGTCACTGCAAAATGTCACTGAGCTATGGTGACTCATGTTTGTATTATTGTTATCATTAAATCGTTTTTTGCAGTTTCGATATTTAAGTGATTAATCTCAGAGTTATTACATTTTATCATCTGCGTTTTTAATGTAAATTTCAGTAACAACTTTGTTATCTGTATAAGTATTGTCTATCTTTTCATCCCGTCATATTGTGATGATGATCATCAATAATTATTTCACCATTGCCATTCCTTCTCCTCTTACTGCCATTATCGTTTTCCGCAAGTCTAGAGGAGGATGGAATTGCAACATCCAGAAGGAGATAGATACGATGTCTGATCTATACCCTCTCCCTCCAATCCCATGATCGCTTTCCTGGACTGACAGTGGTATCCAGACAGAGACAGTGCTATCATAATCTTATTCAAATATAATTAGTGTTTTAGCCGCGCTGCGATGTACCTCCCCAGAGTTGCTCATTTGCCCTACAATTACCATTTCTAATTACTTTTTCCTCCCCTCGAACACACACGACTACCCTCGGCGTCTCCCCCTTCTCCCTCCACTCCCCTTCCTCTCTACTGTTCTTTCGTCCATTTCTTCTTCTTATCCTCTTTCATATTATTTTTCTGTTTCTTTACTCCTCTTTTCCCATCATCTTACTCTTTTTGTTCACTCTTCTCTTCTCTCCTCTTCATCTCTCCCCTCTTTTCTCTCCCTCACTGCAGCCTCTCCTCCCCTCCTATCTCCACGAACCTCTCCTCAGCTCCTGCCTTCTTTTGTTTGTTTATCTAGACGACTCGTGAGCCTTTGTTTAGAAGCGAGGCTAGACAGACCACGCCTTTTGCTTGATTATGACTTTGTTTCCTTGCCACGTCATTTCGTCCCCGAGGCATAGGAGTACTTGGGATCCTGAAATTGCTGGGGGTTGTTGTATCATGCAGTGGCAGCCGGACGAAGAGGGAAAAGGGTGACGGGGAACGTGTCCCTTGTGCTCCGTCGCTCTAGGTTGTCCTTTGTTCAGGAGAGCCGGTCGTTAAGGACTGATTTGGAATGACCTCGTTAAGATCCCTAGAATGTGGTTATCTGGTATGTTGTAGGTATATCTTTGTCACCGCCTTAAGTATGTCTTTTTTTCATACATGGACCTAATTATCCTAACTAGTATCCTTTCCCCGTTATATGTTCTCAACTGTCTCCGTACTGTCCACCCACTATCCTTTTTTCTGCTTTTCTATTCTCTTCCCTTCTCACTTCCTCGGGTAAACACCAAACGCCAGTCAGGTGTGGTCGTTATTGTTGTTTGCCTAGTGGACTTACAAGAGGCCGTGGAGTTGTCTGGGAGAAGCCATGCCGCCATTACGCGGGGGAATACAACAAGAGATAATTTGAGACTGATGATCACTGACCCCCATCCGCCTGCCCGTTTGCCCCCCCCCCCTCCTTCCCTCCGCCCGCTCGTCATGATATTAATCATCAGGCAGACCGAGGGAGCTGGGCCTATCGATACGCTGAAAGAATCAGTGAAGTGATTAGTACACACACACACACACACACACACACGCCCGCGCGCGCGCGCGCATATGTATGTGTGTGTGTGTGTGTGTATATATATATATGTATATATATGTGTGTGTGTGTGTGTGTGTATATATATATGTATATATATGTGTGTGTGTGTGTGTGTGTGTGTGTATCTTTATATACATCTGTGTGTATGCGTGTATAATGTATAATGTACGTGAGCGTGTATCTATTTTGTACCCAGTGTTTTACAGAAATCAATATGCATATTTATTCATCTATTTGTTTAGTCATTAATGAAAGACAGAAAGTTTTCTCAACAGTTTGAATATTTTAGTTAATTACATCGTGCAAGCTGATGCATGTTCGGATATTTCAAACGACAAAATCGACATTTTTATGACACTGTAATACCACTCCGTCGGCATGTTACGTGACCATTACATCCCGGCACTGGCATACTTGATTCAACATTTTTTATATATACACAACTAGAATAAACTCCCTTTTTATCAAAGTTTGGGTGGTGAATGGAACCATGAACGATAAACTTGAATCACAAAACAGATTAAGCCATAGCGCCGAATGCTTTTCCGGTCGGCGTGACTTACGAGCCCAAACCGACCTTACCGTAAACCGCAGCCGCCGTGAA
>NW_028234420.1:4466216-4476216 GCF_977035675.1 Penaeus japonicus
TCAGCCACTGCCATGGTCTTTAAAAAAACGAAGAGGTAAAGATTATAGATATAATGTACACGTCTTTTCCAGAGATAATCATTATCAGTATTTAGGTAAATTAATTATCTTTTGTCTATTATCCTTTGGGGGCATATTTTCCGTTTTCTATGTTCTGTGTGTTGTTTTTTGAAAGTTTGGTAATTGGTCCTTCTATTGGAACGATCAGTGTACTTTAATGCTGTCTCAGTTCGGCTAATCTTTTTTGGCCTGTGTAATTATTCAATTTTGGTAATTACCCGATAATTATATCAATTCACTGGTCATATGATCTCGGTAATTAATTCGTTTTTGTAATTATGTAGTTGCCCGGGTTATTTCAGATTTCTGAAAAAAGCAAGTGTGCATTTCGTTTAGTCCTTTTTTCAGGCAAGAAGGATAGCTGTATAGGGATGATTTTATGACTAACAATGAGCGTTTTCTTTGATTATTTTTGACTTGAGTTTCTTCTGTTTTTTTAACCGAATTTTAAAAACATGGCAAATAATATTTCAGTAATACATTCGTAAGTTTTAGCTGCTTCTAGATCCGATCTACCTAAAGCCCCACACCCCCTTTCCTCCAACCTGGCCCCCTCCTGTGATCTGTCGGCCTGCTATTGTGTGCCGTATTTCTCATCACGAGCGCAGTGGAGGCTATGTTGACAAATGATTGGGGACCTCATTAGCTCAGCAATTAACATGTGAATGGCGGCGGACTGAGAAACATTGAATCACACCCGCACAAACTTTCTCATCTCGCTCTCATTTGATTCACATTTGTAGCCTTCCCTGATGACACACTGGAGCCCGCTCGGAGCCCGCTCGGAGCCCGCGGCCTCGCATTTGCAAAATATTTGCTGTTCCGTAGTCATTTATATAATAACACCCACCCACACACAAACACACACATATAACACACACAGGTACAATATAATATATATATATATATATATATATATATATATATATATATATATATATACATATATGTATATATATACATATATATACATATATATACATACATATACATACCCTTATACATACATACATAAATACATACATACATACATATATACACACGTATGTTTAAAAATATAGATGTAGATATATAGTTATACATATATATAAACATATATATGTGTGTGTATATATATATAAATATATATATATATATATATATATATATGTGTGTGTGTGTGTGTGTGTGTGTGTGTGTGTGTGTGTGTGTGTGTCTGTGTGTGTGTGTGTGTGTGTTTATGTATGATATGGAATCCAATACCATTTTTCTGTTTTTCCTTGCAAGTGCACAGATCCTTGTTCTTACGTCAATGCGTGTGGGTGTTAATCCCTCCTTCAGTTCCCCAGCACAGCAGAGCACATAACATCTGCCACCGCAACGATGTTTTCTTTCCCAAAACCGTAATGAAAATTCGGCATGTGCAATAACTAGTGGATATACAGAAGGGAGAAAACACGGCGTTGTTGCAAGCGCGGCGTGATGGCTGGCGCTCATTATCAGGGGAAGACGGAGGTGGCAGCCCTGCCAACTTCTGCAACACGCCAGCTGGGAGGGGCCGCAGTTGGTGCAGAATTATTGCCAACACTCGCTCTTTTTACGACCGCATTTTTCTTTATAGATTTGTCCCTGTTTCCATTTGTGTTTTGACGTATATATTTAGCCGTGGAGGTGCGAGGAATTCCCGGCTGCTCTGTCTACGTGCGGGGGAGGAGAGCGTGCTGTTGTTAGGGAGGGGGAGGGGGAGGGGGAGGGGGTCAAGAGGGGGTTGGAGTGCATATGTGTCTCTTTGTGTGTGGGGACAGACGGTGAATGTATGTGTGTGGGAGAGAGAGAGAGAGAGAGAGAGAGAGAGAGAGAGAGAGAGAGAGAGAGAGAGAGAGAGAGAGAGAGAGAGAGAGAGAGAGAGCTGGTTTGCGCGTTTGTCTCTGTGTATACATGTATGTGGATGTGACGATGTTTCGAGAATAGGTACAATTGCCTATGTTCGTATGTGAATTTCTACGTATTGCTGTTATATGCGTGGGGAAGGAAGGGTTAAGGGCCATAAAGAGTGACTTTATTTTATTTTATTTGATATTTTTTCTCTTTTGTCGGACTGCGTGTTCTTGTTTGTTCGTCGTGTTGTTCGGATATTTTTTGTCAGAACGTGCTATCGGTTTAACCTATGATTATTTTCCTTGTTTTGTTTTTGCTGAAGAAAACAGTAGTGTCGATAGGTTTTTTAACCAAGATCTGTAAATCATGTATCTAACACTTGATGTTAGTTTGATGGACCCATTGCATTTATATCATTAGTGTGATTTGATTGCCATTCATTAATTTTATCACTCACCTGGGGGTTTGACGATTATGGCACACAGTTTCTCCCCATGAGGTGAATAAGAAGTAAAAAAAAATAATGATAATAAATCAAATAAAAAATAAAAAACAGGAAATCATGATGAACCTTGCATGGGCCGACGGGAGAAATCGTGGCTGGGTTCCCCTCTCACCTCGCATTCCTCGAAGCGCAACTAATAGCTTCCCTTGTCTTGACTTCTTTCCGAGATGTCGTGGCGAGGGACACGTGGAAGAGAAGGAAGGACACCCTGTACTTGTGTCCTCACGCGGCCTCTCAAGGAATTCCGAGGGAGAAGGGGAGGGGAAGGACAAAGAGAGAGAGAGAGAGAGAGAGAGAGAGAGAGAGAGAGAGAGAGAGAGAGAGAGAGAGAGAGAGAGAGAGAAAGAGAATGGAAGGGACAGAAAGATAATAATGGAATCCGAAAAGTGTCCTGGCAGGCTGGCAGGCAGAAAGCAGTTTACATGCAACGTGGCGGTGGAGGCGAGGTCGTTGTGGACTGGGAATGTCAGACCCCTTCCCCCTCGCCACCTAGTCTCTCTATGCCTCCCCCCCCCACCATCTCCTACCCACCCACCCACCCACCCACCCTCTTCCCTCTCCAGTTCGCCCTCCTTCGACTATCCGGAGTGGCGTCGGAAGGTGAATACTGTTGGTCTCATGCCACTCATAGGGGCGGGTGGTCGGATCTAAGGCTTCTCGGATGAGGATGAAAGTCAGGCTCCGTAATAGACAGAGAGAGAGATACGATAGACTCTTTGGGACGGACATTAATTAGTATCTATTACCGAAGCAAAAGGAAAAGGTAGAACGAAAGTGTGAAATTATGGAGTACGTACTTTGCATTTGTTTTGTGTTTGTTATTGCATGTGTCCGTTAATCACGATTCTTTATCATAATGATTGTTATGAGACATTTACATGTCTTAGCGTTATGTAGGTGTAATATAGCGCGTCTTGAATAAAATTTGTAAAGGGCCTATTATTTAAATCAGATTATGCTTTTCTGAACGCCGTCGTGAAGAAATGGTGCAAGCGGGAGTGCAACAACCTGAGGGCTATAAGCAGGTAGTACGGAAGCTACAGACGGTCAGACGGAGCACAAGAAATGTTGCAAGCGGATGCTGCAGGCGGGAGGAGCATCCTGATAGTTTGATTGAAGGTAAAAATATAGGTTTTTGAAGCGAAGATTAAAGGAGATGTTTGAAGGCTGTGCGGGCCGGGACGGGAGGGCGAAGGAGAGAGAAAGCCTTGCTGTTGGTCCTTGGTTGATGTTTTTATTGATGTCTCCGCACTCCTAGAGGGAGATGGGGTTGGGGGGTTCTCCCATTTCCATTCTCTTATTATCGCTTCTCCACTATAAAAAAAACAAAACAAAAAAAACTCACTCGACATATGCTAGTAATGTTTAATGTTTATCGCTTTCGCCTTCGTTTCCCCTTCCATATTCCTCTTCCTTTCTTAGTTTCTCCCTTCCATCCTCAACACTGCTTCGATTCTCTTCCTTTCCTCTCTCTCACTCTCTCTCTCTCTCTCTCTCTCTCTCTCTCTCTCTCTCTTCCTTTCCTCTCTCTCACTATCTCTCTCTTTCTTTCTCTCTCTCTCTCTCTCTCTCTCTCTCTCTCTCTCTCTCTCTCTCTCTCTCTCTCTCCTCTCTCTCTCTCTCTCTCTCTCTCTCTCTCTCTCTCTCTCTCTCTCTCTCTCTCTCTCTCTCTCTCTCTCTCTCTCTCTCTCTCTCTCTCTCTCTCTCTCTCTCTCTCTCTTCTCTCTACACCCCCTAAACTCCCCCCAAACTTTGTGCTGAGCCGCCTCCCTCTTTCCCGCTCCCCTCCCCCTCCTATCCCCCTCCTACCCCCCCCCTCCAACCCCCAACCCCATTCTCAAACTTGGTCCAACTTTAGAAACTTTCTCTCCCCCTCCCCCCTCCCCCCAACCCCCGTCTTAGGTCGCTCCTGCTGATAATCAATAAGACACGACGAGAAGGGGTACGGCCTTCCTGAACCCCCGAGTGACCCCAGCACAGTATCTACCCTCCGCCTCCCCAAGGGGGCACAGCGACCCCTCTCCCCGGCGGGAGTGACCCCACGTGCCTTGCCATGAGCAGAAACGCGCTCTCAGATTCCCTTTTGCTGGACCGCGGCGTTCCCTTCGATCCTTTGCTTCGTCCACATAGTTACACAGGGCACGGAGGGAGGGAGGGAGGGAGGGAGGGAGGGAGGGAGAGCTGGATGTACAAAGGGCGGAGGGAAGGAGGAGGGAAGGCGGTGGAGGGAGCGCCGGCCATCGCCAGCTGAGCCAATCCGCCTCTCAAGGTGCTATGCTGTTTCTAAGGCTCCGCTGCTGCTGCTCAAGTTCTTAGGAGTGTGTGTGGTGTCTACATGTGTGTCCGTGTGTGTGTGTGTGTGTGTGTGTGTGTGTGTGTGTGTGTGTGTGTGTGTGTGTGTGTGTGTTTGCCTGTGTCTGTGTTCACACTGGTCTCCTTTTACTCGTTTTTGAGGTCTGGTCCACAAAATAGTTGTAGTATGTGTTGTTGAGTTAAATAAGTTATCATTAGAGTTGGAATTTCTAGAAATCTGTTCTTGATGTTTTGTTTTGTTTTTCTGACGTCCTCACGCTTCTACAAGGTTGCTTGACATGTGATATCTGTCACTCCCGACGTCTTACCTCTGGCGTAGCACTCGATCAGGAAAGATAACAGGAAGGTAGTCTCCATTGCAGATTCTGTGGAGTATTTTTTGTCTCTTTTCTTATTATTTTCCAACAATTTTTCTTCTATTACTTCTGTGCATATTCCTCGTATCTCTCATTTCCTAGTGTCTCTCAAATTGCCCTTTGTCCCCATTTTACCCTCCATCCTTTCCTTCAACCTCATTCTTCTTCCCTCCTCTCCTCCGTTACCCTCATCTTCCTTTTCCCTCGCCTCCCGCTCCATCCCAGCGATCTTATACCGTGGCCGCTTCGCTCTCCTGAACACCGACCTAACTTTACTGATCCTTCACAGGCAGCGCTTTACTGATAGCTCCCACACAGGGCTCAGGGCCTCCTGCAGGGCCTTCTTACGACATGGCCGTTCCCTTCCATCAATCCAGAGGCTCTGCGCCCCCATCTATCAGTCACTTAAGATCGTACCGTGACAAAGATCGATGTCGGACTTGACTCGACCGATCTGTCGGGGTATTCCGCTTCGGTCTTGCTCCTTACTTGCTCTCACTCTCTCAGTCTATGCTTACGGGTATGGGTTCCCTGCTCTCTCTTTTCCTTTATTCTCCCTATCTTAAGCTATCCCTTGTCTTTTCTCTTTCTTCTTCTTCTTTCTTATCTTTGGGTTTCATCATCCACTTCATGCTCCATCCTTTTAATGCAGTTTAATACAGTTCTCTCTCTTACCTCTCTTTTTCCTGACATCCAAAAGTCCTTTGTTTGTCTTCTATCGTCATTTTTTTTCACTCTTTCTTCTCTCTCTCTCTCTTTCCTTTTTCCTTTTCACGCTGTTCTCATTAATGTTACGGCTCGCGACGTATTGTATAAACATGATATACCTAATTAAACACATCATTTCTTTTTGTATGTTCACTCACTCACATGTGTACAATATTATACATGACTTGTTAATGTATACAGAAGTGAACTTATAACAATATAACGAATGTTAGGGCTTGCTGATATATATTTTATTGTTTCTGATCTTACGTATTACTCAGTGCCATTTGTAGCGAAACAAAAGAAAGAGAATAAGAAGAAAAGACACTAAAGCTTTACAGGAATATAAAAGGTGAAAGAGAGGGTACGTCTTCAAAGAGAATCCAAGACTACGCGTTCTTTTCCCGTCAGTCTTCGTTGACTCTCGAATCTCATTCCCTTTCTTGAAGGCCACCATCTTGCCCCGGGAAAGCAACGGCCTCGTCTGGTGCCAAGCCTTTCAATGCAACGAATGAACGCCAAGAGGCTTCATAGGGGAAGAAAAGAAGCAGCTTGTGAACGTTTCCCTTCTCTCTTGTTTCAACGAAGGCGGCGAGGGATACCTTGGATCCGCCATGACAGATGACTCCAACTCGCTCGGGTTAGCCACCAAGAGGTCTTTTCCGCGCCACCCACGCCATCTCGCGACGGCTAGGGAAACTAAGACTCGTGAGCGGAGCAGGGTGTCTTCGTCCCTGGCGTCGTTGTCGCTTTCGCCGCCGGTCCAGGAGTCTTTCTTCACCAAAGTGTCGATAAAGTGACATCATTAAACGGAGCGACACTTTCCTGTTTACTGATCGCCGTTGAATACAGAGTGAATCAAGATGGCGGTGACGCTGAGTAATGGAAATTGGCAGCAGGGACGGCTCCGTTTCTCCGTCTGTCCAGGGCACTTTGATGTTGATTATGAAGTTATTGGAAATCATTTTCATTGTCACCATCATTATCACCATCGTATAACGTAACTTTTTTGACGATATACCTCGGCTAAGATACATATATTCGTCATCCGATCTGTATCATCTTTATATTTAATTTAGAAAGGTAAGTCTGATATTTTCACGACCTTTTCTTTCTCTCTCTATCTCTCGCTCTCTCTATCTATCTATCTCTATCTATCCATCCATCTATCTATCTATCTATCTATCTCTTCTCTATAGTATTTTTTCTCAAGGTACTGCTTCCATCCCTTATCCCAGATTTAGTATCCCCGTAAATATCCTCTGGAGATATTATAATTCCAGCCTGGACGCAACTCCTGCATATTTTATAAAATTCAATTTATGTTACCTTATGTTTTAACCAGAAATGACGCAGCGAGTCTCGCGCTGTACGGGAAAGGGCGAGGTTTTGCGGAGAGGTAAACACAAGTGATTTCTCTCTCTCTCTCTCTCTCTTTCTCTTTCTCTTTCTCGCTTCTGTTATACAATTTCGTTATTTAATTTTTTTGGATGTTTCCAGACTCTTTTGGCATATCCTTCTTACCTCTCTCCGTTTGTTCCTTGCGCCTTTAATGCCCCCCCCCCACTCCCACACCTTCTTCCCTCACTCCTCCCCCTCCCCCTACCCCTTCTCATCCCTTCCCCCAGTTCTCTCAACACTTTTCCTTTCTTTTTCATATTTTTCCTTTACCTTCTAGTCTTTATGTCAAGTGTCAGTTCCATATGTGTGGATTCTGTTTAATTTATTTATTTACAGTTTCTATGCCCTGTCAGTGATATTCATCACGTTTTGTCATTTCATTCTTCACGTCATTTTTCCTTGTTATTCATCTTCTTTTATCGCGTTCAGCTCCTACCCGTCATTTCCTGCTCAGTCCAAGCGCCACTACTTCCCGGGGTTTTTATCTTTTTCTTCTACTTTTATTTTGTTCTCGCTCACTTTGTGTGTCGTTTATCACGTATACCTTGACTACGTTTTGTTTATTTTTCGTCTCTTCCTACAATCAGTCGCTTTGAAACGCTCTCACGTTACATCTCTTCATAGCACCATTATTTTATTACATCCTCTCCTCTTGCATTTATTCATTATTGGCATTCTTACTTCGTTACAGCTTTTCTGTCTTCCTCACTACAACCACTCGATCAGTATTTTTTAAATTTTTCCTTCCTTCATCAGTTTCCCTTCTTCCTTCTCTTCCCCCTCACCATCTCCGCGTGAGCCTCCTCCTTCCCTTCCCTTCCCTTCCCTCACCGGAGCCAATGCCAGTGCCAGGTCTCCATTTAGCATCACTCGGGAACTTTGTTGGCTACGTTAACCAGGTCTTCCAATCTTTTCCCTGCCCTTCCCATCCCACTCTGTAACGGGCGCGAGTTTGTCTCTCTCTGCTTCTCTCTGTCTCTGTCTCTTGTTCTATTTTCTCTTGTCTGCCTCTTGGGTCTTTTTGGATATGTTTCTTCGACGAGTCTCTAGTCTCTTCTCTTCGAATTTTGTGTCTGTTCCTCGTCTCTTGGCCTGATCTCTCTCTCTGTACCTCTCTCTGTACCCTCTCTCCCTGTGTTTTTGTTCGTCGCTCTTTTCCTAATTACAAATGCATCTCACCGTTTCCTAGATTTTTTTTCTCCTACTTCTTAGTGCACTGCGTTAGTCGCGTTCGTCTGCTCAAAGAGAATCCCATGAAGCAATTACCAAATAACGCGACGTACAGATACTCAAAATTCCCGTATTCTGCTTTATACTGCTGACTTTCCGTCCAGCTGCAGCGATCGGAAGCGTAGATCGTATTCTAGGTGAGGAAAATGTGGTTGACGTCGACCAACCTGGAAAGTTTATATAAACTCTTTTCAAAGTGCAAGCATGAATTATTGTTAAGGTAGAAGGCGATTTTGCCAGAATTGGTAAATTTATTTTCAAGTAATCTTAGCTGTAGTGCTCACAGTAAACTCGAATGCGTTATTAGTGTGTATTGAAGAGCAGTATTATTATTGTTTCCTAGAGTTGTAGATTAGTGGAATTAGTTTAACGTTTACATTGTCACATACGCACATAGTATGTATTTACTTTCAAGCAGGTCTTTCATAGCTGCGTCTAAATACACACATCATTTTCTGAAACTATTAACCATTATAGAAAAATGAGTACCTCGAGAATTTTTATCGGAAGAGATGGCGAGATATTGTTCGCCGCCAGAACGTTTCTCGGGAAAGGAGTTGAGAGTCTGATGGTGTGTATTCCTCCGCGCACCTGCCTGCCTGCCATCCCGCCGCCCGTATGCCCGTCACACTCAGTTTAATTGTAGCGTTCCCAGGCAAAGGAGGGGCGGTCGAAAATTAGGCTGAAGTTAGGGTGATTAGGGAAAAAGTTATGAGGATAAAATCGGCCGTTTCGACCAATTTGTAACCGCTATGGATACTCTTCTCTTCTGTGTAATGCTATGCTAGCAGCGGTCGTATCCCGTAGTTCCGATAGCCAGCATTAGCATAAGCAGTCATAGGCATCGTATATGGCGTTGCTGCATTTCCCTTTCCTACTTTCCCTTCAAGCCAAAATCTCATGTTAAATTTCATGTCAAATTCACATCTTCGTATCCGATATGTAAGCATAAAAATATACATTGCTACTATTCAAAGGTTAAATGGATAAAAATAAATCCTGAATTCGTTTGACAACCGTCCAAAATGTTTACATATACACATGTACTCACAAAAAATACATTCCCTTAAAAAAAAAAAGTCAAGCGAGGGACCAGCAGTAATTACTTGGATGTACTAATTACCTACAGTTAGAGTAGGACAGCCCTTTCTCTATCTCCGTTTCTCTCCCTCCCCTCATGAATGCTGCCTCTCCCCTCATCCAACACGTGTTTGGGAATTTTCCCCGGCTTAAGGGCGGCGGCGACGAAAAGCAGGGACGGAAACGGCAACATTGGCGTCTGTGCGGCATTATGGAGCGGCAATTGTGCAACATTGACGTGACATGTTTGTCAATTTGACTGATTGGAGCAGAGCTGACTGGTTGGCTGGGCTGAATTCGTGATAATGTTTAATGGCTTAAAGTGCCGAACATGTTATGCGGACGCTCTGGGGCGAGAAAGGGAGGCTCTCGCGTTGCCTTTCTGCTGCGAAAGGGTGTAGGGAAGATATATAATTAAGAAAGTGTGTGCATTTTGGCTCCGGAGATCGGGAAGGCGGAATTTCATTGAATGGAAGGTTTTATTCACTAG
>NW_028234420.1:4481216-4486216 GCF_977035675.1 Penaeus japonicus
TATCTATGTCTCTCTCTCTCTCTCTCTCTCTCTCTCTCTCTCTCTCTCTCTCTCTATATATATATATATATATATATATATATATATATATATATATATATATATAATATGTATATATATATATATATATATATATATGTATATATATACATACATATATATATATATATATATATATATATATATATATATATATATATATATATATATATATATATATATATGTGCATATATATATACATATATATATATATATATATATATATATATATATATATATATATATGTGTGTGTGTGTGTGTGTGTGTGTGTGTGTGTGTGTGTGTGTGTGTGTGTGTATAATATAATTAATATGTATAGATTTTCTATGTAGTCATTGTACATTTATGCTACCAATATTACATATGATATATGAATTTCATATACAATATTGCAGACAATACATACCCTAGTCCGCACCTGTGCTTGGGTGTCCGTATTTATTTATTCATAAGTGCAGTGAGTGCACAGGCACGTTTGGCACCTCGGAGTTTAACGCCTCCTTCTGTTCGCAGGCACCTGGCACTGGACCCGTTCCTCGGCCCCCTGCCCTGGTGGTCCCCCCTCCCCCCTCGCGCCAGAGGTACGTTAACAGTCTTCATCTTTGACTTCTCCTTTAACGACGCATTTTGATATCTCTCCGTTTACTGTTGATATGTCATTCCTCATTTCGATTCCATGAACGTGTGTTCTTTTATTCATCTTTTACTGTCCTTTGTTTCTCTTTGTTTTATCGGCGCTTTCTCTGTGTCCGTCAGCTTGGTAATGTTAGCTTCATGTGAAGGATGTTGCTTTGTTCATGTTCCTCTCCATCTTTTTGGCTTTGGTCTTGCTCACATATCATGCTAGGCCGCGGGGATGTGTGTCTTGTTGACTTAACACGGCTGGGATCTTCGGACGCCGGATTTGTGTGACTTATGGAAGCTCTCTCGGAACAGCTCTGCCCGGGTTCTCTCCCTCAGAGTTGAATCTTCCTATAGCGATGCGGTCTCTCTGTACGAAGAAAAAAACAATTTGCCTCATTTCAGCATGCCCATTCAGGCCTATTCATTCCTGAAGTTAAGTCGACGGCCGTGACTACTCGTGAGTTGGAGGTAGAGAGTTGACATGGAATTTATCGATTTGAAGAGAGCTGGTGCGGAGGAATGATTGGTCAGCACTTCCATTTTGTCGTAAATGTATTATTCAAATCCCCACCATTTTATTGTAGTGAAACTTCATTTTTAGACATGTTTCTAAACAAGCCCTCGACCGACTCCATTTCTCTAGTTGTGTCCTTTGCTCTAGTGCCAGATATGGCCTTGTTCTGGCATTTTAGTGGTGCTTGCGCAAGTTTTGCACAAGCGTTAGGCAGTTCCCCCTCAGGCACCGGCCATTTCCATACAGGAAAGGAGTGTCGTGGTAGACCAGGTGGTGACGGCGGGCTATGTCGTGTTGTGTTGTGTTTCCATGTGTGTGCGTGTAAGGGTTATTCCTCATGTACACCTGCTGGTAACACGCAGCTCACTCTGCGTCTCTCTTCCCTCCCTCCCTCCCTCTATGCCTCCCTCTCTCCCATTCTGCCTCCCACCTTGCCTCCCACTCCCACACGCGACCCTAGTCAATTGTAGGATTATAAAATGCAGGGTTAACGTAGCGTCATTGGCTTCCCCATGGTGTGTAGCGAGAGGGTTGGCGGAGGACGGAGGCGGCGCGAGGTGGCTGAGATACAATAACCACCTCCGCCAACCGCACGCGCGCGCACCTCTACAAGGTCTCCGACACGGTTTATTCATATTAGAAATTGTATAGTGACGTGCGGATGAGCGAGATATGCGTGCACGTCCCCATGCGTGGAGGTGCGCAGAGCTTATTGGTCATGTTGAGCATGCAGAGAACCGCGAGGCTCCGCCCCCTCTCCTCGCCAACGTTGGCACTAGCCCCGCCCATCCTTGGTAGCAAAGCCGAGCTCATTCGTCACTAAACGCCCACATGTTACCTTAAAAAACCGCCTGCCCTGCCTCCTCCCTCTCCCTTTCCTTTGCTGCCCTCCCTTTCTCTCCCTCCCCCTCCCTCCACCCTTCCCTTCCCTTCCCTTCCCTCTCCCTTTCCTCTTCTTGACGTATTCCATTCAAGGATTGACTGGCATCCTTCTTGATGGAACTACGTAGATGGAATCCTTTGCGTCTTTCTGTTCGCCTCTCAGAGCTGGTGACTTTATCGACCTCAACATTCTCTCACCGCGCTCTGCATGACGTCTGCCTGCCTTCAGCGCTCCTGTGGGTGCATGGCTTCTCACGCTTCAAAGCCCCGTTACTTTTCCCTGGCCTCCTCTGCCACCTGTTTTTCTTCTTTCCTTGGCTTGCTTCAAGGGCGATTTTTTCCATTCGGTGAAGTCTTTTTTTTTTTCTTTTGCATTTCGAAGGAAAATCTTTTGATGTAAGAGCATGTGACTGCGAGCCAAATCTATCTTTCTGTAGCAGCCTCTCTCTGTCTATTTATCTGTTGTCAATAACTCTTTCACTCCTTATTACTCCATCTATATCTATTTAGCTGTTTATATTTCTTACATAAATTGCCAGTGTCAGCAACGAGCTATGAGCATTGATATTTACATTTTCATCACCATAGGTATCAACATTATCATTATCGCTATCATTAGAATTACCATTGCCTGTACCATTGCCATTACCATTACCATTACCATTACCATTACCATTACCATTACCATTATTATCACTATTGCTAACATCACCATGAAAAAAATGTTAATGCATTTATACTCCATATGTGTCTTGTCTGCTCCCGTGCTTGGCAGAATTACGTTTTTATGTGTTATTCTTAATTTCATTTTGAATGTATGTGCTTGCTACTTGACACTGATTTGCTGCATCAGACTAAATGCATGAAATGCATGTGTAAAGGAGAGGTAGAACAAAAGCGAGAAGAAGAAGAGAGAGAGAGAGAGAGGGGAAGAGAAAGAGAGCGAGAGAGAGAAAGAGGGGAGGAAAAAGAGAGAGATAGGTAGAGAGAGAGAGAGAGGGGGGGGGAGAAAGAGAGCGAGAGAGAAAGAGGGGAGGAAAAAGAGAGAGATAGAGAGAGAGGGGGGGGGAGAAAGAGAGCGAGAGAGAAAGAAGGGAGGAAAAAGAGAGAGATAGAGAGAGAGGGGGGGGGGGAGAAAGAGAGCGAGAGAGAGAAAGAGGGGAGGAAAAAGAGAGAGAGAGAGAAAAGAGAGAAACAGATAGAGAGAGAAAGGAAGAAAGAGAGAAGGGAGAGAAAGAGAGAGAAAAAAGGAGGAAAAGAGAGAGAGAGGGGAGAAGAAGAGAGAGTGAGAGAGATAGGGGTAGAAAGAGAGAAAGAGAACAAGAGAGAGAAGAGGGTAGGGAGAAAGGAGGGAAGAAGATCGCAAAGGAGAGAAAGAAAGGCTTTAGTTAATTGTAAAATGTGCACACCTAAATCTCGGATTTCTACGTATGCATTTGTTAGAATCTCTTTCTTAGCTGTGCCTAATATCTATGGTGAATGTTTTGCATGTTCTCACACAGTTACATGGTTAACTCACCTCCAGCGATATGGCACTGCCTCGTGTGACAGCGTCGACCAATACAGCTGAGGGAGATCTGGGCATGACCATTCATAGCTCACAGAGGCGAGGGCGTGCACGTCACGTGTCATAGCATATGTTGGTCGGCCATGTGGAGTAACATGGGCCTCATGAGCTTCACCTATTTGGATCTAGTGACGGGCGCGTCCTCACAGCCAGAGTTTTTGTTCTAGGGTTAGGTGCATTAATTGTATTTCACTTATTCATTGCTTCATTTACATCTAAACATTAGTATGGGAAATAGTTAGATATAATCAAAGACTTTTGTTACGATTCTTCAGATGTTATGTAAAAGAACTTCACATGCCGTCATAAGTAGTGTAAAATATATCTACATGGTAATGCTCCAGATCTCCTGCAGTGTTCCCTTCCAGCCTCTGTTTCCAGCTTGTGCCCTGGAACCCAGTCAGCCTGTAATCTGGTGCCCAATGGCAGCCAGCGACCTGGTTTTCAGTGTCAGCTTGTGATCTGATGTCCAGTGTCAGCTTCCACCAGTTATTCAGTTTTCTCAATTCCCGATAAGAATAAAAGAAGAACACCTATCATTCATATACGATGTCGTCATACTGGGATTGGTCTCTGTGCCCAACACTTGGATTCAGCTCGAGATGTATATCGATTAAGAAATTCTTTTCTCAGAAGAATGCATTCGATGATTAATCGCCCCCAAATTGCATCTTTAATTCAGTCCATTGAGCATTTGATTGAAATAATGCAGTTAAAGAAAGAAAGAGATGGAAGGATTGGGAGAGAGAGAGAGCGAGAAAGAGAGAGAAAGAGAGAGAGAACGATAAAGAGACACATGTCAGAGAGCGTTCAAATTCTTATTCCCCAAAAAAGAAAATTCGAGAAGATTCACTTAAAATGCCCCGAAGCGCTCAGTGACCCTTCAGTAGTTTGATGAGATAATTTTATCTCTTTGCAGATCGAATGCCGTCATGACATCGGGAATGGAGAGAAAGCTGAATGCTGGAAAGACGGGGAAGGCGGGGAGAGGGAGCGGTAGGGGGCGGCCCAGGAAAAGGGAGGGGGACGAGAGACAGCAGGAAGGGCAGAGAAGGGAGGCAGTGGAAAGGGAAGGAGAGGGTCAGGGAGAGAGGGAGATTAGTCAGGCCAGGGAGAGTACTACCAGGGTCACCAGGCGGACCTCCTCGTCAGCGGAGCCGGCCAACAGAGCTCAACCGAACGTTCCCAACAGAGAGAGTCCGAGTAAAAGCGAGTCACCTGTACAAAACATCATTGACACTAATCATGGTTCAGACGCGCCCAAGAAATCGAACGGTCCTAAAAAAGGAAAGAGCAAAAGAGAGAAAACCAAAAAGGGTAAAGAAAGAACTAGGCGAAATTCCCAGGCGAGCGCACCGAAGGACAGAGATCC
>NW_028234420.1:4513716-4518716 GCF_977035675.1 Penaeus japonicus
ACAAGGGCGAGGACGAGGCGGGCCTCATCCGGCCGGCGACCATCACGGAGGTGCGAGCCAGCGAGGCGCGCTTCGACCTGCCTCACTCGTACACGACGCTCGACCTGGACCGCCAGGCCGCCATCCCAGTCTCGCAGCCCCACATGCCGCCCACGCCGACCACTTTCGACACCACCTCCGTCGCCGGAGGAGGCTCCACGCCCGTGGGCTCCATCACACCGATGACGCCCGGGCCGGGCCCCCTGGTGGGCACCAACGGGCCGCTCCTCCCCCACGGCCCCTTCGACTCCCTCAAACCCCCCGCCACCTCGGACTACCCCACCTCCACGCACAACAGTTTCTTCATGAACAAGGCGTGCGGGGCAGAGGTCAAGCTGAACGACACTACGCCGTGCTCTGTGGCCTGCATGCCTCCTGCACCGCCGAACACGATGTACCAGAGGTAGTAAGTCAGTTCTTGATTTCTCTCTCAGATTGATGCTCTTTGACATCGTCGCTAAATCACTGTCAATAGAATGAAATTAATCCGGAGTTTATGATTAAGCAGCACTAACTAACAAACGAAGCAAAATGAAGCAGCTGCAACATCAAAACAATTACTCACATTGATTAATAAAACCTATTTGCACTATGAGTTTAGTGTCTGCACGCCATTGTGTATCCTCTCCTCATTAATACTCCCCCCCCCCCAGCCCCGGTTACCGCTATGACAGCTCAGCCATCAACCTAAGCGTGAAGACGTCGGCGCTGGGACCCAACCCCATGTCCCCGGCGAATGTGATGGACCTGTCGGGCCCCATGGGCACAGGGGGCCCCATGGTGACGTCCCCGCAGTACCCTGGCCCCGGCGTGTCCCCTTGCTACAGCGGACCCCAGCTGGTGTCCCCGGGGAGCTCCCACGATTCCCAGCACACGAGCCAGACCCTCGACCTCTCGCTCGCCCGCCCGCCGGGATCGCTCAGGTAGTAACAGTGCCAACGATGGCACCACTGATAATGTTTATAATCATTATAGTTGACTGTGCTAAATATTGTATTTGATGAAATGCATATATAATTTGGATGGTAAACCTATATTTCTCTTTTTATCACTTCCACTTTCTCAGTCTGTAAATAAATACTAAATACTAAGAAATACTATAGACTAAGAAAATAATTATCAATAGTGATGCAAAGAATAGTGATAAACAGAGAAAATCGCCCTATTTAATTCAATCTCATATAATACAAAATTATGATTCCTACAATCCCTACTTACGCCTAGTCTGCCGGCCTACAGCGGTCCCACCAGCCCTGAGTACAGTCCGCCGTCGCGCCTCGGTACGGCTTACCCCGGCGGGGGCGCGCCCTTCCAGCAGCCCCCCATCGACGAACAGACGGAGCCAGTGGACTTCTCCTCCCCTGCGGAGCCCGTCAACTTCAGTCTCGCACGGCCTTTAGAGTATGGCGTCACGCCCGACTACGCCCGCGCGCCCACGGCCCCTGCTTGCCCGCCTCACGACAACGGCTATGCAGCCACGCCCGACAGGACTCACGACTTCCGGAACATGAACGGTAAGCGGGAGTTGGTCAAAGGGATAGTCAGTCGCTCATGAGATTCTATTAGATTCTTTTCTCGTATTTCCGACATCGCTAACATTTCTCGGTTTAACTTTCCTAACATCACTAACAACTAAAAGAGTGAACATGTTCAAGATTACTTTCGTAACTAACCACTTTAGGATTGTAGTGAGTGAATGTATAGTAGACTTAACCGAGCGCCACTGGTACTAACATTGGCATCTCCCCCTAACACCACTAACAAGCCCCGCCCCCACTGTTAGGCTACAACTCCATGACAACTCGGCCTTACGACGTCACCACGGCATATAACACCGGCTATATGGGCTACCAGGGCTACCAGGGAGGCTACATGGGGGCTGGGAGCTACGGTGCCACAATGGGCGGGGACTACATGACCACTACCGCCTGCACCACGCCCTATCAGCTTTCCCCGTCACGCTCTCAACCTCCGCCCACGCCCATGCCTGATAGGTACGCCCGTCATTCCTTGCAGCTTGCCCTCACAGCTTTCCCCAGCGCAGGCGGTGCAGGCAATTTCCGTGGCTGGTCTATTGTTCTCTCTCCCCAAACCTAGACTCACAAGCATATAATCTGTCTTTGTCTCCGATACTGTTATTGCAAATCGTAAATACCATGATTAAAGAAATATAAAATCACTACATATCTTAATTTAAGTCTAAACTCAGCTTCACGAACTAGTCCCAGTTGCAAAAAAAATCTCTGGATATGTCTCCTCATGACCCCCTATTATGGCGTCCCATTCCCTCAGCCACAGCGTGCGCGCGTATACACGGAGCAGCAATAGACGTGATGGCAAAGAATTGATCCAGTGTCCGACGCCCGGCTGTGACGGCATGGGGCACGTCACGGGGAACTACGCCACGCATCGCAGGTGAGTGTCCATCTTGTATCGTGAAGGCACACACTCTGCTTCGGCGGATCCCAGGGGGGTGTGCCAAGTGTGATCTTCACCTCTCCATGTCTTCTTTTTTTTTTTTGTTCTGTAGGATACCTTTCTATTACGTTCTTCACTGATCTCTTGTCTGTTATTTGCACTCCGAAGATCGGCGAGGAGGTGTGGAGGGGAGATCGATCTCTGGCTTAACAGCGACGCCATCCGTTTTGATTTGATTGAGTTTCATATTTACCTTTCGTATTAGCGTGTTCTCATGTAACAACAGACCATGGATACTGTCTATTGATTAGTTCATACAATTAGAATGTTCAGCTGAATTTTGAGTAATCCACTACTACTGTATATGCGTCTTATACGCGGCTTGCTGTTGTGCTCGCAGGTGACATCTCTCCACCCGGCCCTCTCTCAGTGGTATTCCCTCGTGCCAGGATTTCCTTTGTTGCCTGGTGTTCTAAATCATCATAGAGATCGATCACTGTGTTCTGGGAATGTTGTAGGTTCCCTTACTTGTACATAAGCACTTTCGGACACCTCCTGTATACATTACGGATCTGACCAAGCATATTAGTATACATCATGAGAAAGCTTAAGATGTTCCGAGAATATTGATGTGTCATTAGAGTTTGCTGGTGCCATATGTGGGTGAGAGGGTAGTGTTTGTTCTGGCTATTTTTTTCAATAAGAAAAACGATCAGTTTAAATCCTGTAAAACGAGACATCCTACTCTGAGCAGTGTTGGCTGTTCTCAGGATGACGATGAGCTTCCCTTCTTCATTCATGCTAGCCTGAGAAGCGCTGGGGAACCTTGCCAGTCATGCAGAATGGCATAATGGCGTCATGTTGTCATCATGCTCTCTTGACTGCATTTATACTGCAGCGCGGGATGAGGTGAGGGATGAAAGAAGAAGGAAACAAATTCGTAGAGGAAAGAGTGATGTGCCTTCACCTTGTAGGGGGCTGGGGACTGTGAAATGTCATTATCATAGATTTCTTATTCAGTGACTACCGTAGTCGCCTCTTAGCTTGATTCTCATGAGCCATAGCGGTTTAAACGAAGAAAAAGAGAGCAAAAGAGAGAAAAACCGCATCATGCCTTGTGATTTTATACCTTCAAATCATCCCTGGACAGTCATGCCAGCCCACCTGTTATCTACCCCACCACCCATCGTATGTAACCTATTGCACACAGTCTTGGTCAAAAAAATCTTCACCTGGCCAAGTCTATCCTCGCCCCACCATCCAGCCTGTCCGGATGTCCGCGCGCCGACCGCTCGAGCATCCAGCACCAGACGCAAGAACTGAAGTGCCCCACGCCGGGATGTGACGGGTCAGGACACGTCACGGGAAACTACTCGTCGCACCGCTCCCTCTCCGGCTGCCCCAGAGCCAACAAGCCCAAACACAAGCCCAAGGATTCTCAGGATTCCGAGCCTCTTCGGTAAGTTGCCTCTCGCTCTTTGACTCCTCACCCTCTCCAAACACACCCACTGACGATGGTCAACCTACCACCGTTGTGTCTCTATCTATATATACTTTTTATTTAGACATTCTATTGAACGTTGATTTCGAAAAGCGAACTTAGTTACATTGTGGAACTATGGTAGACTTTATTTTTTTCATTCCCTCAGGGTACGTCATAAGAAAGAAAATATAATAAAGAGTGCTCTATTGCCAAAGTAGAATTAATGCCCCCCAAAAGAGTCTAAATATTCACGGCAGGACAAGCATTCACGCTGCCCAAGTTTCACAGATGCAAATAGTGGTTCGCGATTCGTGTGTGTGTGTGTGTGTCGCCATGTCTGTACCTGCTTTTGTTGGAAACCTTCTTAGGGCCACACCCCTCCCAGCTGACTCCCGAGGCTTGGACCATCATGTTCTGTCTGTCAACAGTCATTCTGTGTAATTTCACATTAGCATTTTCACCATGTATATAAAATTGCGGAAATCGAGCATGTCCTTTTTAACAAGACACCAAGAGTGTAACTGTTGGTGAGAGTGTTGCATGATAAGTTGATCTGAGACTCCAAGCAGAGACTAGAGACGTAATGTAACGTATAAAATCAGAAAGCGCGAGTGGTCCCCCTTTGGGGCGGAGCCCCGACGTGTGTGGGAGGGTGTGTGGCTCGCCTGTGTGCCCTCGTGTGTCTCACAAGTTGGTGTATGGGAGGCCCAACGTAACTGAAGCCCAGTCATCCAAGGATAGACCAAAGTAACTTCAACAAATCAATACTAATTCTCAAGTCTCATTCTGTAACCTTTCGTAGAATGATTAAATTATTCAAATTGGTGCCGCACCAGAGTGTAGAGTCATAGTTGTTAGACTAGTTTGCCCGGGAGTGGGCCGGGGGTTTTCCCTTGCCCCCGCCCTCCCTCATGAAGCGCTGCTCTTGCCCCACTCACCTCACTTGACCTCACAACACCTCACTGACCGCAATTGTGCTGCCCTTAGCTGTCCAGTCCCTGGATGTGATGGGTCGGGGCACTCCACGGGCAAGTTTCTCAGTCACAGGAGGTAAGAAGGC
>NW_028234420.1:4523716-4541216 GCF_977035675.1 Penaeus japonicus
ATTGTCATTATTATTATCATTATTATTATTATGACATTTGATGATAATTGTTATTATTATTATTATTATTATTATTATTATTATTATTATTATTATTGTCAGTTGTTACTTTTGTTGTAGTTGTAGTAGGAGTAGTAATATAGTCATTACGATGATAATAATAAGGACAATGATAGTGATGATGAGAATGATGATCATTATCACGATTCATGCAATTATTTTTTTCATTAATAGCGTATAAAATCGTGACAATTTTTGCCTTGTTGATAATACACTGCACTTATGGTCCGTAAAGAATCAAAGGAACAAAAACTCTTCTGCACTCTCTATATATTTGTATAGATTTTTTCTTTCCTTTTTTATTTTCCCTTTTACCTTCTCTTCTTCCTTATTTCTCGCCGCGTCTCTCCTTGTACACCTTTCTCACTCCTGTTCACTCCCCCCCCCCCCCTGCTGACGCCGCCCCTCTCCCGCAGGAGGCGGTTGGTGCTGGTGAGCGAGGCGCGCAACTGACCGAGTACTACGAGTCGCTGCGGAACAACGTGATGTCGCTGCTGGAGCACGTCAAGCTGCCCGGCGGCGGCACGACGGCCCCCAACGAGCGCATCAACCACGACAACTTCGACTCTTACCTCTCCAAGATCCACTCTCTCTGCACCGACAACTACTGCGAAGACAGCCGACCCCTCTACGACAGCGTGCGGTCCGCTCTCCATGATTTCACCGTGCCGCCCACGCCCATCTGACATGACTAGGGGTACGCTGGGGCGGGGACCGCTCCCTCCATGGCCACCGCGAGCGTCCCGCCCACGCATAGCTACTTCCCCACCTCTTTCACCTCCCCGTTCTTCGGAGTGCCGCCTGTCAATACCACCAACATGCCCAACGCGGCGACCATGGGCAACAACATCAGCAACATCAGCAGCAGCAACACGCCAACCTTCACCACCACCAGCAACACCAACAGCAGTGGCAACAACACCAGCAACGGAGCCATGGGTGGCAGCAGGTGACGGGAGCACTGGCCTCCCCCCCCCTCAGCCTGATCGGGGTTTTGTACAGCGTCATATCGGGCTGCGAGCGTCCTCAAGGGCTTCGAGTCAAGGAATATCATGGAAAATTCCTAATGGGATACGGAAGGTCACAGCCTGTTTTTTTTTATCATTATTGTTATTAGCGGGCCAGGCTGCGGTGGCCCTAGCCAGGACCTGACACAGCCTCCAGTCCGGCGGGACCGAGTCGCCGGCGTCTGGCGGCTGTGTTCTGGCCCTGAATCTAGCTGCTTGGCCCTGAGGTCCCAGGCACTGCTCACCTCGTGTTGCCGTTCCCACACCGAGCTTTAACGTCTGCGATGTTAATGTAAATAATCTAAGACAATTTTCTCTGTAAAAAGATGTTTCTCTAGGTCAAAAAGTCATTTGTTGGTGTATTTATGATGTATAGACAATTAGCTTGCATTAACAGTGTCGAAACATAGTATTGTGTGTGTGTATCCAGGACGTCGACTTGTCTGCAAGCTAAGTGTCTATTGGGCCAAGCCAGTGTGATGACTTCAGTGTTAGAATAGGGAGCTTCGTTTCCTTTGCAATAAATCTTTATTTTTCATTTCCTTCAGAGTGAGACGTGGAGTGTCCCTCAGTTCAGCAGTGCTTAACAGATTCTAAAAGATGGTCCAAATGTCGAATGTTTGGTGTTCTAAATGTTAGAGATGTCTATTTCATCTCTTGACATCCGACGAGTTACAGACAAACATTTTTATCTTTTAGAGTCGCTTTTGCTTCATAATCTAGTTCTATTGAAAGATATTCTGGTTGTAAAATAGTTGTGTTACTGTTTTATCTATATTCAAACTATAACTTCCTAGGTTTACTCATTGCAGACTTAAGAATGATCTAAAACCTCCTCATATTCATGACATGAACATAACAGACATCACAGTATTTAGCAAGCAATAGGCCGGACACCTGGTGCCTTATGTGTGATCCAGGAAAACAGTGGAAGGAGCTGAACCCAATGAGCTACGTTTTCTCAGCATTTAGTTTAGACTTGCGCGTTTACTCTACGTCACACATTGGCAGACGATTCGGCCCCGGTCAGTATGTATCATTCTTGATGGACAATCAAAAGAAAAGGATATATGTCTACCCAGACAAATATCCAGCTTCAAGTTAAATTTTTAGTAAATTTGGATGCGATAGATTCGCAAAAGAAAATAATTCTTATCCTTTACAACACTTCTAAATTCTGAGCATATAATATGAATGTTTGTTTTCTCTCTCCGCAAATACAGTCAGTCCCACAGAGCACCATTCCAAGTAGTGATTTATGTATAACAAGCTGAAAATATTAGATTTATTTCATGGAGTCTTTTTGTAATGTGTTTTGATTTTAGTACGGCACTTTCCTTTATTAACAAGATCATGCTGAGTTCCATTGCTCATGTTCGTTAACCTCCAACATGGCTTTAAATGTCATCATAAGTTGCAGTGACACAGGAGAAAAAATGACGGGGTTCCTTATGAGAAAAATAGCTTGTTCAAGTTCTCCATTTCGTCTGAGGCGGCAGGAGAGTAAAGGTAAAAGTCGAGATGATAATGACAAAAATAGTTCATGCAATAGGACAGAAGTAGAATTAATTGGAGTTACAGATACAACCCTCTCAGTGTTGGACCTTAGTAAAGTTTCACTTTCAAAAATATTAGAGAAAGGAAGATTCCCTCACATCAACATAAGTCAGATATGACAGACTGTGCCTTCTTTAAGAAGATATATTTGGAATTTTATATATAAATATATATATATATATATATATATATATATATATATATATATATATATATATATATATATATACATATACATATACATATACACATACACATACACATACACATACACATACACATACACATACACATACACATACACATACACATACACATAATATATATACATATACATATACATATACATATACGTATACATAAACAGTGTAAAACGAATTTTCATCTAATTAGAATGAAGTAGCTACTGTGTCATGTGAACTTAATGTGACATTTAACGATGTTCCTGTGTTGGCGGTAAGGTCACCTTATAGTATGGTGAAGATATTGAAATCCTTTGTGGATTAGTTTATGTCTGTTTTGGAAAGATGTGTATCATTTGATACACTAACATTACAGGGAATTTTAATCCTTACGATACAAGATCTGTTGCATATATGATATATATGTATATGCTGCAATAATGATAATCATATGTTGATGAAAAGTAAATAATAAGTTTTTACCAATTCAGATAATTAAGTTGGTTCTCTTTAAACGTATCCAGATGTGAGATTCTGACTCGTGGCACAGAAGAAGTAATTGGACCTTCTTGGACAATTGTGTGAATTTGGTCAGAAACATATAACACTTAAGTAGGGACAATAATTCTAAAACAGGAGTCTGGTTCTCCAGTGTCCCGTGTGATAGAAAACCAGTAGGACCCCGGTGTTGTATATACTCCTTCATCCCTAGCATCAATCCCCCAGTCCTCTGCTAGTCCTTTTTTCAGTCCCTAGTCCCTCCAGTACCTCCTGTTTACAAAGAGCTGGGGTGTAAAATTATCCCTTTTAGATAGACTTTATCAGCAGGTTAGTATATACCATCAGATGGCAGTAGTGTGGTACTTTTAAACAAGGAAAAACGTATTGAAACATTGGCACCAGAATTATAATGCAGAAACCTTGAGTTTAACATAACAATACAGGAAATTATAATTACTCAGAAAATTATTTAAAGACTACTGTATTTGTGGTGTCAATATGAGCACAATTAGTGGCACAAAGTCAAGCTCAATATGGAAACCCAGCCACGGAAAGTTTCAAGTGTTGTGATGTGGTCTTGGACAAAGGACAGTCGAAGAGTTTTGTTGGAATTGTGTGTGTGTGTCGAGTTGTGTATTTTTGTAGGTGGCCATGGAATGACCAAGTTTTATAATAAGTGTTGTGTCAATCCATACTAATGTGATTGGACACCAAAGGTCAAGCTTTCTATCAGTGAATATTATGGTTTTCACTTAATAGATGTGATATACACTTGGAGATTTCTAAGAGTAAAATACTCATGCTGCACAAAATGTACCAGTTTCTTTGAAAGGGTAAAGATGTGATAGACAAGATTTCTTGTTGGTGTGTTATAAACTCTCCTATCAACATTTATCTATGTAAAGATGAGAGAAATCTTCAAGGACTCACAAAGGTTTTGCATGGCAATGGCTTGATAAAAGTGAATCCCTGTTCTAGTCCCTGGTTTCTCCTAAAGGTAGTGACCTGAAATTTATACATCTGTAGAGTATTTGAAGCTATGTTATAGACATTTTTAAATGAAAGATTTATTATATGTAAAGTATTTCGGTTTGTGATCAATTTACTCATACCCAGTTGAGTTGAGAATTAACTCACCATTGCCAGCAGTTGATGACACTAAGTCAGTGAATGGAGCCGAGTTATTTTGCGGCTGTTGTTTTGACTTGGACCCGCATTGTCAGCTCTGCACCCTTGGGCCATATTTTTTGTATAAATGTACCTTATCACTGAATGTATTAAATTGTCATTTTGAAGATAGTTTCCTATCTATAACCTTCTGCGTATTTCCATATCCAGACATGCCATTAGACACCATATGATTTGAGGGTATATAACAAATTTCTTCTTACTATTAAGGAATGAACATCTCCATTTATCATTATATCAGAAACCCAAAGAAAGCTGAAATAAGCAGATGTGAATTTAAGGGAGAATATTTTTTTATTCCATCACCTTTACAATTATCGATCAGCTTAAGTAGATAAAATTAAGAAACAATGTATGACACATTTCATTCACGTAAAGTGCAAATATGACCACAAAGCAAGTATGCCATGCATTTCTTTGGGAAACAGAGCCAGACAACCAAACTTACATTTAAATTTTAACAGTGTAAATCAAGAGAGGAAATGGTAGAACAAATATAAAAAATATTTCACTACTTATTACTGATAGGTTAGGTGTTTAAAAATGGAATTACAGACTCTTACAGAACTACCACTTTGCTCATCAATGATGTTCTTTGCATCAGTTCCATGTGACACTCCCTGTGTATTATTTTGTAGAAAATATAACACAGTAAAGTTATAAATCTCTAATACCTGCTTTCAGATGGACGTCCATTGGCGTAAGCAATGAACAAGACAAGTCATTTGTACCATTACAAATGAAGAAACTTTCGTGGTTAGTATCATATGAGGTATAAATATTTCAGCAATGGTCATTAACATGTCTGTAAGGCTTATCAGTAATAGAAATATTAAAATGTATGTCTATGAAATAGGATCAAAATTAGCTAGAATATTGACAGGCATTTTAGACTCAAACCAATTAATTTTATTTCTGAAATGAAAGCTATTTTGTGAAAAATAAACTTCAGTGTGATGGGCTGTTAATGTGAACATCATATATTTTACTGGTTTTAGCTACTTATCTGATACTTATAATTTACACTTTCACCATTTTGCACATTATTTATTAAATTATTTACTTGTAACTCTCCAAGAACTATTTGTGAGGACAACTAGCATAATTCCACCCATGGAATTCTACTGTAAGTATTGTTTTCTTGGAAAATAACAATGTGGCAATAAACTAGTACTCATAACTGGCAGAGACATTGCCTGACAAGACCACTTCCTACAATTTTTTTTGCTGATTTGCACTGATCTCGTTAACCCGTTGCCGACGGAGGATAGATTTGCTTACACAGGCTCCAGGATGAGTTTTATTTCTGATCGAGGCAGCTTCTGCAACATAATTTGACTTTTCTCACTCCCTTTTAGTCACTCATTGTAGAGCTAGAGACATTTTTGTGTTTTGTTTTTTTTGTGTGTTTTACTGTTTTTAGAAATTTATATCTGTCATATCACAGGTTCCATCAATTCTGCAGTTGACTAAAATTGTAGTTCAGGGTCCATATCAACTCATTTTTTTTCTTTATACTCAGTGTGATAGAAGTATTACTGTTTTAGGGGGGGGACAAAAAGCAACTTTATTTTTTTGTATTTGTGTGCTGTCACGAACAAACACGAAACTTATAACCATCCAAAATGAAGAGGTAGGGAAGAGGAAGGAAACTTGTGTTTTTGACAGTGAGTGCCACAATAAAAGGCATCCCTACTGGCACAGAGGCACATTATAGGCATTTTGTATGGTGTAAGTCACCTTCCTCCTTTCGTTCTGCCTGCACATCTTTCATCTGCGGTACTTTAGAGCAAGAGGTCGGCAACTTGCAATGTGCCATCCCTCTATAGAGATAGTGCTTGCTAGAGACCGTAGATGGGTGCCATTCAAGGCTCTCTCTCCTACTGGTGCTAGAAGAAAGTGGTGCCATCTAGGTTTTGGAAGTGAGTTGAAACCCATTTTGCTTAATATTACGGCAGTTATAATAATTATGACTGCAATTGTCAGCATCACTCACTTATTACTCATAGCACAATAAAATAACATAGTGATCCAAAATCCCTGAACGCCATGATGCCCATTGTCAGGCAAGAGCTCCTGCATCATGTATGACGAAAAAACACGTCATCCATCGTTAACGGGTTAGTGGACATTTTGGTATAAAATATTGTAAATTTGCTATTCTGAGGAAAACTTTCATCCCTAATTCAAATTGATAAAAAATAGTTACTTTTAGAATCCAAATTGTTCCTATATCTGTGCCCTTATTTCTCACCATCTCTCCACCCTCACATGGTTCCTGCATTATGCACAATTTAACAACTCAGAGCTCAAACTCAGGAAGTCGGCCATGAATAATGCTAAACGTGATGTAAATATGTAAATAAACATGGAATACATAAATACATTATGATTACTGGTTATTACTTGGAACTGAATATGTTCAACATCTGCTATATGAAAAAAATTACAAATATGATCTATGCTGTAGACGAGCAAGTTAAAATTAAAAATAAAAGTACTCAGCATTGCAATTTTAAGGATATCTTAGTTCCTTTTCTTTAATTTTCAAAAGAAATTTTTATCCTCTAGGTGTTCATATGATCTAGATAAAATCCAAAAGGAATGTCTAGAAAATTGATATTTGGCCTATCTCCTGAATTAACCCTCTCTGGACGGGTGGTACACCATGGGTACCGCGCATTCAAGGCCCGTTCGCAGGGTGCTATCATAATTTAATTGATTTAGGCCTATGCATTCAAGAGCCCTGGCATTCCAACTTACAAGGCTGGAATGAATGGGTTAATATTTCCTAAATTTTCAGGACAATCACCAAAGTCCATGATTTTAAGCCCCATATAATAAAGGCATTTCCAATACCTGGTGTTCTGAGTGGATAGGACAATAAAGGTGACAACAGAGTGCTTGCTGTGTCAGTAATTAAAGTTTCCCTTAGGAAAGAAAGCATTATTACTTAGGTTCTAAAAGAACTGTTTAACAGTTGGTGTATGTATTCTGTGTGACACAGTGCAAACTTCAGCAAATGATATGCAAAACTGTCTTTTTTTAGATAAAATCTGTCATGTCTTATTATGACTATCAAAAGCTACAAAGTCCCACTTGTATAGTTGGAATTATTGATTTAATATAATTTACCAGTGTCAAGTACTTACACACCACACACGATTATTAACAGTACACCAACTGAAGTGGGAAGCTTCTTCACAATGGCTGGTCCAACCAACAAAACAGAAGCCAACCATTACACCATCAACCCCACTAAAGGAGGAGACTCATGGTGTCCCAGATGTTGCATATAGCCTTCCTATTGAGAGAAGTCTGGGGACCCTCAACAACAGGAACATTAGTCAATGAAATCAACTCTGTAATATTATCTTGAGAAAATAAAAGAACATATTTGTTTGTTTTTTTATTCCTAAGTTGTATATAAAAGAAGTGATGTAAGAATACATGGATATAAAAAGTAAGTCAAAAGGTCAAAATAACATTATGAAATGATAATTTGATTCTCGTCTTATAGACATCTCAAGGCATATTTTGAAGATATAAATTACACTGGCTTTAATAAATACAAAAAAAAACAAAAAAAACATGAGTACACAATAATTAACTCTTACAAACTTTATCATTGTTCCTACATAATTGGAATAGATAAAATTGTTACACTTTCTATGCTAATGAAACCCTGTAAAACATTAATTGTGAGTAAATCAAGACCATAAATACAAAGTAGTATGCATATATAACATATATAAAATATAAATCTTTCATGTTAATGTAAAATAACAAAATATAGAAGTAAGCTGCCAAAGTATACCCTAAATTAAATGAAAAGTGACTAGACTGTATACCAAGAAGCTTTGCAATGAATCATTAGTGTTATTCCTCCAACTATTACTCTTTTACATTTCATTTCATTCTAGAGGAATTCTAGAATAAGTGAACCATACAAGATTGAGGCAACAAGGAGGGATTTCTGAGACTCCAGAAAATAATATGCAATATGGATGTAATAAAAAATAATGTTCCTCAAGAAAACTCAAGAAAATAAAGCTGACTCAATAAAAGCTTCAGCCAAAGACAGCTTGAATGGGGTACTGTATAAGAACTGAAAAAATATATATATAATTTCAATATTCAATTACTTTTGTAAAAACAACAGAAATAAAAATATAAACAAACATGATAATCAAGTGAAAAATAAGAGCCTTGCATCATTCATTAAAGGTATTATCAACTTGCATAAGTGAGAATAATAAATAATTAATTTTCAGTTTTGGCAATATCTGTCAGCTAATTTAACAATTGCTCTATGATAATCATGAATTCATACATGAAAATTCAGACTGTAGTGGAAGGTATACATTAGACAATAAATCTAATCATAGGCCTGGAACACACTCTGTGATCTATCCTAAAAGGAATAATAACATAATAAATTAAATGAAATGTAGAATCCTTTAAAAAATAATGGATGTGGGAGGTATTTCCGCCAGTCTAAATCTATCACTACTCTTTTCTCCATTCTCACAAAACAACATTTCACTATTACAAATACAATGGCAATGCTGCTCTCACACATCAGGACAAACTTATAAAAATGTACGCTTAGGTATGACTCCAAACAAAATTCTATTTCTTGAAACTTATAAGTTAAAAAGTATTATTAGGAAAAAAAAACAGTTAATATATATATAAATTAATTATATACTTTGCAAAAACAATATTTTTCAAAAACAGTATGGCACATTAAACAAGGAACTCTGGAAGCTGATATCAAATAAAATAATTACTAGTATTTTCTACAGGTAAGTGATCAAAACTAACTTTTTTTCTATATTATTGCACAACATATGGCATCAAGACGTTCCGTATCACTAATAATCATAAGACAAAAGAATTGGGAAAGAATATGTAAAGGATTCGGTCTTCACCTCTAAAGGAGGCGTTATGAGTTGACACAAAAACCCACTAAACAATCACTTCCATTTAATTCTAATTCATGCAGCATAAAAAATTAGTTGCATTTTTAGAATCTATTGGTTCAATTATACAAAATGAGAATTAAAAACATAACAATAATTTTTTATCTTCTTCTGAGCAGGACTCGCATCCTTAAGGGATTAAATAACTTCAAAGTTACCGAAAGACACCCTTCTTGTAAAGTCCAAATCCTCTAAATCTGCCTCTGAGCTGTATATGCTTATATGCTGAGACAACTACCAGCATTTTGTTAATCGGGAAACTCATAAATGACAGATGCCTGTCTTGGGAAATATAACAAAGTGTACAGACATGCAGTACATACATCTATTGTTCCTATAGCAAATTCCACATCTGCTAAACGTTATGGTAACTAAAAATGTTACACAACACTTTAATTTTGTATAACAAAATACTTGCTAATATTCAGAAAGTGGAAACTTGGAATAAAATGATCATTATCTCATAGTGATCACATTTCTAGAGTTATTTATAGCTGCAAAATATTCTAGGGATTACATTGCATGATTGTCAAACACTATTATATAGTAAAAAATTAATTTCTACTAAAATATATGACTGAAAAGATAATTCTCACAACCAATTTCAAATCCTAAAGTTTCCTATCAAAATAAATGTATCAACTTGAATCATGCTGTATAATGTATCTACTTTACAACATGTCTTTGTCTGAAACAAATCTCAATTCTATATTTACTAAACATCAAGAGCTTCTAAACACAATGTGAAGAACAATAAAAGAAAAGAGAAATAAATATACATGTTAACAGACTGAATTACGATATATCTTAGTTACTGACTTGAAAATACCAAATGAGTTTCCAGTTGCTGAGACTCAAAGCATTAAACTTTAGCATCTTGAACATTCATTAGCTTAAATTACCTATCCTGCCAAAGATTATACCTGCAGTGAGTATACATGAAAAGAACAGCAATACAGTGAGTACAAAACAAATGAATTGCAGTATTCAATAAGCATAGGTTTTAGCAGATATTTTTCTTCTCCAGAGAATGTATTACATAAATATCAGATGTAAACAAGACAATGTAGGGTGGATTATGTCACTGACTGACAAGGTTTCCTTTGATCAAAGTAAGGCCTACATAACTGTACATCCTGGCAGGGAATTCTTATCATGGATTTGCTTTTACTGAATTATTAAACAATAACTTGCACATGAAATGAAGATGGAAGACTGGGTATGTGTATGGCAAGGAGAAAAGCTTTTACATTAGGTATAAATATTATCTAATTCTTACTAGCATTAAAGATCTTTTCAAATGAGAAATTTACTCTGACATTATGGACAATTGCACCGAGAGGTTCTACTATAAAACCTGTAATCGCTTCCAGTGACTAGGGTCAAACACGCAGTACTCTATCACTGTACTAGATAATTCCCTTACAACAATGCATAGCAATAGGAATAGGAAACTG
Organism: Penaeus japonicus; assembly: GCF_977035675.1. Taxonomy (NCBI): domain Eukaryota; kingdom Metazoa; phylum Arthropoda; class Malacostraca; order Decapoda; family Penaeidae; genus Penaeus; species Penaeus japonicus. The sequence goes on from NW_028234420.1 coordinate 4,534,654, forward strand.
CAAAATAACAATGAAATAGTTTGCTATGATTTCTTTACAAGCAGCCTACTCAACCCTTTGGTAAAGCACCCTCTTTTCATTCCCAAATTGCACAGGATTACCAAGTAACATTTAAGACTAACACCATGGACCTACAATACCTAGGGAAAGTCTGAGGTATCTCAGTCCTGCTACTTAATGGTTGGGTGTCTGTTGACTTTCCACATGACCTGCCTACCACATGCTCAGATCTATCAAAAGCAGTGGTGGTGCATGGGACATCCTATATAAGATGGATACGAACAGCTGCTGCAGAAGGTTAACTGTTGGTGAAGCATATGTGTGAATGTGCACTTACGAGCAAATGAGTAGCACTAAGCAAGTTCACAGAACAAGAAGATGCCTCAAGGTGAAGTTCCACACCATAAATCTGTACCACATTGGCCTAGACAGATTTCAGCTACTGCTCATCAAGAGAAATGAATTCAGAAATCCATGCATCACTGAAGCTGTAATAACTATGAAGTGGAACCTTGAGAAGTATTTCTAGCATTTGCAAATATGATTCAAATAATTACTTGTTTCACTGGCTGCCCACAAACATATTTTACCATCATTTTAGACTCCCTCCGAACAAAAATGCATGCCTTTGCCTTATGGGTAACACCCATGTGATCCCTTCTGCAGTGTGGGTGAAATTCAGTGAAACAAACTGTGATGAGACCCAGAAAAAGAATGCTTAGTCAATGAGTCAGCTATCTATAATATTATACATGCTTTCTCCACCATGTCTAATTCAGCACTAGACCCTTTTACAGTCTAGTGGTAGAAGCATCAGGTAAACATGGAAAGTTCCTGAACACAAAACCACTCAATGCTGGCTGAACAGTTTTCAGACTTTCTGTGGCACTGTGTGTGTAAGTTATGTTACAGTACATTTGCTAAGATAAACCTTATAAGAAAATGTAATTACATATTCTTTGCAATAACAAAGGTCTCTCCTTTAATGGTCAAAAGATATCTAGAAAAGTACTCAGACATTTCAAATAAATGACAGATTACTTTGAAAGTGAAATTGGAATCATTAGAGACCACAATATATTTTCTCTCCTTAATAGCAAAAACTAATAATTTTTGGATAAATATATATATTTACCTATGAACTAAATGTAATTATCAACAGCTCATTTTCTTCTAATTTAGTTTTCATGGTTTAGATATAAATCAGCTGCAGTAGTTGTAATAAGCTGCACAAAGGGTTCATTCAACTATGGCTTTGGTACAAACATAACAAAGTAAATACATGAAAGAAACAGAAGAAAAGGTCCTGATCAACAGGTAATAATGATCATTTCTGTAAGCTGCCCATGGACATCAACATCATAGTTAAAAAGATAAATGAAATTTGTTAACAAAATAGAAAAATGGTGTTAAAAATGTTGAAAAACTATGTTCACCCCTGTCATCTCAGTCTCACAAGGGTCCCCAGAGCCTTCAGGTAAGCGCTGTGAATCTTCCCGCAGTTTGTGTTGGTGGTTTTAATGAGATAACGCTGCATTGGGTAGTACAGGTTCTGCCTCAGATCCTCACCAAGTTTATACTGATGAGAAAGAAGAAACAAAAATATATATATAATGGATATCATTAATTGGGAAACTGGATTTTAATATCATCAACTTACAATTCTTAAACAAAATCCAATACAGTGAACACAAGTAAAAAGTAAATCTTTATTTCCTCTGTTTACTACAAGTCAGGAGTTAACCCATTCACGCCGGGGCGGAATTTCGCCTACTCCCGATAACGCCGGGAAGATTTCAAGCGCGCAACCGTTCGTGCCGGGGTGTTTTCCCGCTGCGCGCGGTCGCTCTGACGCTCGCAGAGCGTTTTTCACCCACCCTATCCTTATGGTTTGCGTGATTGCGTCTAAAGTATAATCATGTGTAGAAAGTAGTGCTATGTTCAGAGGATGTATATCAGTCGAAAAAGATGTTATAGCACTGTTTTTTTAGTGTTATTCTATTGAACTTTTTCCATATTCTTTACTCCTATGTTGTAATACCAATGGGAAGTGGAAGCATTCTTCTAGTGAGGTAACAAACATAGTTTTTTTTTTCAATTTTTTTTTTTCTTCCTAAAAGAAAAGAAAGAGAATATGAACAACCATACATGTGCATACAAGTGAATGCAAGTAACAGCAATGTTTTTTCAAGTGTCATTTTCTTTTAGTGGGGCAACAAAAAGATGTTATATAATTTTTTTTTTTTTTTTTTTTTTTATTCCTCGGCCAATTACAATAGATTTTACGATAGTCTTTCGACTCAGATCATCATATTCAACAAATCAGAAACAGAAATCACCATGCCGTAATCAAGATTACGTATGTACCTGAGACGTCATTCATATTACGTTATATCCCATTTTCTACTATTTAGAAGGATAAACTAAAGTAGCTAAGACAAATCAAGTATGAAAATCGAATTGTACTAAGAATAATCTATCATTCTAATGCGGACGTTTCAGCACGTCGCTACTGGCCTCCCGGCGCGCGGGCCGAAAATGTAGCACGTGCCAGGACGTCACCCGGGTCCGGGGCTTTTTTCGACCACGTGTCAGCACGTCAACCGGCGCGAATGGGTTAATGTATCATAAGTCATAACACACATTTCTTTCTTTTTCCTTATAATTTTTTTTGGTGTAAAAAAGTAAAAAAGACATATTTCGCTAATGCAAATTCATATTCAGTAGAATACATCATTAAATAAATATTGTTATTATCATCTTAATACAGAAAACATAGAAACTGACCTCCTCCCAAGCCCGATATACTGCCCGAAAAGCTGGTTGTTTGTCACTATGAAAGGTTCCTCTGTTTCCATGCAGAACGAAGACTCCATGCTTTTCAGCTGCTTTGCATACACTCATGTACATACAATGATCTGGTCGAAGGTTGTACTCACAGCCATAAACGTAAAGCTTGTCTGAAATGGAAAAAATCATGATAGACCAGAAGAGCATGATTAATAACTTTGAATTATACATAGAAACATAGTCATGTATGAATTAGCAGGTCTTGAAAATTTAAATACTGGGCTATATATACAATACTTATTCAAACAATAACATACAAAAATAGGGAAAACTTGTATTCTATTTCCAACATCACTACACTTTACCTCTTTGATGTCAAGTATTTATATGGATTTCCAACCGATTCATGTTGCTATATGTAAGTAAATACTGCCAAACGCTTCTTTGCCTTTTTGAGTAAACCCCGAAATTTGGTCCCTGCCTATTAATCCATTAGAACATATATGCCAAATGAGTTTTTTTGCCTGAGGATGGGGACAACACGTAGGTGTCAATGGTCACCCTGGCATATTTAACGTTAGGGGAGAGTGTATCTCTATCACACTTTGAGTAATAACTCTTTTTAGTGACTTATGATCCAATTGCAGTTACAATTACTATAATTGCTATAATATTCATCAATATAAGTTAACCACAGATGGCACCTAGCAACATCAGAAAACAAATCCTTGAAGCTTGCCCTTTCAGTGTCTCTATCGAGCACCATTTTCAGAGAGCTATGGCACACAGTAAGACACCTGTGATGCAGGATATGCAGTTAGAATGAGAAGAGAAAGTTGGTCCAGACCATGTGCATCGTCTGCAATTTGATTTTGTGGTAGCATGGCTGCTTTGTGATATGGCACTTACAGTCATAAGCAAAGGTTTCCTTCTTCTTCTCCATCTCTTCATATATTTTCATTGGGGATGGATGTTTCTTCCATTTTGTTTACAAAAGGATACAAATTACAAAAAAGAGTTGCTTTTTGTCCTCTCATAAAATACTTCTATCACAAAGGGTATAAAGGACATGAGCTGACATGGATCCTATGCTACAATTCTAGTCTACTAAAACATTGATAAACACTGTCAGATGGCACATATGTCTCACAAGATAGTAAAACACACACACACACACATGGCTCTAGTATTATAACAAGTGAATGGAAGAGGGTGCAAAAAGTCACAATACCACAAATTAAGCTCCCTCGCTCCAAAATGAAATCATCTTGCCCATCTCGGAGACTAGGGAGCCAAATCTATCCCCATCCGCAATGGGTTAACAACCTATTAATGTCTGGAGTGCATCTATACATGCACTCTCCACTATGGTTTTGTTTTATTTTTATCTTTATTTTTACACATAGATGGTTCCAAATGTTTATCAAATTATTATTTTTTTTTTTAAGTTTCAGTTTCAATATAATAACTATTACAATAATAATACCAATAAAGATAAAACATTAACAGTGATGATAAAAGAAAAAAAATCCTGAAAAATTCAAGGAAAAGAGTAAACAGGTGAGGTCAGTCAGGCTTAGTAATTGACTCCTGGGTGACTGAGCAGACCCGATTTAGCATCACCATACTCAAAATGTTTTTGGGTTCATAGCAAGTAGACTTCTCTGGAAAACCACATATGATCTAACAAACTGAAGAACTAACCTGGATGATAGTGAAAGATAATATTAATGATGTCTTGGTCACCCCAAGTGATGGCCAGCTTGTAGTGCTTGTAGATTGGAACCACATAATCCTCCCAGCCAAACTTTCTGAGTCTTGTGAGGTTCATCAGCATCACTCCGGAATTCACACCTGGTGTGAGTAGCAGTCAATTAATATGTATATAGAAACAAAGACCTACATCTGGGGTATGTTTAGTTCAAAATAGTCCAGGTTACCTTCTCATATTAGTTTTAATCACAACACAGCCTTTAATGAGGCTTCCTTTTAAAAAGTCAGGATAGTCTATGAGGGGCTTAAGAATACATAACCCTTCTGCTTCAAACATTTTTTCAGGGTCAGGTCACTTCCACATAGCTGTTTCTTTTCTTTTCTAAATACCCGGGTATTTATTCCTTCTGTTGTGTAATTACTGGATCATACCAAATGCTAATTAGAATAACTTGGCTAATATATCATATATAAATTCATAAATCATACCGTAAATCTAGAAAATACGAGAAAATACAACATATTATGATGCCCAGCCCAGGCCGAACAGCTAAACCCACTCACAACGGATGACGGGATATCACATCATCTGAATATTTGCGACATGAAAGATCATTGTACACAGTTATGTTTATATGTACTCATTGTAGTTGTATATACACATTTTTCTTAACGAACTGCAGATGGGTGTCATGATATACATGACGCAGGAACTTTGGCCTGATGACAGTCATGACTTACATGATGTTCAGGGATTTTGGATCACTGTCTTATTTTATTGTGCTATGAATAATGAATGAGTGATGATGACACTTACAGTCATAATTACTATAACTGCCATAATATGAAGCAAAATGGGTTTTACCTAACATCCAAAACCTAGATGGCACCACTTTCTTCTAGCACCAGCAAGAGAGAGCCTTGAATGGCCCGCATCCATTGCCTCCAGCAAGCACTATCTTTATAGAGCAATGGCACATAGCAAGTTCCCAACCTCTTGCTCTAAAGTACCATAGATGAAGGATGTGCAGGCAGAATGAGAAGAGGAAGGTGACTCATACCATGCCCAATGTCCACAATATGCCCCTGTGCCAGTAGGGATGCCTTTTACTGTGGTACTCAAAGTCTGTTGAGGTTAATATTAATAGAAATAATATAATAAAAGAAAAAAAACTTTTCTCCTGAAAAATTCAAGGAAAAGAGTAAACAGGTGAGGTCAGCAAGGCTTAGTAATCTTAGCTTTAATCAATCACTATAATCTATTCTAATTCAATCTGAATAAATATGATTTAATGATATGATATAATAATAATTATACACAATTAGATGGTTAATTGGCATAAGTTTCCTTCCTCTTCCCTACCTCTTCATTGTGGATGGTTGTATGTTTCATATTCGTTTATGACAGTACATAAATACAATATTTCTTTCACGCTGAGGATAAAGAAAATAATGAGCTGATATGGACCCACAATTACAATCTTAATAAACTGCAGCTCTGACAGAGCTTGTGATATGACAGTCTCTAAATGCAGTAAACCATTCAAATATTAACCCATTCCCGACGGGGGAATTCTAGCCTAGAATGTCCAAATGCCGGGGCGTTCGAATTATTAGGCCTAAATCAATTGAATGGCTGGCACAATACTGTGCCGCCCGGCAACTGGGCTTTTGAATGCGCGGTACACATGCTGTACCACCCGTCCTGTGTGGGTTAAAACACAAAAAAGGCTCTAGCTTTCTAGTGAGAGACTAAAAGAAAGTGGGAAAAGTCAAGGTATTTTGTGTGAATCTGCCTTGCTCTCAAAAAAAAAAAAAAAAAACATCCTGAAGACTGGGCAAGCAAATATATCCCCATCTGTAATGGGTAAACTCAACCAAAAAAAATCTAAAAATAAACAAATTACAAAACCTTTTTTGGTTACCCCTTTAAATAGTATTGGTGAAAATTGCTCTGAGAGCTTCAGAATAGCCTCATTCCTCAAGTAATATCTCATAGGGAAGCTGCGTGTGTTTCCTATATTACTGAAAAAGAGTGGAATTATGCAAAGATACATCCC
>NW_028234420.1:4551216-4561216 GCF_977035675.1 Penaeus japonicus
TATAACTTTGTATTATCTAACACCAATGTGCAATATGCTGTATCAGATGCACTTATCATTTGGGTGTTCAACAGGATCTGAGAATTATTCCCAATAAAAAATTAGTGTATCATCATTATTTGCTGAAGTCGGTTACAAAATAAATTACTATTCTGCTACTGCACAATGAATGACAAGATCTGTTAATAAATAAAGACACTGCAATGAAAAAAAAATGTACCAAATGTTGAGAAACCATTCTCCCACAAAAAGAGCAGTGAGACCATAGCAATTTGCCATTGGATCTGAACATAACAGCTATAATGGCATTGAAAAATCAGATCCTGAATGTCGCTATGGATTTTTCTATTACCATACATCCTTGCATGAATATCATAAATTAATGCAACATTAAACAGAAAATAACGTTCATTGGGAGCAAAGAAAAAGTTCTATTACTTGTAGTCATATATATACTTTCTGAGTAAACAACATATACTTATTGAAAAGCTATACAAGTGTATGGAGCTTTAACCCCTTCACGACAGGGCTTATACCTCCCTGATGCCACTCTTGCTGGCTAGATAACAAGCGGACACAGTGATTAACCCACACAGGACGGGTGGTACAGCATGTGTGATTGCCGCCCAGTCAAAAGCCGGCCAGTATTGTGCAGGCATTCAATTGATTTGCCATTCAAATTCGACGCCCCTAATTTGGACTCGCCCCGGCATTGGTCATTTCAAGGCTTTGTTAAGGGTGAGATCTTTCTCGACATGATGCCGCACTGGTTTTTGTATTTGTTTACATTATTTTCACAAGTAAAGAAAAATGTGTCCACACAAATGGAATTCCCTTGAGTATATATATATATATATATATTTTACAATGTTAGGCATATGTTTTGGGTGAGATCATGACGTGATAGGTTGTCATCTGGCAGTAGCAAAATATTCCCATGATGTGATATCATGTCACCTTATGCCAATGGGTTAATGATATATCTGTAAAAGCTTTTTCCTTATAAGTATGGATCAGATAGCCATTTTAATATCATGTCTTTTTTCCTAAATTTTGCTATTCCATAACTTTCACTGTAAAATTACTTAAATTATTATATGAAATATTGGTACATAAATATTGGCAGTGCCTTTCAAAATGTGACATTAGTCTTATAATCGTCTTCTTGTGATCTCTAACGGGAGACCAACAATATTGAGTCCAAGACAAAGATCAAGCAATCCTTGCAAATTTCACACTTCATACTCTGAATATGGTTGATGTATGTTTGCTGGCCTTTACAATAGGCATGATGCCAATGGTAATCCAATGGGTATCAGCAACATGCCAATTGTTGGTAGGTTTTATTTCCAATCCTTTTTTTTTCCAAAATACAACAGTGAAGTGAAAATGGTTAGTTCCTTTTTACAACCAACACCCCTTTGATACCTACAGTCTTGAACAAATAATAAAACACAGGTAATAAGTGCCAAAGAATAACTTACCTTTCCATACCATTCCCTGCAACGGCATTTGATTTCTGGATGCGATTTTCGGCGTCGAGGGGCCGCGCTTCAGTGGCTGACCTCACAGCCTGGGTCAAACGAGGTGTTACGGCATCCTTGTCGATTTCTTTGATCACCATGGCATCTCGAGGCTTGAGGTTCAGCGTCTCCGTGTCCGAGGCCGTTTTTGGTTGAGAAGAGACGAGGTCAACGCAGCCAGACGTGACCTCTGACCTGAGCATCCTTGTGACATCTCCACTGAATCCTAGCATCAGCAGGAGGCCTAATATGCCCCCTAGCACGACCACCAGCCTATAGGTGCATTTCATCTTGGCACGAAAACCCACACATGACACCTGTCATCACGCCCACGGCACGCCAGCCGCGTCCATCACGCCTACTCGCACGTCTTGAATCTCCCAAGCTCCGCGTAAACACTTTCTCTACGAATGTTGTGATCGCCTGGCGCCCAAATGTCGTACGGCAAAGTTTTTTTTTCAAACTATATATGATATCTTATCAACAATGTATATCTCTACAAAAAAATTAGTTTCAACTTATATCATTTTCTTTTATCAATATGCCCGTAAAAAGAGGTAAACGTTAGTTCTAGAATTAATGTACTTTACGTTTGGCAGCCATGTGAAGTTTCTGTTTGTTTACAAGTTTTTTTTTCGCAGAGAAGAAACAAAAGAAACTCGACCTGGAAAATGAAACGCATTCGCAAGGTTTAAAACTATTATGTATAACATTTGGGGAAATCAATATACGATATACGATTTAATTGATCTATGGAGTAGTCTTTAATCTACATCGTTTTACATTTATTAAAATACAATCCATTATTACCGCTCTCATTATAATTAACATAATCATTATCATTATCATCATTGTAATCACCGTTAGTGATATTGATAATCATTTTATCATTGATATCATCACCATTATTGTTACTATTAATTACATTGTTACCATCAACATCACCAATATCATTGATATCATCATGATGAATGGATAATGACCATTATCGTTATACCTGATATCATAATTTTCATGATAATGATTATCATCCCTACCATTATCACAATGGTATGATAGGGATCACCATGTGCAATAATCATTAGCATTATCACCTATCATTATGATGATTGTCATTTTCATTATTATCAATACATTCAATAATCTTAATCATTTTCAATACTAATAATCATTTTCATAACTATCAATAACATTAATCATTACTATCAATAACATTAATCATTTCCATTACTATCAATCATTTTCCTTTTTATTATCATCATTAGCATTATCATTATTACTATCATGAATATTATCATTACTGTTATTATTACCAACGTTTTAACTATTACTAGGATTAAAATTATCGCCATGACTATCTTTACAATTACTATCATCATGGTCATTATTTTTGACACCATCACTATATCATTACTATTATCATTATCATTTTTCTTCCATTATCATTATCATTAATCATTACTATTACTGTTATTACTACTATTATTGTCATTATCAGTATCATAATCTTCATCACTAATTTCATAACATTCGCAAATTTACGTGCGATTTTCTGCCGAATTACACGATGTTGCAGGTTAAAGCTCCGCCCCCATGTGTGCCAACTTACCCATTAATTTCGCCAATACGAAAACCATCGCCGAGTGGAGGAAATACCAAGCATTTCCCATTTTCCTTTTGTCGTTTCATTCGTTCGTTTGAGTAGTATTTTGAAGAGATCCTATGGCGACATTTAAGAGAAAATAAGTTTTTACGAACAAGCACAATCAACATATTCCATGTCGCATTAATTAAAGCAAAATTAATTCTAGGCATACTTTATATGTATCTTGATTTACCTTGGCCTAGTTGCATGACAGTGTATTAAATACAAGGGAAATTGTAAACTTTTGAACTCTGAAGAGATAGCTCGTTGTCCATCAAAATGTAGATTCGAATGTATTACTTTGATTGTGACTATATACACAAATAGCCTTTAATTAACAGTCTGCAGTAAGAGTAACTACAAATATACACGCATTATTTTTTTATTTTTTTATTTTTTATGTTTTATTTTTTTTGCTCTCGTGTCTATTTTCCATATAAAAAGGGAAATTCAGTTCTTTACGATTAAAAAAAATAAATGTAATCGAAGTTAAATGATTCAAATGATTATTTATCACCCACTTATTAAAGCTACTTAGGATGGGATTTATTTTACATTGTCATTTATTAGTCTTGAAAAATTGCTCATTATTGTAATCTTACTTCGTTTTGACTTCATTTTCTTGTAAACCACCTTTAAGACACTCCTTAAACGGCCGAATGAGATCTGAAATAATCAGGAAATATTTGGCATTTTCGCCGTTTGGTGATAGTTCGAGCATGCTTGTTGGCGGCCTTGTTGGTTAGGTTGGCACGCGTGTGTGGGCGGAACTATCTTTCAAAATAATTGGAAATACGGCAGCAAATGATTGCCAGTAGTTGCAGATAAGGGCGCTGCAGATAGCGCCTTATATTTCTAGGCTCATATGAATTGCAAAAGTAATGTAAGCAATTGGTTTGCTGTTACTAGTAATTCGGAGATTAAAAGAAGAAGTATACTGTTGGACTTCACTTCCTTTGTATTTAATTAAGTGTTCTGACGGGTCTACAGTATCGCCAGAGCTGGATCCTTCTAGATTTAAGGTTTCAGTAAATAAGGATCTGGAAATGAATTGTGATACAGATTTTAACATTTAATTATGTTTTGATTTATGTACATAACATATACGCTTGTTGCACGTGTTACAGTAAAAAAAAAAAGAGTCGAGTTATCATTTGATCAGGTTATGGGATAAAACATTGCTGGGCAGCCAGGGAAGCGGCATCCGAAGCGTTCAGGGTATAGCAGTTTGTTATTCTTCATTGGCATGTTCTTCCAGAACTTACGGACCTGAAATAATGATGGGGATGATAATTACCTTTGAGATAACCAGGACAACGCTCATTCTACATTCGTTCTAGCGATACAACACGTTATCGTTTAGTTTTAAATCCTTTTTGATTTACTGGAAAATAACATTAATAACGATGTAATACCTTGCAATTTTTTAACTTTTTCATGTCAGGCGAGGAGGTAATAGCCAGGTAAGAGTCTTTCAAAAATGACGTCGGTATCCAGCTGAAGCCGAGTGACAGGTCGGGTGTCGGGTGCCTGGACAAGATGAAAGAAATAGTGAAGATGCAGGAAGCTTGTGCAAAGAAATAGTGAAGATGCAGGAAGCTTGTGCAAAGAAATAGTGAAGATGCAGGAAGCTTGTGCAAAGAAATAGTGAAGATGCAGGAAGCTTGTGCAAAGAAATAGTGAAGATGCAGGAAGCTTGTGCAAAGAAATAGTGAAGATGCAGGAAGCTTGTGCAAAGAAATAGTGAAGATGCAGGAAGCTTGTGCGACACATGATGCATGATGCCAGTCTGTAACTAATGACATTAAAGTTACTCTTCGAATACACACTTGATTTACTGTGACGTTACTCGGAGTTCGTATTGTCGAGAACCTCAAATTGCAAAGATAAGGAATGGCGTCTGCAGCGAGGTCAAATTCTAATAAAGGTTAGGATATGTTTCCCCTTACCCAGTGGTGGCGAAATTGGTCCAGAGGTCCACCATAATACGGCTGACGAAGAGATCCTCGTCCCGCTGTAACTTCATATGAAATTTCTCTTGACTGAAGAGGTACTGAATATCATCTGTGTGGCCGACATCTAAACCAGAAAAAATGGTACACTGGATAAGTTAACTGTTGAGATAATCATGTAATTGTGTATTCTAGTATCATGCATTGCAATTTACATACCTATATTCAAGATATTAACGTTATTAATCTTTGAATCATTGTTTTTTTGGACTTAACTTACAGTCTTTGACCCAGTGCGGAAGAGTGGGGAAATAATTAGAAACATATTGGTATTCTCCACGATGCTGCAACTTGTATGTAAACACGTTTTGATGAGAAGTTCGGATATGTTGCTCGACCGCTTCCAGGTAACACATGTCGAAATATCTATCACTAAACAGCTGCAACATTGCGTGTAGCCATTCAGAAAATGCTTTATTGAAGATCGTTAACAATTAATTCAGTAAAATCACTCGAGTGAGATTTTAAATGATCGCATAATGTGTTAAGTATCGTTATTGCATGATACAACTCGAAACTTTATTCATCTCTATATTCAGCAATAGTCCCTGCCCACATTATAATAAACTTATCACTATCCCCATAACTATTTGCATTTACCCGGATAAGTTGACCTCGCTTCTCCTCTGTTATTTCAATGGGGCCCAGGTAATGGTGGAAGGCGCGACGAGCTAGGTACTCAGGGTCATCCTCCCAAGCCTCGAAAATGAGTGAAACCGGACCATTGACAGGGAAGTTCTGAACCAGGTCATCTGCTGCAGTTTTGTTCAGAGATAAAACTGGTCGAGGGAGGGAACAGACGATTACTTGCTTCCAAAGAGATTAGTTTTATTTTACATGCTGGAAATAGCCGACAGCTCCAAAGGGATGAGGGCCTGTGTTGTGCTTTTAGTCTCGGGTTATTTATCGTTGACCCTGCTCGTTTTATTTTAGATAGAGATTCAAGTAAAGGGAGCTTAGCTTGATATAACCTTCATGAAATAGTACTTCAAGACCAGCTGACTAAAACTTTGATTGCGATATATGCCACAGAATTGAGGTACCCTAAAAATAAAAAGCAGTTTGGGAATTGGAATAAACATTAATCACTCAAACGAAAAAAAAAGTGCTAAGAAACTTCATGTACTGACCAATGACACTTTTGAGGCTTTTGTTTTATAACCATTACTTACAATCAACCAATCTATAACGGCAATAAAAATAAAGAGAGTCTAAGTAAGCTACTGACTGGTTCTTTCTCTGTACATATTTTTAGCCTTTCTAGAAAAATAAATCAATTGTAACTCCGACTCAAAAAATGGTTATTCGAAGAAAGAAGAAGAAAAAAAAATTGTAATACGGATCTCCAGATTATTCTGAAAATGAACGTCACTTTTATATCACTGAGATGATTAAACTAAGTTAGCGTTGAATGCCAGATTAAACAGATTAAAACATGTAGCACTTAGTGAATTAGTGATTGAATCTTCAGAAGAAAATGTAACAGAAGTCTTAGTTCCTTTTCAAAGACCATCAAACCTCACTTAAGTCAGCCAGAAGGGCCTCGTCTTGTGTGATGCCGGAGATGAAGTCCACCTTGTTGTACCATCCCTTCTTCAGTAGAATGGCGGGATGGTCTGGCAGGAATTTGCCGTCGACGCGTGGCAACATTACTTGGGGGTCAGTGTTGAATATCTGGAAAAGTCAATTGTTTTCGTTTTCCAAGTTCATTGTGGGAAATGTACAAGATGTACAGATAAAAATGAAGATTTCAACGAGAAGCGTCGGTTACATCTCTCGTTTTGTGAAGGAATTCATTCTCAGTTAAACTTTTGTCTATATATACCCGTCTTCTAATTTGTATTTACCCTTTTGTAGGAGAAGTCTACGGATGATGATGGTGAAGACATGGATATAATTGATGACTGGCGTTGCCTTGTGGCGATGACGATGGCAGTGATGAGACAACTGCTACTACTAATAATAATGACAATAATACGAATACTAACATTAACACACTAACGTACTAATTATGTTATAATATATGATAATATTACAATGAGATATGATAATGATGCAATACAAAAAAAAAACTATATTGATATAATATAACAATAATTACAATGATGATATATCATCACTATTACTACTACGTGACTAGTCTCACTACTGATCATTAGAAAGGCAGCCAGAGCACAGTCCTCTGCCAAATCAAGTCTCAACCTCTCGGCATGAGAAATCTACTTCATTTAACCCCAAAACCGTAATCCAGACGCTACCCGTAGATACGAGAGTTGATATCCTTCTGCATGGGTGTCACCCTCTTGACACGAGCTGCACACAAGTTGGTGTTCTCGAAGACGCAAACCGAGTGATCCTTCGTGGTCTCATCTGCCTAGACACCGCTAAATTCTAGTTAAATACTCCCAGGGCCACAGACACTCCAGCCATAAAGATTCCTCAAGATTGCTTAGTAACTGTTTACGTAATCGTCTTTTTTTCCTTGCCACTCTTTAATGCAGTTATGTTCTTCCTCTCTAACCTAAAATCTACTCATAATCTAGCCGTATGAAAATATATTCCTACTTAAACATCCACTCTTTACCACAAGTCTACCCTAATATCTACTCAAAAGTGCAGAGAAATGCGCGTACACAAATTGTGACCGGCACATTTTTTTTTGTATGTGGCTGAGTTTCATTTTATGTATTTATCTGCCATATCAGTACCGAACTATTTCTAGTCTATTTTATGAGCGAGACCCATAAATTTCCATTCTAGTCAGCCAGTAACCTTCGCGTCATACTTCTCACCAATTAATCAACCAGCGAACCAAAAAGGAATACATAAACCGGACCTCGCCCAACGCCACGCAATCACTAACTATAATAACTACTGCTACCTCTTCTAATACTAGTGCTACTACTACTTCTACTGCTAATGCAAATGCTTCTACTACTATGACCATGATCGGAACATTGAAAATGAAAGTACAACCATGGTGCTCCAAAATATACCACGGTAGATGACAGAAAATTACATCACTGGCACTGAGACTGAGACTATCTGTAATTCCATCGTTAAGTTGTGATACTTTCACTACGTGGATTCAAGTCTTATAGGCAAATATACAAAAAGCAAGCTCAATGTAAGATGTTCAGTTCTTGATGTTAGATTCGCTGATAGATAGCTTTTCAATATTTCTCATAATTGAAAAAATACCTAATGTCTCCACAGAACAGACGTACCTTTATGCTTTTGTTTTAGAGAAAATGCTATAAAATTTCAGACTTACAAAGAAATCTTCCTGAGCTAAAGTTAGTTCTTGATGAGAGACATTTCTCAAGCAGGCGACAAGCGCTGAGCTGTTCAGAGGATGCAGATCACCCGGTCTTGAACAGTTGAACAGCTGATCGATCTTCGCGGACACTTGTTTGTGGTCTTCCCTCAATGTCCACGGACACAGTGCCATTCCTGATTGCATGATAGCTCGACTGAACAGTCCTGGTGAACATCAAACTGGATTTTAGAGAATGTGGATCAATCATACTATCAAATCTAGTTTGCCTAGTAATGGCAAATGTACTTCATGGCCACTTCAACAGGAATCGCATTAAAACTGCTACATGGTAGAAAATGAGTTTAGCGAAAAACGAGACGTGTCACGGGGTTTTCACTCACCCGTTTGAATACGGTAGAATGCGCTGCCATTCATCCATGTAAATTGATGTTATGTATCCGCACAGTACTTACCGGAAGACATTGGTGACAGGATATGGAAATGCACTGACGCTGCCCCGGAACTCTCTCCGAAGATGGTGACCTTCCCTGGATCGCCGCCGAGGTCATGGATGTTGTCTTGTACCCACAGAAGAGCCACCCTCTGGTCTTTTAGTCCTAGGTTGCCAGGGAGCTCACTGTCTTCGGTTGATAAGAACCCTGCAAGTTCACAGTTGCTTCAGAACACAAATCATTACTATTTTTCAATGTGAATCTTCCAAGTAGAATACCAGATGGCTAATGCCTACATAGGCCATGGCAAACGTATTCTAGAACCTTCTCAATAGGCACCAACCCAGTGTGGCCAAGCGGTACTGTATGACCACGAGGACCACATCCTTAGTGAGGAGCGGAAGGGGGCTGAAGGATTCAGCGCCTCCGTTCGTGAATCCGCCGCCATGAATCCACACCATAACAGGCAAGTCCGCCCGGTGTGGCTGGAAAAGTGATCACACAGGCAGTTAAATTAGGTATGGGAGTGGGCAGTGATACCAGATCAATTTTCATTGGTCTTCTTTCATACTAATTACATGAAATGTTCTATTGAATTTCAATCAGCTGGGCACGCGTGGCGTGAACGTGCCTACGGTAAGAAAATAAACCATGGCCTAGGGGAACGTGAATGTGCCAACGAGGGTAAATCTTTGTCTTTACTAATCAGAGTGTTTCTATCATACTAATAGTAATGCTTGCATTTAGTGACAGATGGACATTAGCATTACAATTACTATAATTACCGTAACATTGGTTTGCTTTAAAACTCCTGGCACGAACAAGAAATAAAGCCGTGAATGGCACACATCCACGGTCTTAACCAAGCACATCCGGCGGTGCAAGATATACATGAAGAATGAGAAGAAGGTGAACCAGACCATGTGCAGCGGCTGCAATGTGACCCTGTGCCAGTTTGCTTTGCGCAGTGGCACGTGCAGTTGTACGCACAGGTCGCCTTCTCCATCTCTTCATCTTGTTTTCGTTTGGAATGGCTATTTCTTTCGTATGTGTTTACAAAAATAAAAAATACACGAAAAAGTAAGGTATTTTGAGCTCTCATGAAATTC
>NW_028234420.1:4568716-4573716 GCF_977035675.1 Penaeus japonicus
TTCACTGTATTCGGAAAATTTACCCTGTCCGATTCTCCAGCCATTCTTTTATTGGCTAGACCCTATTATCTATATGAGTAAATCTTACTGGAAGATTTACATCACTAGTCCTAACAAAATTGATACCTTATGATATGTACTATCCATTTATGGTATAAAGATGAAAAATACTTTTGTAAATGATTTAGTGTTCTATATTTACAAGACACCTGCAAGTCTGCATTTGGGCATGAGCCACACTGATGCATCTGCGGTGCTCTGGCAAATGCAACTAGATACTCCATATCCCTCAGTATAGAGCTTACAGACCCCCTTGATTTTTATCATTAACCCATTCGCGCCGGAAGATGTGCTGATTCGTTTTGTGGTTTTTGCGTCAGACGCCGGCGACAAGATATTTGGTCAAGGCCGGCGCATGGGGTAAGCGAGCGGACAGCCCAGGCTCGCGGCTAGAGCGCCAGAGAATCCCAAGGCGTTAGGCCTATGCGTTGTGACCATTTTGAGCCGGAATCGCCCCGGCGTGAATGGGTTAAATAAGGAACCAGTTCAAGCTATATCCTCCCACTTGATGTTTATAATTGCATTTGTATTTTAATCCACCAAGGTAATGGTAATGCATTGTATTGAAATATGATTTTGTTTCAGTTTCAGTGCTGCCAGAGTGACACAAAGATGCGTGCTGCCTGCGTGATCTGTGGAGATCTCTTCATCCACACAGATGACATCTCTGCAACTCCCTGTGGACACACCTTCCACTCTGTGTGTCTGATACAGTGGATTGAAAGGTATAGTGTGAAATTGAATTTTTCTGACATTTCAATTTTTTTGCTCTTTGATTTCTTTTAGTGTTGAAGGAAGTAAAGTTTCCAGTATATCTATATTTTAATATATTAAGTGATCTTTCTTCTCTTGGAGGTTTGAGTGTTTATCTGTATTACTTGATCCTTGTCATTTTATGTAATATTAGAGAATGTCCGTATTGGATTGCTGCTGTTGAAATGTGAAAAACAAACCTTTTGATAAAAGGTGAAGGACGTTGAATCTTTTGGTTCAAGATTTTCACTAATATTAACTCACTCAGAACAAATGTCAAATCACGCCTTTATGCCAAAGACACCCTATTGTCAGTGGGTTAATGTGTTGCTCATTAAAGTATAGGACTAAAACTCAAACAAACATAATGTAATTCATCAATATTATCATCATCATTATCCTCTTTTTCAGGTCCAAATCGTGTCCACAATGCCGCCACAAAGCTACAGAGAAGAGCCTGGTAAAGTTGTATTTTGATTCAGGAGGAAATGACAATTCACAAGTTGATCCTGACACATTGCAACACCAGATTGACAGCCTTAAGGTACTTTATATTTTTTGTTTTATATATATGTGTGTATATATATATATATATATATATATATATATATATATATATATATATATATATATATATATATATATATATATATATATATATATATATATATATATATATATATATACATATATATATATTTACATATATTTACATATTTACATATATACATATATACATATATACAATATATATATATACATATACATATATGCAATATACATATATATATATGTATATATATATATATATATATATATATATATATATATATATATATATATATATATATATATATATGATATATACATATATACATATATACATATATACATATATACATATATGCATATATACATATATACATATATATACATATATACATATATATACATATACTGTTTATACATTTATACACACACACACACACACACACACACACACACACACACACATATATATATATATAATATAATTTTCATTATGTTAAGGTTTCAGTAGATGTTGGTGACTATATTAATGCACTAGATATTGTTTTACCACAAAGCCATTTATAACATGTGTAAGTAGTACATTTACCATTGAGTTGATAATTTAGTTATCATGCGATGCTCATAGATTAGAGTTGTTCTTTTCCCTTATAACTTAACCTTTTTTTTCCAGTTCCAAGTTCGTTTGAAAGAACAAGAAATGAAAAACTTTAAAGAAAGTACACAAACTTTGACCAAGCAGAATAAAGGCCTCAAGTAAGTATAGTTCACAGTGTAAGGTTATTTTAAGAGAAATTACTAAATACCATGTGTTGCACATTTTTGTACAAAATTTTGACCTAAATTTTTCTTGCAAGTTACTGATGATTTAAATTTGAGTTATTCTAGGGTCCAACATCTGCTAATATTCTTTAAGGTAGTAGTTAAGACTATGTACTATTTTGTTGAGAAGAGATAGCTTTTCAATAAAAGTGTAAGTGCTTTCTCATTACATATAATACCTGAATTACATCTCTGCTAGTCTTAAGTTATATTTTAGACTAAGCAAATGCTACATATGCCAAGGCCTCCCTCACTTTCTTTCAGTACTAGTGCCAATTTTTGGTTCTCAGTGGCAGAAGGGCACAACACTTCTACTGCATATAATTTTGGTTTCTTTCCCTCTTCCCATTCATGCTGTAGTTCTTATACTTCTAATATATAATACTAGTGGGGTCTTGATTATGGATATTTTCTCCGTGTAACTGAGACCACAGGTGGATGCCTTTGGTATGAATCCCTCTTATGTATTCATAATCTCCCATAGCAGCTCTTGGAGAAGCTGATAATTGTTGCTTAGTTCATGATGAAATGTTATTTGGAACAAAACTTGACTGTTGTTGATAACCATCTGCAGTGAGTAAATGCATTAGGTACAGAAACAGCACAACTGATAATGCATTTTTGCAAATATGAGTGACTATTCTATAAATTCCAAAGCTTAGGCCCTCAACTGGTATTACACAATTGTTACAGTGCTCAGTTTGAATGGGAAGGAGAACACAGCCCCATTCACTTTCCTTGGATGTGTTCTTGTATTATGGTAACAAAGAGCTTGAAGCTAGTTCTGTCATTTATATTTCCATGATGTACTTCAATCCCTTTTCCTCTGTTGGAACCAGCTCCAAAATTGTCTGCTGAATGTAAAGTCCAAGTTTCTTGATTATATTAATTTGTTATCCATGCAAGGTGCACAATTGAAATAAGAATAGATTATTATTTTATGAAGAACAAACACATTGTATATTAAGGCATTTGAGAGGAAATTGGCAGATGTTTTAGACTTTTTCATAAAACTTGGTCAATCATTGAATACACAGAGAAGAGTGCAAGACCATCACAAGCCAGCTTCATGCCAAAGACACTACAATTATGGCACTGAAGTCGCAGCTCCAGTTCATGGACCGCATCACAAAGGAAGCACAGAAAGCAAAGGAGGAGGCCAAGAAACTAAGAGAACAGCTCAGAGTGCTTCAAAAGTATGTAGGAAAAGAAGTTAATATTGCATGTTATATTTGATTTGATTTAATTTGATTTTTTCTTCTTTCTTCAAATCAAAGCAAACCTAGTATTGATGTTTAGACCATTCTTTTGCTTTGTGATAAGTGCTTGACACAACTGCCTTTATTAGACATAAACTTTTTTTTAGTATTAATTTTAAAGATGGATATATACTTAAAAAAAAAAGATAATCGAATAATTCTTGGCTTCTCAAAGTGTGGAGAGCATAGTTTCAGGCACCAATGATGATGTGGAAGCAATGCTGGTGTCTTACTCAAACAATCCAGACAGCACAAGAGCCCTTGCCACCTTCTGCTCCATACTGAAAAAGTGAGTTTTCCTTCTATGCAGAGGTATTTCTTCCTGCTTTAATTTGAGAGCTGTGATAGAGTATCTTTGTCCCACTGATATAAGTAGGAATAGATTGCAATTAATTTCCTTTCATTTTTTCATGACAGGGAAATGAACAAGACTGTTGAAGACAAGAGAAGGTTTAGGGATGAAGCAACTTCACTCAGGAACAAGCTACGAGAGGCTAAACACAGTTACAACATTGCTTCAAATGAGCTGGTAACTATCAGTTTTATCTTTATCCAATCCTACATAGTGACTGATAAGACTAGGGGTGAATGATAGCAGAAAGAATCTTGGGTTTTCAGCCATCATGATTGTCAGTACCCATAGTTTAGTGGATCATGGGTTGTAATTTTATTTAGCCTTGACTGGTGAGACTGCACCTCCAGGTTTACTTTTCAGTCGTTGTTATACCCTTATTATCTGAAATGTTTTTCTAAATCTTTACATATTGTACTTGTCTCTTTGAATGGTGATGTTGAATCCAATTCCAAACCTATTAGATACTATTCAGGCTTTTGTCATATACTTTATTTCAACATCCGTGGCCTTCATGCTAACCTAAGGGATATTGGAGTTGCCTCATCTAAATAAGACATCATAATTTGTTCTGAAACACATGTTTCTGATAGAAGAAATATCAGTGAAGTTCTCATTGCAAACCTAAAATCATTAGGTGGCCACACAGAGTGGATCATCATAATGTTGATAATGCTTGTGCACAGATCTTGTTTTAACCCATTAATGACAGGGCTATTTTGGCTCTATATGGTTGTAATGCCGGGATATTACTCTTATTATTCTTGGCCGCACTGCCCGCAACCGAGCACTGTACACCCGATCACTGGCGCACCGGCCACGACCCGGGAACCACTTGATGTGGTATCTTGTCACCCATCGTTAACGGGTTAAAAAACACGAACACAGTTCCAAGGGTTTTCTTTTGCCTTTTGCTTTAAATAATGGGAAACTCATTTCCATTAAGCTTTGAAGTCACTATCTATACTGACACAGAATCACAAGACACCTGCAGGTCAGATTCAAATAATTTATGGTGACTCAAACTCAGTTCTGAGGAGGAAAGAGAGGACAAAAAATATAAAGTAAGATGGAGAAATGAAGAGGAAAGAGAAAGATTATTATTATTTTATAAGCTACCAATGCTTCTCAAAAGGGTGCGAGTACAAGATGGTAAATACAACATATAAAAGCACAAAATACCAAGTACCAACAGAAAAACACTA
>NW_028234420.1:4616216-4621216 GCF_977035675.1 Penaeus japonicus
GAAAATTACATGCGCACATAACTTCTGCCGACATTTCTCTGCCAATTTTAGCACAGCTGTAGTATTCCCCAAATTATTTAGATACTTGTGTATATCTTGTATTTCTTCGTTAAGGGGACTCATTTTACCGCACTCCCTGAGATCAGCCATGAAGATATTCCACAAGTTCAGTTTTTCAGTGAGACCGACATTCGAGCAGAGAAAAGCCTAAGATTCCTTGATTTCTGTCGGCTGTGAATTACAGGTTGTGCCATATTTGCGCCGTCCTCGTAGGCACATCCGGCACCATAATGCTAGCAGCTCCGCCCCTGCTCGCTGCCGATTGGTTCCCGCCGCAGGAGAGGACCACTGCCACAGGTCGGTCTTCTTGCCGTCTATTTCCTCTCATTCATAATGGATATTATCTTCTTTTATTCAAAGATACTGCGCGTGCACACAGGCACCGATACAGGCGCAAACAGAGGCTCAGGCACATGCACAAACACAGGCGCAAGTACAGACACAGACTCAGACACAAGCACAGACACGCACAGGCACAGTCACATGGACAGACACAGGCACATGCACATACACATGCACATGCACATGCACATGCTCATGCACATGCACATGCTCATGCACATGCACATGCTCATGCACATGCACATGCACATGCACATGCACATGCACATGCACATGCACATGCACATGCACATGCACATTCACATTCACATTTACATATACATTTACATATACATTTACATTCACACACACACACACACACACACACATATACACACACAGACATACACACATACACCCACGCCCAAGTGATCATAGCTATAGTAAGAGAACCGAATGACCCCCCCTCCCCCCTTCCCCCGCAGCCGTCCCGATCGTGGCCAACCAGCTGGGCTCGGCGCTCAGCTACCTGGAGGCGCTGGTCGTGCGAGCCCCGGGGGGCGCCGTGACTCCTGCGGACATCAGGAGTGACGTCAATTCACTCCTTGCTGCAGGTTAGTTCTTGTGTTTCTCTCTGGTATATGCAGTGCGTGTGTGAGAGTGATATGTAAAACACATAACCCTCTCCATCTCCTGACTGTTGCAGAGGCAGGTATAGCAGCAACATTGCTAGTGATGGCGGTTGCATACTTCCCCTCCCGCCCGCCCTCCCCTCCGTCCATCACCTCTGCCGCCCCCCGCTTGGGGTATCGCGCTGCCCTCGCCGCCATTGCCAGGTAGGAGCCAACGTCCCGGCTGCTCGCCCTGCCCCCCGTCGTGGCTGCGGAGGCGCTGGCGGCGAGAGAGGCTCGTGAGGAGACGTCAGGTGTAACGCGCTTATGTGGGCGGCTTTGGTTTCATGAGAAAGGAGGTCACTTTGCAACTGCGCTGTTTGCATTTCTGTGGAAGTTGATGTAATTTTTAGAGTGGTATTGGTGCTAATGATGTTACTAATACTAATGATGTTACTAATACTAATGATGTTACTAATACTAATGATGTTGCTAATACTAATGATGTTACTAATACTAATGATGTTGCTAATACTAATGATGTTACTAATACTAATGATGTTACTAATACTAATGATGATAAGTATCATATTTATAATTCTCAAGATTCTGATCGTAATAATGGAGATGATGATAAAGATAATGATAATATTGATAATAGCATTGTAATGACAACAAAAATTAAAGTAATAAGAAAAATATTGCGAGCAATGACTATGATGATTATCATAGAGATTATATCAATAGTAAAATAGTAGTTATTATTGCTATCATTTTGTGATTATTCCCATCGTTAGTATAACATCTTATCATCATCATCATCATCATTATAGAGACAAAGACACATCCAAAGACAGAGACCTAAACAGAGACAGGGACGGAGACAGGGACGGAAACAGGGACGGAGACTGGGACGGAGACAGGGACGGAGACTGGGACGGAGACAGGGACGGAGACAGGGACGGAGACAGGGACAGGCACAAAGAAAACGGGAAGCCCCGAACCCCGACAGCCCTCCTCCCTCAGGAACCGCGACGCCCTGCTGGTGTTCGTGTCGTACGGCCTCTCCAGCATCCCGTGGGAAGCGGTTCTCAGCTACTACCTCTCCACCCTTGGCATCCAACAGGTGGGCGGCCGACCAGGAGGAAATTCTGGTGCTGTGTTTTGCCATTTGTTTAAAAATAGATTTAGATTGGAGGTGGTTGTCCGTGATCATTTGTATGATGACTGTTATTGATGATAAGGATAATATTGATGATGATTAATAGGCCTATAGACGGAAATAAAGAAACAAAGATTTCAACACTGATGATATTAATAATATTAATGATGTAGATTATGATGATACTGAAGATGATAATATTGTGAATAACAATAACAATGACTGTGGTATTGATAACAATGCGAGACTTAGTAGCAATAATGCATCTGAATACCAGCATGATGTGGGGATGGTATGGAGTGGAGGTAATATTCATGTTGATTTTGTATAAAGTTAGAAACAGAAAAAAATCTTTGGGTAGAATTACAATAGAAATATACCTTTTAAATATATCTAAATAAATCAAATCAGTGCCATGTGGTGGTCATTCGGTTATTCTGGATGTTCAAGTTCCACGATTAAGCAACCTTCTGCCACGACTAAAAACGTCTAACCATTGACGATTTCCAGTCTATTGTAATTAACCACTCGGATCAAAGATGGGCATTTCCCACGTATTCCGGAAGTGTACAGACCCGTGAAATCCCCCCCACCCACCCCACCCCCCGTCTCAATAATTCTATGCCAACGAGGCCCAAGCAAGCGCCCTGCTCCTTCTGCTTCAGGACGAGGCCTCCTGGTTGGGACTCGTCGCCGTGTGCTCCTCGGCCGCCTCGGGCCTGGTGTTCGCCCGCCTCACTGACATGCTCTATGGCTACGCCTTGCCGTGCGTGATGGCGCTCATGCTCACCTCCATGGGCGCGCTCTACTGGCTCTGCTTGCTGTCGTGGGGCACCATTACCCCCGTCAAGTGTGAGGCAAAAGTTTTCACTTCATATCATGAATTTTCGTTTTGAATGCACGCATACGAACAAAGATTAATTGCAGACTAACACACTACACATGCGCGATATTATTGTCATCACCCGAATGATAATATGAAAAAATAGATAACAGTAACAAGAGTAGTGATGGTGATGATTAGTGATGATATCAACAAGAGTAAGAGTAATGATAACCCCATCCCGCCCCCCCTCCCCCCTCTGCGCCCCCTTCCCCAGGGCAAGTGTACGCGTCCGTGATCGGCGGGATGGCGGTGAACTTCGGCGCGACGCCCCTGTTCGTGGAGCTGGCGGTGGAGCTGGCGTACCCGTGCCCCGAGGGCGTCGTCACCGGGTACATGGTAGCGGTCCTTAACTTCACGGGCGCCGTCTTTCTCTTCTTCTTCTTCATACCGAACATTGGTAAGCATTTCTATTTTTTTCAGTATTTTTTAAAAAATTATTTAGGGATGTCTGTGTTTGCTTAAACTACTTGTCAATATTGGTTAGTATCCTAATGCATGATATAAAGCAGGTGTGGCTGCATTTGTGTGTTTACATACGTATCTGCTTGTTGTGTTTGCATGGCTTATTTTTCTATTCCGTTACTTAAAAGAAGTGTTTTATTTGGCATGTTCGATAACCAGAGAAAGCTTACAAGATAAATAATCATGTGTCTATACTCATTTACTATTTTCCAAGAAGAGTTGCATATACCAAAACATAATAATAAGACAAATAAGTACATATGTAATAATGAATGATTGAAACGAAACGTATGGCCGCCCCACCAGGTTACACATGGGTGGTATACTACCTGCTGGGGTCGTGTGTGGCGAGCACGCTACCGCTCCTGCTGGTGCGGGAACAGTACGCCAGGTCCTCCATCGACCGCCGCAATCTGCTCTCGTAGCCTTGAGGGACACACACCACGCCCTCGTGTCATTTGTCTTTTGTTAAAGTGTGTATGGTTAAATCTTAATTAAATCTTTGTTTGTTTATACATGAGGCGATCTCATTGGCCGTTGTCATTGCCGTTACCCACTCACTGATTTGTTGTTCTTTCTCTTCAGGGTTTAAAATATATATATATATATATATATCCTCCTATGGGATCACATTTTGGAACCCAGTATCTTTCCTCAGTGCCTTTTCGCTATTGGCCACGAGTCACAACCGCGGGAAGCAGTCGAGAACGGCGTCGCTCGAGGTCATCTGCCTTTCATGTCTAAACTGAAATAACTTCGCCAGATAAGAGCGTGCCACAAGTCCAGTGGGATTCCTCCTTCCACTGATATTAACTATCGTTGCTGCAAATATACAAGTAATTATTATTGATTATCATTGTTTCATTATCACTGCTCTCAATGATAGTGGACATATAATAATAATTATTATAATTATAATTATAATTATAATAATCATTATTATTATAATTATAATAATAATAATAATAATGATAATATCATATGATTATTATTATTATCCTCATTGTGTAGGGAACCTCTGCTGAAGGCGAGGTTCACGGATAAACATCGGAAATAAGTTAAGCTTGTTGACTCAATGTAGAGACAATGCAACTTGCCACAATATGCACGAGACCTATGAGACTACAGACTTGACTCGACCTCTCGCTTGACCTTCTCTTGACCCCCTGATCCTTTGCTTTTAATCCCGCATTAAGGTGACGTGAGAATGTGCGGTGTACCTTGGGTAAGGTGGCCCACCTGACTTAGTCGCAACGAAGCATGAATCATAACAATAACTGCCGGGTTGACCTGCGGTGACACTATGATCTTATAGATGACAGTTACACACAAATAGGGATTACCACACACAAGGGCACATGTCTGACGAGCTTGACAAGTGGGAGACTGGAATGCTTGTTGGCTGCCAGGTGTGCGGTCAGTGAGGTGCAGATGCAGATGCCTTCTCGAGGCACTATACAATCCTTTCCCAGGAACTCAAAGAACTGCTAGGACTTCA
>NW_028234420.1:4646216-4651216 GCF_977035675.1 Penaeus japonicus
GATAATAATGATATTAACAATGATGATAGCATCAACCATCGTGATATTATCATTAGTATTGTCACTAATTGTATTATTGATGAAAGTAATAATGATATTAAGATGATAACATTTTCATCATCATCGTTGTTAGTAATAATGGTAATGATAAAAAAGGCAATAATAATAGTAATTATTATAATAATAATGATTATGATGATAACATTAACATTATTCTTATTATCATTATTATCATTACTATCATCTATGCCATAGTCAACATCATTAGCATCATCACTGGCATCATCATCCTCATCACATCTTCATTATCAATATTATCTTAGTGATTTTGATTTAACTTTGAATTTTGTTGTAATTTTTGCTGTTATAATCATTGTATTTTCCATTATATCTTAATGACATTACTAATAATGATGATGATCATACTATTGCTACCACCACTATTCATACCAATAACATTGATGATTGTAATAACTATAAGATAATCACCTCCGAGCAGCCTCTGGGTCCCCCCACACCCACACCCACACCCACCCCCACCCCCGTTGCACAGGTTGGTCCTGGGAAGCGGTGGCGCTGTCTCCTCCTCGCTGGAACGTTGCTGGTCCCGGGCCGGGGGGGGGGGGGTCTGGGGCCAGTGGTCGCGGTCCTGCTTGCTCTCTTTGCTTGGACTGTCTATGACACACGCAAGCACACGGACGCACACGCACATACACATACACATACACATAGACACACACACACACAGACACACAGACACACACACACACACACACACACACACACACACACACACACACAGATATATATATATATATATATACATATATATATATATATATAAATATATATATATATATGTATAGATATGTATATATACATATATAATCATGCGAAAGATGTCAGAATGGAGTAACGCATTTTGATATCGAAATACAAATTTTACCTCCCTGACAGTGAATCGAACTTGGGACCTCTGAATGAGAATTCCGGGATTCTCACTCACAGATAGGTGGGTTTGGGTGGGTGGGTGTGTATAAATAAACATATATCTGTTTATATATATGTATATAAATATATGCATATGTACATATAATTATGTATATATATACATATAGTATATACATATATATATATATTTATATATATATATATATATATATATATATATATATATATATATATATACATATATCTGTGTATATATATGTATATAAGTATATGCATATGTACATATAATTATGTATATATATATACATATAGTATATATATATATATATATATATATATATATATATATATATATATATATATATATATATATATATGTGTGTGTGTGTGTGTGTGTGTGTGTGTGTCTGTGTGTGTGTGTGTGTGTGCCTATATACATATATGTATATGTATATATGCATATATGCACACACACACACACACACACACACACACACACACACACACACACATATATATATATATATATATATATATATATATATATATATATATACTATATGTATATATATATACATAATTATATGTACATATGCATATACTTATATACATATATATAAACAGATATATGTATATTTATACACACACCCACCCATATATATATATGTGTGTGTGTGTGTGTGTGTGTGTGTGTGTGTGTGTGTGTGTGTGTGTGTATGCATACAAACACACACACACATGTATAAAAATATGGCGGCTACATATGCATGTGTATCTTGCCAAGTGGGACGTCATTTTCCCGTGTATGATTCTCGAAATTCACACACTATAAACACGCTCTGAAGTAACATACAAGCAGAGCTGATTGCAGTGAGTTTGCTTATATCTTATGATGACGTATTACTGATTTGATGAAGGTCACTGCACGAAGTAGATGGATGAAAACCCCGTGTTTAGTTTCCACATTCTGATGAAGGGTTCACTGTGATAAATTACATGTAATTTTGTTGCCTATTAATATTTGGAATTGGTTTCGGATGTTTCGTCCTTTCTTCTGTTGACTTTTTCACATTCATGTCAATGATCATCAGGTATTTGATATTGCAATATGAAGAAAACATGTATCTGCATAGTTCGAGAACAACAATTATGTTGCAAGCTTCTTGCAATCTATGCCAAGGATACTGCATACTAACCTTGTTCTTCCTTGTTTTCTTTATTCGCCCTCGCACCCAAAGCTGAATTACACTTCTTGCTCATATCGCCCACAAATCACTAAATTCACCACTGTATATTTCCTCTTCAAGAACAAACTCAACATCGTAACAAGGCATCAACCATTAGGTTCACAATACGCTTCACAAATATATATACTATGAGTCAAGGCCAGTCGTCACCTGAGCACGCCGTGAGCACGTGCAGAGGAAGTCCCTATCGCCCTCTGGCGTCCCAGATAGCCACGAGAGAAACGTCTGACCACAAGCCATAGCATAAGATACTCTTTAAGATAGATGCGATTTTGAGTCGGATGCAGCCTCCAGAAGTTCAAAACTGAAATCATTTTTTCACAAAAAAAAAAAAAAAAAAAAAAAACTGGCTTCCGGCTAGTTTGTTAATACATGTAATATATTTTTCAAATTTTGCAGTGATTATATCCCAAAGATTACATAAAAAGACACACCTGACATTAAGAAACTAAAATCAAACCGATAAATACGTATCAAAACGTGGAGCCCTAATCCAAACACCTGAAAACACACTATTTTCCTTAAAAAAAAGAAAAAAAAAAATGTTTGCACACCACGGAAAATCACCGGAAGTCCGCACAAAGTGGCGTCGCGTCCACACTGCTATGACCTCGCTTGGTCGGTCCTTCCGTTCGCCATAAATATTAACCACACGTGAGGTTCTAAGTTGCTGGGTCAATGACATGGTTAGGAATCAATATCACCCTCACTTCCCTTTTAATACATGTGCATTTTTAAATTTCAAAATCAATTAATACATTTTTATGGCAAATGAATTGCTCATATGACTATTATAGGAAGAGTTCTCAAGGCCAACATAATATCTAATAAAAAAAAATATTGATAGCGATTATCTTCTTGCCAGCCTTACTGTTTGGTTTTAAGTTTTGTTTACATCTCTTTGTTTTAGTCAACTTTTCACTCCCTACTTGTATCTGCGATTCAGCTGCGAGTAAACCATTGTCCGCCTCATCTTGGAGTTCCATAACCAGTTACGTTATTCATAAACGTCAAATATCTTTAGATATTTTGTTATTTTCCCCGCCTGCGTTTTCCCGCCAACGACGACTTTGTTGTCATTTTAAGATACATTTTCTATTACGCATCATTTTACTATTGTATTATTTCCCGTTTATTTTGTCATGTGAACGTAGTCTTTAACGTTTTACTCCATTCTGAGCATCTTCTTTTGTGACTTTTCTATATTTTTATACAAATTATACAAACGTTCGGCCTGACGTCACGAAGGTTATGAATATAAAACGCGTTGATGAGTAGGATACACATTAAATAAATTACCCGCCAAGAACTGAAAATGTGTCATTTATATGTATATAAGCATATTTGTAAATATATATATATATATATATATATATATATATATATATATATATATACACACATTCACACACACACATCTATCTATCTATCTATGCATATATGTTTATATATATATATATATATATATATATATATATATATATATATATAAATATATAAATGTATAAGTATATATATATATAATATATACATATATGCATATATATATATATATATATATATATATATACATATATATATGAATATATATATATACATATATATTATGTATTCATATATATGTATATATGTATATATGTATTTATATATGCATATGTTTACGCACACACACACACATATGTGGATATATGAATGTGTATATATATATATATATATATATATATATATATATATATATATATATATATATGGATATATATATATATATATATATATATATATATATATATATATATATATATATATATATATATATATGTGTGTGTGTGTGTGTGTGTGTGTGTGTGTGTGTGTGTGTGTGTGTGTGTGTGTGTGCATATATATACATATATGTATATAACTTACGTGTTGACAGATATATTTCTTAATCACGACACAAATATTCTCTCTCATTCTCTCTGCCCCCCCCCCCTCTATTTCTCGCTCTCGCTCTCTCTCTCCGTTCCTACAAAATTCAGCATCAGCAGGAAAGGAAAAGCGAGGGTATCTCATTAAAGCACTTACTTGCTTTACTGTTATTGTGTCTTTCCTGAAGTAGATCAAAATGTCTGATTAAAATGTTAAATATAATTAACCTCCAAGCTATGTGACCTATGCGGTTATGGTCGAGTTTTTTTTCGCCTTTCCCACATACTCTATGAGGATTATGCAGTGTGTTAATACCAAATACATCAACACATCAACATACAAAGACTACATGAATACCATATCTTAGCTAGAGAGGCTACCTCGTTTTCTCTTTTAATTCGGGTCAGATCGGGTCAACTTCGATTAACAGGTAATTCACACTTAGTTGTCTCCCCAGATATGTTCACCATCAAAAGAGCTTTGGCTAAGGGCGTGATAGTAAATACCTTTATCAACCATGTCTCCACATTTCAAACTACTTTCCCGCGTAACCACAACTGGGAACTGTTGATGGGACGTCTGGAACCACTAGACAGACGAGGTTCAACTACCCAACTACGGACACCTGATTTCTCTGTCTGTTTATACGTGTCGTGTCGTGGTAGTGTTTATTGCTGTGACCATTGTGCTGTAGTGTATATTATACTCTCCACTAGGCAACGGTGTGTTGCAAGCCTCCTCTGTTATTTAAGAAAAGAAAAGCAAACTTGCACAATGGAATACTCAGCAATCTTTACATCCCATCATCAGAAAATGCGAGCTAAGTTCTGTTCCAAAGGGTTTTCATAATGCATGTTTTTTGTAGATCTTACTTTAACTACTTATCTTACAATA
>NW_028234420.1:4673716-4696216 GCF_977035675.1 Penaeus japonicus
ACCACCTTCCAGAGAACAATGGATGTACCACACATACATCAATTCAAGCAGCTAAATGATAATCGAAATATAACAAACAGACCACCTTGAACTCGGCTCTCTCACCCATATTTAACAATCTAAGAAAGAACAGAATTACATACATCCACATAATAAAGACTTGATGAAATTAGGTTATTCAATATACCTAATAAGCAATATATTAAATGCCAATTAGCCGCATAACCTAGAACTTCATGCAAAAACAACCACTTCAAAATCATGCAGGTGGATAAATCAAAACACACTTTCAGGATTCAATAATTCTTTGCAGGTACTTGACAGGCAAATAGATTTGTGTCTTTACAACTATACACAAAATTCACCAAGCAAGCAGCTTAGTAATTGGAATACAAGAGCACGGATATCAGGTACTCTGATTCACTGGGACTCCATCTTTTCCCCTCAAAGGGTGACAGACAAATAGCACTTAGGAAACAGGGAAAAAGTAAATGTTCATTCTGTGTTATTTGTATGTCTATGTATGAATAAAAGAACAAATGCACCTGGTTGAACCTTTGTTGCCAGATATTTGTCTAAGTTAGAAATATAAATCCAATCGTAGTGGGTGTGATGTGGTCATGAAAAATAGATGATTTTAGCAGAAAAAAAGTAAACATCTATGCAAATGGTATGCCATTCCTTTGGGAAAAACTGCAAAAGATGAGCAAAAATCAAATCATAAAAACAAATGCTAAAGATAAACTTTATCTTTGAAGAGTTTGCTATCAATTATCTAGAAACACTATACCACTATGGCTGAATGAAATGTAATTCAACTCTTCATCCACAATGGAAGGGAATAAAAGTCAAGTGAAGAAATAAGGGACACTTTTTAAATGCTTTCTTTTCTTAAACATATTCTGCAATAATGTTGACATGGCAATGGTGAATATATTGATTAAAACAATAACTATACAATAATTTAACTGGGGGAGCAAAGTAGCAGCAGGCAGACTCAAATATGGCTTTCTGTCTATTATGCAACCCTTCTCTGTGGACATTACTGTACATGTGTCAAGGCTGGTAGACAATGTCTATAGCTGAGAGTATATAACAAATGCAAAATTCATCTCATACTTTACTCTTTCTCATCAAACTTTTGATTTACAATCTTCAGGCAACTTGATATAAAAATACTATATAGTTTATTTACAAATTTTGTAGCCAGCTTGTAATCTGACATTTATTAATCAATACTTCAGAATTGTTATAAACTGAATAGGAGAAATAATAAAAATAAAATAAAATAAAAACAAATGAAAAAGTAATAAGTTTAAGATATTGTGCATGAAATATATTCAAGTTTGTGCTGCCTATCATAAGTCGTCCAAAGGTTTACTCAAATCAGTGATTACTTGACTTGAGTGGTCATATGCAATATTTCCTGTGAAACAGTGAATATTTGTCAAAAACAACATAATTTTGAGTCTTAAGACTTTATCTGATAAATTAATGTTATATTCCTATTTATAAATACATACTGGCAACCAAGTTAACAAAATGGAAGTTGAATCTAATCTGCAGTTTCAATAGCAGTGTTAGTTAGTAAGCATAGTTGTTGGAATATTGTGACCTGTTCTGACAATGGTAAATATGATATTACATTTTGATACGTCAGGAGACCCTCCCCCTCAACTTTCTCCTGATTGCTGAGCTCAGCTGTCATGAGTCTGAGTCTTAAAACTTCAAACAACTTGGTCCATTCTGCTTCATCAGCTGGCAGGACATATTCCTCCGTGCCATCCTCCTTTTGAGGCGACTCCCCCTGAGAAACATTCATCATCATTCCATCCTGCACGACGTAGGTTCCTGGCTCGCCACTCTCCACCAGCACTGCTGACCCTCCCTCATTCGACCCGTCTACAAACATTGACGGAGTTCCTAGAGTAGTGTCGTGGGATTCCATGAGGACAGAAGATGTAGTGCCAGGCTGTCTTCCAGTTTGCATAGATGTGGATGATGCTCCTGAGGCACTACTAGCTGCAGAAACTGCCATTCCCGTTGATCCCTCCACTTCCCCTTCCAACTGCGTTTGACAAAATTCCTTCATGTACTGGTCTACGGTAAGTGTGCCTCCTTCCTCCAGTTTCAACGTTCCTGGTATCACCACCTGTTGGCCCTCTGCCTCATCTTCTCTCTGGTGCCTCTCTTCTCCTTCACCCACAGCTGAGGTTCTAAACTTGCCTGATGCCTCGCTGGATGTAGACGTCTGCACTATCTGCTTGAGGCGCTTTCTGTTGCCATTTCTGGAGAGGTAGTTGGATTTATCTCTGGAGTGCCTCTCCATAATTCTGTTCATAATGTCCTGTGGATGGTCTACTTCATTGTGAGTGTGCTGAGGGTAGTACACCATCTGCGTCTCAGCATCATAGTCCTGAGTGACTGGATTGTAATGCACTTTCAAGTGGATGCGAGCATGACAGTTGCTAGATCTTTGTATGCGGACAAACCATCGTCTTTTCAGTTTGCTTGGAGATTCTCCCTCCACCTCTCCTTCCTTTTTTTCTCTTGATTGATCAATCTGTCAACAGAAAACAAGGATTTTGTAAATAAATAAGTAACTTGTAAGTGTTCCAAAAGTATCACTACTGGTATCGACAAAGTGAAAAAATTATGATACCTCTTTGTCCATCTATTAAGTGATTCTAGTTAAACCCATGGTTTTGTAATTGGAATCAACAGTTAACTGTATTCTGAAGCTTATTATTTACACAAGCAGATTAAGTGTCATTTCAAAGGGTATACTTGGTAGTTAAAATAAATTTTCTATTTAGCAGTCATTGTTTGGAAAATTGCACAAGGAGCTGACTCTTGAGCTAAATAACCAAGTAGGAAGTGGAGAAAGATAACAAATGTATATGCAACTTCAATATTGACAATAAGACTGGTGTTCAGCTTCCCCTATCTCTGACACGTAAATAAAGGTATTAGTGTATATATTTGTATTGATAAAGTACCACCTGCTTGTATTTGATTATTGATACTGGTATTGGTATCAACCCACATCTTGATAACAGCACATCCCTGCAGTACATAAACTTCTTGAACTACCCTTAAAGGAAGCATCATCTTACATTCTGATGCATATGTGGTGCATCAGTACACGAAGCAATAACTTTTATCTACTTAAATTCAATCCACACAAAAAATATATTGTTTCTTTGGAATCCTTACATTATTAACTACATTACCAGGCTGGAAAACATGATAATCATTTCCTGGCATCCTGTAGGGATTAGGTACAGCTTGCTTTGTGCCTTCACCATGGTGAGACTATATAAAAGAAGCATGTCCTTTCTGGATTAAAACAAATTTCTTTACATGTATTTTATAGCAGTAACATTTCTTCCTTGATTAATAAAACTGGGAATGTTAATAGATTTGGGTCAAATATTAGAAACAATAAGAATTTTAATAGAAATGTTTCTTTAGCCCAATTTGTAAGCAAAAACTTTTCCTAAGCTTAAGCCGAAATTGTCATTAATAATCATTAATAAAATAAGAGTACAGGTATATAATATCCACATAATAATAATAATAATAATAATAATAATAATAATAGTAATAACAATAAAAGAATTGCAAGACATGAAAAATATAAGCAAGCTAATTTTACATTTTTGACATTTTCAATTAGGCTGAAAATTGAGATCTCTGCATACTCTGCCATTAGGCTAAAAATGAATATGCAATAGAACAAGTGTGATACTGACTTAAAAGTGCTGTATCATCCCTTTGATGTGAGATCTAAAATGCAAAAAATGGCCTACTGAGTCCACTGCTTATCTTTGTATTAGTTTCATCAATGCAACATTTACCTATCAACACTGACACAAAGTAATGTTACAATACGTGGATATGAAGCAAGTGGGTACCTACCCTTAGTGATGGCAAGATATAAAGCAAAATACCTAGCTGAGGGAACAAGAGAGCATCATATTCTCTAACCTTTTGCCTGCCTGAAAGAGGACTTATTCCAAATAAAAATAAGAACACTGACCTTTGCTGTATGGAATCTATGGCACACCATCTGTATGAGCTTCACATCATTCTTCTCAATGCGCGTGGTGTCCCGAATATAGCGGACGTTGTACTTCTTCTCTTCCACGGTGAGCCACTGGTAAAACATGGCCAGGCTTTTGAATGTCTTGAATTCCCTTGGGACCACAACTTTGTGAACCTCTTCCATGTGCTTGAACAGGAGCTTTACCTGCACAAAAGGGAAAACATGGTCTATCACTTTTGCAGTGTCATTAGCATTGAAGTAACATTTCATGACTAACTGGGAACAAATAATCAAATGTAAATAAAATGAAGTCAGTGAAGAAGATCAGCACATAATACAATCACAAAAAAACATTAATACAGTTCCAATTGCAAAATAAATATCACAGAGCATCATTCTACCTGGTAGAAAGACAGGTGACTACACCCTGGTTCTTGGCATTTGAAATTTCCTCCTCTCGGCACAGTGGACTTGTTGGACTGGCTCACATCTGTGCACACTTCACGAACATGTCGTAAGAAGTCAAAATGCTTGGGGAATACTTGTTGACACTCCTAAAATATGGAATCATATCAAGTAATAAAAGACTGTAAATAAAATTAATACTGAATACTGATCTCAGTATAAATCTCATGCAAAATAAAAATGAACGGCAAATGCAAAATAATTACTTTCCATGGCTAAAAATCAACTTGCAAATTTCCTACAACCAAAATCTATCATATGACACCTTGCACTTATTATGGGTTTATAATGTACATTAATAAAGGTCCTTGAACAAGCTCATTCACTTGTAGTCCTACCTTGCATTGCCAGCTTTGTCTTGGCTTCTTCCGTATAAGGACGGTTTTCTCCGGAACATTGTCATCGACACGACCATCAGCCAGCTGTAGGAGGCTCTTAGTGTCTTTTACTCGTACATCAACATCTATTCCCAAGTCCATCAGGCAGCCATCTTCATCGGTCTCAACGCCGTGTGACTCAATGTAGTGTTCCACCTGTGACCAAATATTTATGGTTTCTTCCTATCATTGTGATACAGTACTTATTTTTGTTATATTAAATCAATTGATACAAAATATTGATAAATCAAACTTTTATTTACAGTCCTGCCACACCTGTTTGCACACAACCTACCATGTCCACCTGGCTGCTGATTTCTTCTCCACAGAACCCACATTCAAGGGGCTCATCTGGCTGCTCTACTTTGATGGGAACTTGCACTATCTCTTTTAAACCTTCAGAAGCAAATTATGAGAGATGAGCTGCATAAAATCAAAACAAGAATTTAAAAGACTATGATAAAGAGCTCAAGATGATGACCTATAACGGCCACAAATGAGTCTCTTTTCTTTAATTCAGTGTTCTATTTGCACTTATACATCATCAAAAAACAGAAAAAAATGGCTTCTACATATTCAACTTGAATGCAACTACTAATTCAATTTCAAACTGAATGATTCTAATGCCTAATATTGTAGGCTAACAGGTTACAAGTGATTTTAATAATAATGATGTGTATGCTATTCTATCAATTCAGTCACTAAGAAACCAGCTACATGGAGAACATAGAAGGATGGAAATAGATAAATAAAAAATATTTGTAGTATACTCTAGTTTTCTATCATATTGGAATTTATTTTTATACATTAGTCTAAACTTGTCTCACTTTGACCCTCCTGCTGTGGCAATGAAGGCTGGCTTGGCAAGTCCTTCGTCAAAGTTCCTTGACTGCTAGAAGCTTTGGACAACATTTCGACATGTGTGTCTCCCTGGGCCAATTTCTCCAGCTCCTCCAGATGGACAAGACTCATGTGTTCCACTAAGAGGTTCTTAGTGAGCAACACTAATGAACACAGGGAACACACGAAGTTTGCAGTCTGATGGGAAGAATCTTTGCTAATCAGAGTGATGGGGAGGGAAATATGCTATTCATGATGTAAGAGGAGAACCACATTGTGACAATATGAGTATATTTACTGAAGTGAAAACTGTAAATAACAATAATCATGAGACTCCTAACCCCTAATTTTTGTTCTTTTTTTTTGTTGTTGCTGCTGTTCTGGATCAAATGCACTAATTGAGAGGAAATTGCATATAGTCACAGTTAATATTATAATATAAATATTGTATCAAGCAAATCAGGTACGAATAAGCTCCTTTCTTCTCCCTTATTCCACTTCCACACACGACATTATTATGCATCAGTCACTTCATGGTATAATAGCTTTCTTCCTATTTCATTCATATGAATATATCTAAACACATCTAAATACATAAATTAATTATATGTGAGGAGTAAATGCAATAACTGATGTAGGATGTATTTATGACAATGAAATATACAATTTCTGGGGTGTAAAATAACCCTTGGTGAAGGTTGAAAAATCAGGCCTGTTGCAATTCTGAACTTTCAAAGTGAAGCCTTAAATTCTTGGCTCTGAGTTTTGTGATACATTTCCACCACATTAATCTACTAATAATTTTTCTTAACATATAACTAAAATCTATCTTAAAGCTGAAGTAAGTTTGCAAGAAAAGAACTTGGCAAATTCTAGAAATTGACTGAGTATAATAAGGAATGTTTGATGAAATTGTGAATTATAAAATCTAACTGAATACAGCTAACAAAATATTAAAATAAATATATCATATATAAATAGACAGTAAATAAAAAGGAACCTTGCTTACCTGTCCTTGGAGACGTGTGTATGTCTCTTGGAGGCGTGATGTGTGCTGGAGGACCATATGCTCAATAAACTGGTCTTCTGTCTGATAATTAAGACTGCAAACTGGGCATCTATAATATGTAAATTAATGTAAAAGAGTGGGTATTGTGGCATCAGAATATGTGATAGAAAGAGTGGCATTCTAATAACAAATATAAAAAGGATAATAACAGTATCAATAGTAATTAGAATATGACTGAAATGGCATACAAGTACATACTTTTTGTCATTTTAGAATCTAAACATTTAAAGTATATCATATGTATTATTCAGTTTTACAGTCTGTGTTCAGAAACAATATGCTGTGTATATGCAATATTATACTTTACTACACACCTGAACACGGGCTGTGAGTCAGTTGACTTTCCATCCAGTATATTTCGCATATGCTCTAGGTCAGGACCATGTTCCGTCATCACATGATGTGCTAGTGCCGCCTTGGTTATGAACATTTTCTGACAGAGGGCGCAGACTAGAGACCAGGCCTGAGGGGGCTTTTCTCTTCCTCTCACACCCTGGTTGCAATAAAAAAAAAATTATATCAGATATTTCAAATATTATTAAATGTATCTTACCAAAATATATACAAGCACACTCATGCATGCAACGAATAAAAGTATCAAAAAGGAAAATAAAGATATGCAAGGTGTTGGGCAGGCTTAGAGTGTAAAGCTTAGAGGGAAAGTATGAGATGGGGAGTAGAAGGAGAAGCATGCAATTAAGGCAATGTAGTAGGAGGAAGGAAGATGGGGAGGACAATGAATAAAAGATGGATTACTAAGAGTTGGTTGAAAACAATCTACTCTTACCTTGGAATCTGCAACTAAAGCAGTAGGCTGTGGTTCCCCTTCTTGGCTAGCAGTCTCAAGACTAAGTTGTACTGTGTGGGCCAAGCCAGTTGTGCTGCGGACCAATCCCTCATTGTCTGCCACCAGGAGGCCTTTGGATGCTGGTACTGGGGGAGCTGAAACATTATATTGTTAGTTTCTGTATGAATCCTTTTCTTATTGTTCTTGTTTGCAAACCTGGTAATAAGACTTTCTTGAAAATAAGAGCAAAAAATAAGACTTACTCCCATCAAATAGCTGGGCAGAATTCCTTGCTCCTACTCTTGAGGCATTGTGACTCCCCCTTCCCGGAGGCCTCCCCCTTCTCCCCGGTCCCCTCCCTCTTCTGGCTGGGGCAGGGAGAGGGTCTGGGTCGGCAAAGGGGTCCTCTTGGGGTTCAGGCTCCTCCTCCTCCTCTTCAGCTCCGCCAATCTCTTGTCTGGCCCCAGACAGGTCATGGACAGACACTTTAGTACATTTCTTGATGTGGCTGCTGTACTGGCGCTCTTTGTTAAAGGTGCGGTCACAGTCCTATAAAGAGTTATAAATAATAATGTAATATTCTCCACTAAACCCCTTGCCAATGGAGCTGTTCTGGCTCCAATTGGTCTAAATGCTTGGATATTTCAAGAGCATAAGCCTAACGCCTTGAGCTATTCACACGCTCTAGCCATGATCTCCCAATGTGCTGGCCATACAGAAAGTATTGACAAAATATCTCATCCCAAGTGGCAGCTACTGCCTCCACTTGATGTGATATCTTGTCACCTGACATTAGTGGTTAAATGGAAATGTGACTTGAGACCAGTATTATTTTCTTTTACAATTACATGTAATATATTTGACTGAAAAATAATTATCACTAAATGGGCATTTTAATATTTCATACAGAAATCATATTTCAAAGATTCAATGAAGATAGTGAGTAATTACATTATAAGCAAGATGTATTTTACAAAAAGAGACAATGACAGAAACAATCTGCTAAGATGGAATGATCTGATTAAAATCAATGCCTTTTTCCATGGCTCTTGTTTCATTCCTTCATGCATTCATTCTCCTTGAAGGATTTAGTCCATTAGGTTAATCCTTTAAACATAATCTTCATATTATTCTCTAAACCTATGAACCATGGTTACATCCTCTTACAGCTTTTGTTACTAATAACTGATGTTTCTGTCTAGACAGCCTATCAAACTTAATCATTATTCAGCATGCTATGTTGACCCATTGGTTGCGGTTTTAATAAAATATGTATGCAGTAGGATGGCGGGTTTACATTATCTGGCACAGTGCCATCTGCGTCTACGACCAACTCTGCCTTGGCAGAAAATCATGCCATCCGCTGCTTATGGGTTAAAGGTCAACTCTCACCTGACATCTGAATTGCACTGCTTGTTCCAGTGAGGGATCCAGATCAACTGTTTCTACCTTTCCACGCTTGGCGGGTGTTGGTTCTGGCTCTTTCTCCTCATTCTTCCTCTGAAAAATGGTGTCTTTCATCAATGGATATTGAGGGAATATTGACAGAGGAAAATAAAATGCACAATTTGTATCTGCCCATGAGCAAATATGGGACTCTTACTTTTCAAAAAGCACTCAAACAAAACGTGTATGATTGCAGGGAATTTTCTACCAACAGATTTCATATCTCTGAAGTAGAAAATTTGGATAGAGGAATATACATTTAATATTTGTCCTCTAAGATCAAACATGATAATGAACATTATATATAAGGATTCTGTGCCTTCAACTTAGGTAGCAAATAAAACAAATATAAGAAGACAATAATTCCATGTCTAGTCTAAGTTATAATAGTACCATTATACATTATTTTCAGTTTACGTAACACACACATTTACATTTTTATAGTATAAGTTGAAATTAAATAGATTGGTACTTTTTGCACTATATACTGGGCCAAAAACATACTTTCAAAATCTTATAAAGTTTCTATTTTTCCCAAAAGTTTTGATCTTAGAGAATGCAAAGCATTATCTAAACTTTCTCAATCAAGCATTTACATCATTCCCACTTGACAAATAAAAAAAAAATACATAGCTTCTATATAATACAAATAAGATAAACATAAAAAAGAAACACTATTTAACTTCAGAAAATTGGTAGATGGAATGAAATAGAAGCATTACTGAGGAGCAAATAATAATCTTTTTATAACTTAAGTAATCTACAACAAAGTGAACACTAATAAAAGACTGATATGAGAGTGACATTTTCAATTGCAATACATTTCAAAGTTCCCAGATTTGTGAAATGTACAGAGAGAAATAAAATTTAAAAAGACAAACCTTGACTGCTGCGGCTTTTTTACCGTATGGGCTATGGAAACACTTCAAAAAATGCTGCGAGATCTGAGGTTTCGTCTTGAACGTCATCTTGCAGAAAGAACACATGTATAATGGAGCCTTTTCTACCTTCACCTCTTCCTTTTTACAACTTCGCATGTGTTTTCTGTTGATCACAAATAAATAAATAAATGAGGCTGAGAGAAAGAGAGGGAGTGATGACAGAGAAAAAGAGAGAGGAAGATAATTTCTTTTCATTTTCTGCTCATGACATTATTTTGCTGTTTCAAAGAAGGCTAAACTCCAGCATAATAATAAATGTCAGGCATGAGGATGAACAAAATATAACTGTGAAGGCTTTGTTGGGGCTAAACAGATATC
This sequence comes from Penaeus japonicus, assembly GCF_977035675.1. Taxonomy (NCBI): domain Eukaryota; kingdom Metazoa; phylum Arthropoda; class Malacostraca; order Decapoda; family Penaeidae; genus Penaeus; species Penaeus japonicus. The sequence goes on from NW_028234420.1 coordinate 4,684,008, forward strand.
AAAATCAAAATATAATGTATTATAAAACATTAAATGCTTCCTGAAAAGCCATATAGACATTTTTTTCTCTATCAGAAAGAGGTAGAACAAGACTCCCACTATCAATATTTCATTTAAAAATTACTTTTCAAAACTGAAAATGTAGAGACAATATGTATATAATTCTTCTCACTTTTTGTTTTGCTGATACTGATAATTCAAATGTACTCTGAATTGTAAAGAGATTGCAGAGCAATGGAATACTTTTTACCAAAAACAAACAAACACACACACAAATATATATAGATATAAAACTGTGCTTGTATAAATTTTCTCATGCAAAACTGGACATGGGGCACTGGGTAAAATAATCAGAAGGCAAATAAAAAGAATAGGTGCTAAGGCAATCTTTTGATGACCATATTCTTTAGACCCTTTAAATTCCTACTTTGAGTAACTATGTCATTTGGCTTTTGAATAATTTTCAACCCCACACCTGGCATCATTGGGAAGACAGTTCCCTCCCCCCTAAAAACTTGATACTGTTCTCATATAAATACTGAATAAGTGAAATCTTAAACATTATCCTGCTATATGTTATTGATAAATAGACTTAACCCATTCGCCCAGGTTGACGTCCTATCACATGGTCAAAAAATATCCCAAGACCCAGGTGACGTCCTGAGACGTGCATTTTCTCGCCAAGTTCTGAGAGGGACAATTGTGACGTGCTGAAATGTCAGCAATAGATCGCTAGATTATTCCCAAATATAATCATTTTACATCATTTTTTAGACTTTGTTACTTTAGTTTAGATGTTTGAGTGTCATAAAATGAGATATAATGTTTAAAAAAATGATGTCACAGAAAACTAGGTGATATTGATGACATTATGGTAATTTCTGCTTCTTGATCGGTTGAATAAAAAGATCTGAGTCAAAAAACTATTGTAAAATCAAATATGTTTGGCTAAGAAATAAAATAAAGTAAAAAAATTACTAATGCAATACTACTTCTAATGTACGTGTATGATTATTCATATTTGTTCTTCTTTTCGTTTTGGAAAAAAAAAAAAAAAAAAAAAAAAAAAAAAAAAAAAAAATATATATATATATATATATATATATATATATATATACACACACACACACACACACACATATATATATATATATATATAAAAGTATAAAATATTTTTTGATGCCCCACTTAGAGATTGCTTCCATTTTCCTTTGGTATTTTCACATAGAGGTGAAGAATATAGACAAAGTTCAATAAAATAAAACTAAAAAGGCATTACTGAAAAATGTTTTTCAACTAAAATAACTCCTCTGAACATGGCAATATTTTTATGTGCCGTTACACTGTAGATGCATTCATGAAAACCATAAAAATAGGGTGGGTGAATAATGGTCTGCGAAGATCAGGCCAGACCCGCACAGCGAGAAAACACCCCGGCACAAACGTACGCTTGTTGTCTTCTCGCCGTAAGCGGGAGTAGGCGAAAATACGTCCTGTTGTGAATGGGTTGATATGCAGTCTATGATAGGTATAATATTGATTAGAAAATAAATGCTTTAATGTTAATAAGGTAACCAATATACAAAGAAAATCTATTTTCATAATACAGTTTTAAAATTATCCATAAACAATATACACTTGCTATGCTTTACTATTATCTCAGAACTTTTACCAATTTTTTTTCAAGCAAGCTCCACATATCTAAGTGTCATAACAAGTTTGAAATAAGTCACAATCAGATAATAGAAATAACTTTAGACTTCTAGTATACAATATAGAAAAGAGCACAGAATTTTTGTTGTATTCAGCAAAGCATCAAATAATTCATAGTATATATAACCATATATCTGCTGCTTTTACAGTTGAAATGACAATGAGGACTGTTAACGGTTTCCCTGTTCCCAACTGCAAAGGATATGCCCTTCCCTATTTCTGTGGTAAGGTGTGAGCTTATCCCATTGCACTCGGTTTGGGAAAGGCACTCCTACACCTCACTGTAAAGTATATGAAATGATATGACTTTAGACCAAGGGTTATTCTGGATGGATGGGTTATTAACCCATTGCAGATGGGTGTCGTGACATACATGACACAGGAGCTTTGGCCAGATGATAGGTGTCATGACGTACATGATGCTTGGGATTTTGGATCCCTGTGCTCTTTTATTGTGCTATGAGAAAGGAGTGAGTGGAGGCAATTGCAGTCATAAATACTGTAATTACCGTAATATTAACCCTCTCTGGACGGGTGGTATAGTACTGTACCGCGCATTCAAAAGCCCAGTGGCCGGGCGGCACAGTATTGTGCCAGCCATTCAATTGATTTAGGCCTAATAATTCGAACGCCCCAGCATTGGGACATTCAAGGCTGGAATGCCCCTGTCGTAAGTGGGTTAACCCATTGCGGATGGGTGTCATGACATACATGACGTAGAAGCTTTGGTTTGACAATGGGCATCATGGCATACATGACGTTTGGCAATTTTGGATCACTGTGCTCTTTTATTGTGCTATGAGAAAGGAGAGAGTGATGATGGCAATTATAGACATAATTACTTTAATTACCATAACATTGATAAAAATAGATTCAGTTTAAAATCCCAAACATGGACGGCAAAAATCAGGAAAGAAAGCCTTGGAGGGCACCCATCCACAGTCTCTACCAAGCTCTACCTTCAGAAAGCAATAACATACAACAAGATGCCCATCTCCAGCTCTAATGTACCAGTGATGCAGGATATGCAGGCAAAATGAGAAGAGGAAAGTGATGAATGTGCAGTGTCGGCAATGTACTCCTGTGCCAGTATGGCTGCTTTGTGCTTTGGTACTCACCACGGTAAATATAGGTATCCTTCCTCTTCCCTATCCCTTTAGTCACTTTCATTGGGGATGGTTATTTCTTTGGCATTTGTTTACAAAAATACGCATATACGAAAAAAAGTTGCTTTTTGTCCTCCCATAAAAGTGTAGTACTTCTATCACACTGATCATAATGAGATGATGTAGTCCCAATACTATAATTAATTGTCTAATACAACATTGATAAACGCTGTCAGATGGCACACAAACATTTTACAAGATAGTAAATCACAAAAAAATGAGGAACACAAATATGGGACTATTTTGCTCCCGTCTGATGATCTCTCCCTCATAACATATGTTTCACATCATTATGTATGTATATAATCATAGGACTTCCATTTGTATAGACACATTTATTCATGTAAAAATCTTATTATCATTCTGTTGAATCAAATGGGTGAAAAGCATTCTAAAAGGCACAACATGGCATTGCACAGGGAGAGATCTTGCGCTTGTTATCTAGCTGGCTGTAGTAGCATTAGGTAATTATAAGCCAAGTATGAATGGGCTAGTGAATGCAAGAGAGCATGATAGGCCATGATATGTCCAGTGAAGCTCCTTCATTTTGAAGTATAATCCATCTGGGATGCTTTGCAGGTGGCACTAGTGCCTGTCATGGGGACCAAACAGGTCTGTCCGTCCCTATCCACAATGGGCTAAAAATGGGTGTCAATATATACATGACATAATATAGAAAACTGCTCTATGTTGAAACATGCTTGGTTGTAAAGTTTTAACTGACAAATTACTGGTTTTAGAGCAACAGCTTTCCAAAAGTAGCTTTATCATTTTCATTTCATCTTTTAACCCATTCGCGCTGGTTGATGTGCTGACACTTTTTGTGTTTTTTGCATCAGACGCCGGTGATGAGATATCTGGGCAAGGCCGCCGCTCGGGTTGAGCGAGTGGGCAGCCCAGGCTCGTGCGCCCGAGAATCTCAAGGCGTTAAGCTTATGCGTTCAAAAACTCCAGCATTACGACCATTCAAAGCTGGAATCGCCCCAGTGTGAATGGGTTAATAATTTACAATACCAACATTCCAAGACATTGTCTTGTAACTGTTCTTTTTTTCTTTTTCAAAGATTAGATCTATTTCCTTTTTATTTTTGAGTATTTCTCAGTATTTATCTACCAAATATCCAAAAAGCTTCTAAGATCAAGAGCCATGAAAATAAAACAATCCAAAGACTTCTGCATGCTGTTGAAAGTCACATGACACTTAGGATGAATCGAAAAAACAAATAACTGCACATCCTGCAATTCCAATGCACCCTCAGATTTGTGAGTCAGTGAGTGAGAGAGAAAATAAAAAAATAAATATATAAAGGTACCCTGCTTTATGATTACAGTCAGTAGGGGAATACTTGATACTTGAGATGTAATCTCTAGTCATATTCTTTTCAGTTTCCACTTTTATATTAGGTATTCAAAAGAAATTAACTTTCACTCTCCATTTTCTAGTATCAATAACTTCATGTGTAACAAAAATAACTTGAAGCATTTTCTGCTTACATGAAAGACAACTCATAACAAATGATAAAAAAAGAATGATAGTACGTAAGTACGTGATGAAAGATGACAAAATAAAAACTCATATGAGTGGGAGAGTAAAAGTGAATGAAATAATAAGAAAAATATAGACTAAAATAAAAAAAATATATCGCAAAAATCAGTAGCAAACAATTCTAAAAAAAAAATTCTATCCTCAACAGAAGCTCCTTTGAATCTATGAATTCTAAATAAATAGGTTTAATATCATTCTAATGCTTTTCTCCCCAGATCCTTTGAGCCCTATAATATGTTTTTCTTTCTTATCTAATGAAAAAAATAAATTCCTTGGCACTTATATAATGTAAACGTTGACAGTGTCATTTTCTTTCTAGATCCTTATTAATACAAGATTGTACTTCTTATCAATTTCTGGAACTCATCCTTGAAAAACACTTCCATCTTAAGGAGAAAATCTTGTGAAAGGAAGAAGGCCTTCTAGGAATAAACTTCTCTAGTTCTACAGAATTTTTTATAATGGTATAGTAAATGTAAGTTATAATATATTTAGGATTCAAATTTTCAAATGAATAGGATACATAATTAAATTGTGCAAAACAAACTCCTACAAGCATATCTCTGTTTTAAAAAACAAATCTTTTATAATAAATTCATTGGTTCATACTCCTTCTATCACATATATAAATTAATAAGTTCTTTCTAAAAAAAACAAACTTGATAATGTATAAAAGTAAAGCAATAAAACATGCACATACCATGACAATGAAGTGTACTCACCTCAAGTAGAGAGGGCGCATGAATTTACTATTACATGTTGGACACTCGTAAAACCTCTTGGCATCACTTCCTGGAGCAAATTCTTCCTCATAATTTCCTTGCGTTTGTGAGGTGTGGGTCATATACCTTGATTGCTTTTTCAAAGTTCCATCAGAGAGGTTAATTTGTACATGTTTTCTCACTGGTTCATTATGGCCAACAGGTACAGTTAGGCCCTTTGTATACTTAGTAGTTCCTTCAGGTATTATCACACGGAAGACGCCACTCTGGGCTGCTGCCTCAACCTCTTCCTGGCTGGGAATCACCTGCTGTGCCGTCTGGTTGGCACCAGCACGGATAATGATGTGCTTTTTGTTTCCCACAGTGACAACCTGGGGCTGGCTTACTGCAACCGGGGTGCCACCCACTTGTATGAGAAAATGTCCAGCATTAGACTTCACTGGGGATCCTTGATTAGTTTGTATCACTATTTTAGTTGGGGTTGTTGCCGGTGGAATACTATTTGAAATGTCTGTCAAACTAGTTGTTGCATTTCCTGTTCCTGGTATCACATTTGCTTGCTGGAGGGGCTGCTGTATAGTGTGCATGGGATCAGTGGTGATTGTGCTGGTTGTAACAATGATATTGTCATGGGGGTGAGTTGCGCTGGCTGAGGAATGGAAGGTCTCATTCACCAGATTCCTTAGGAGCATTTCCCCTTCCTGGTTGTCTTCCAGAGTCCCTGTGCCCATGACATCCTCATGGACATTGGTCTGCTCCAGGCTGAGGATTGGCTGGTTGTGAGCATACTGTCCATTTTCCAAGTCCTCCTCCTTCACTGCAACTGGATCCCCCATGGTTTCTGTCACTGTGCCATGGTGGGGTGGATTCAAAACAGATGCTCCAAACTCTGTGCCATCTCCCTCCTCCATCATGACTTGTGACCCTTCAATCATCACCTGGGAACTGACAACCTGAGGGGCTTCCATCACCACTTGTGTTTCATCCATCACCACACCATCCGAGCCCTCCATCATCATTCCGTTGTTCTCCATTACCACCTGTCCACTGAGCAACACAGGCGAGGACATTGTTGTCTCCACACTGCAGCCGATATCTCCAGATACTGGTGTAGAGGTTCCCTCAACCTGTCAAATTTAGGATTCTCATTAGAAATATTACTGATATATAATTCATAATTACAAAGAAGCTACAATGTGTCAGGTAGATGTAAATTCTACAAATAACAAAGGCAAAAATCATCACCTTTATTATTTACACATATGCTAACGAAAGAGAGAGAGAGAGAAACAAAAAAGATATCTGAAAAAAGTTTTATCTTTGTCATTCTATACTTTCATACAAGTTGTATATTTGAAAAAGACAAAAAAATCTGGAATAAAAAAAAAATGTAGTAATAAAATGTTTATTTGTTGTCTTTGCAAAACCTGTCCTTGTTCTATATTTGTACATGCCTAGGTTTTGTCTCTCTTCAGAGGGGTAGCCTGGAAAAGATGGTCCCCAATCCTTTCTTTCTCCTTGAATTCTTTCCACTTGCAAACCTTCTTTGCAATTAAACTATTCTGCTTGACATGGTCAAGGGCTCACTTTGCATCCTGTCCTTTAGCAGCAAGGCCTGACACCCACATTTGGCCTTCATACTCATTGCCCTAAACTTCTGCACTCTTTTCATTCTGCCCTCAACCTTCTTTCACTATCCGCCTTCTTCCATCTTTGTTTTTCAAAACTTTATTTTACAAACTAACACACTAGTCGAAGAAACTTTCCCTCTGAGTCAGCTACAAGTGCTTGTTATCAGTAAAAAGAAACTGGTTTACCTTCTGGTCCTAACAAGGTCCTTTTGCTATATACTTTTCATATCAAGACACCATCAGACCCCTCTCATATTTTTAATAATCTGCATAAAATATTACCCTACGAGAAGGGAAATATAAAGGCTCTCCCAACCCTAATCAGATTGCTCGAATTATGGACACAAAAATATTGTTGAACATTCACATCCACCCATTGTGATGCAGTGGGTGGATGTGAATAGAAAATTGAGAAATAAAATCAAGACATCCTCAATATATATTTTCCTTATTTTTATAACCTATAATTCACTTTAAATTTTTCGAACAGAATCCCAGCCCTTTATCTGCATTCTATAATTGTAACATAAATGGAAATAGCTTTTTGAGGGGGGGGGGGACAATTGTCTTTTCATCATAACATTACTATAAAAAAAAAAAAACCATCCTACAGTAAAAAACAACACTACTTTTATGAAAATAATAACCATGAGAAAAAGCAAAGATCCAGAGACTAACTTAGAAAATGATTATGAAATACACAACTTATTTGAATCAATTATGATTATATGACATAACATACCAAAAATACATATAAATGAATCTTTAATAAAAATATGACTTCAGGAACTTTGAAATAAATGTTCTATAACTCATATAGAATAAATTCATAATTCATTCTGTTCTTAGTACAAGTCATGTTTCAATTGGCAAAAACATATCATATTGTGTATTGTTCCAGTGTTACAACTTTGTCTATCAATATATATTATGTTATAAACTCCAGATAGTGAATAGGGATTGAGAGTCAACAAATTAATTAAAAATATATACTGAATTTGTGTCAGCATACCTTATGTAAATTCAAAATTACTTTGATTATAATAAATTATCTTTCTCTTTGTATATAATTAATTCAAAAATTTCACTCACATCAACCCTACATATGCTGCTAGTGATAGTTTGTCACTATGAATTCTAGAACTCTTGTAGCCCTTCCTGGCAATTTATTGTCAATCCAAGCTCCACTTATCTTCTAGCATTCTATCTTGCTAGAATATATGTAGGGGAGTTCTGTTGGCCTTTGCTTAAGTACTGAAGGCGTGTCAGAGAAATAATTTGAGACTGATACTAACAGGTAAGTCATCCATATTATTATATAGTCTTTATTATTTTTTGACATGTATGTCACAGAAGGAAAATGTCTTGGAATCAGTCAATCTATCAATTTATTGTAGTTTAACTTGTTGGTGATGGTTGTCATTATACCAAATATTTACTCATGAAGTATGTAAGGAAATTTGCTGAGTTAAAAACTAAGGTTATCAATAAAGTATGCTAATATCCTATTAATGATCTCATGTAATTCTTAGGGGTCCAACTTTTAACAACCTGTTTATATGAGGGTTATAGTAATGTTCAATGAGAGCCAAAACTGTGGCATAGTTTATGGCAAAGAACAATGAGCCTTTACTATGTACTTTCTAGCAAGTCAAGGTCTGGACTGGTTCTTTAACTCATTGCTGACAGGTGTCATGACATAGTGACACACCATCAGAAACTACTTATTGTTGACACATGCTCAAAGTTGTACAGTTTTATGACTGTCACTGTACTAGTTTCAGATCTCCTGTCCCTCTGATTTCTAGCTGGTGCCCTTGGCATCAAAATCACCTCATCTTGACAGCCAGTTACCTTACTGAAGCCCCCATCCACAATGGATTAACTCATTGCGGACAGGTGTCATGACATGTATGATGCAGGAGCTTTGGCCTGATGACGGGAGTCATGACAAACATAATGTTATTGTGCTATGAGTAAGGAGTGATGATGGCAATTATAGATATAATTACCATAATTACCGTAATATCAACCAAACCTAACATCCAAAACCTAGATGGGACCAATTTCTTCTAGCACCAGCAGGAGAGAGAGCCTTGCATGACACCCATCCAGTCTCTAGCAAGCACTATCTTTAGAGAGTGATGGCACACAGCAAGTTGATGACCTCTTGATCTAAAGTCCCTCCGATGAAGGATGTGCAGGCAGAACGAGAAGAGGAAGGTGACTCAAACCATACCTAGTGTCTAAAATGTGCTCCTGTGCCAATATGGATGCCTTTTACTGTGGCACTCACAGTCACAAGCACAGGTTTCCTTCCTATTCCGTACCTCTTCATGTTATCTGTTTCTTATTAGTTCATAACAGCACAAAAATACAAAAAAATAAAGTTGCTTTTTATCCTCCCATAAAACAGCAATACTTCTATCACACTGAATAATGAGCGGATATGAGCTGATATGGATCATATACTACAATTTTAGTCAACTGCTGCATTGATAGAGCCTGTCAAATGGCACATACAAGTCTCTAAACATAATAAAACACACAGAAAATAAAACCCAAAAATGACTCTAGTTTTATAATGACTGACTAAAAGAGAGTGGGAAGATTCAAATTATGTTGCTTCAAGCTGCCTCACTCTGAAATAAAACCCATCCTGAAGACTGGGCAAGCAAATCTATCTCCTGTCCGCAATGGGTTAACCCATTCACGCCAGGGCTGTTCCGGCTCTGAATGGTCAGAATGCCCGGGTTTTTGAACACATGAGCCTAACGCCTTGGGCTTCTCAGGCGCACTAGCCGCGAGCCTGGGCTGTCTGCTCGCTCACCCCTGAGTGCCGGCCTTGACCAAATATTTTGTCGCCAGCGTCTGACCCATAAACTATGAAACATGTCAGCATGTCATCCGGCACGAATGAGTTAAGGGGTTATCAAATGGGAATGAATTTTCCACTATTTTCTGCACTTTACATATAATTTTTGTAATGCTTTCTGGAATGTACACAACCTTGTTTGTTATCCTTGCAGTAATTTTTGCTTCAACTCCCAAAGAAAATGAAAAGAAGCATATAAGGAAGGTCTGGGGCTAGAACTAGCTGGCAAGAGAAGACAAATCAAATGCAAGAATTAGGATTTTGGGGGCACTTTGAATAACATACCTCTTTCCATACAAAAATGTAAACAATGAAGGGAAATGAGTGTTTAAGTTGTTTTCTTATTTAATATCCTCAATAAATGTTTAAAACCTAAATGTTCACTCCTATTATATCATCCTTTTATATGATATATTAACACATTGAAAAAAATAGAAATATTCTCTGAAATATTTGTGTGAAAGATCTTCAACTGACTTTTGTACTATTGTAGGCATCATATTAAATAATGCTTGAGTCATTTTATAGACAAACGCTAATCCCTCTTAATTGTACAAGTGTATATAATGTTTATTGCAGACAGTAGAAAATAGAGAAAACTTTATCCACTTAGAGTTTCCCTGGTCAGAGTATATTTAGTGAAAGTGTGTCAGCTGGACCACCAACAGGTGAAGACATGGCAACTGCTTCATGCTGCATGACTATAGTTACTGCTAATTTCAATATCATAGGTGGTTTCTATGGACTAAAAGTACCTATATTCTGATGGATAAATACCAAGCAATCTACAGATACTATACATGGCCTCTTTCTGAACAAATGGAGAGAAACTATTCACCTAGTGTGTTGACTGTGAATTTTGAAATGGAAATGAATTACTTAATATTTAAATAACAACCAACTGTTGGTTGCATCCACTTTAGCAAACCTATCATAATGACTTTTATATCTTTCTTGCTCTGTTCTGAGCAGATGCTTTAAAATTTGAAATCTAGCAACACCATCTAGCTTTAACATGGATGCTAGATGCTCCTTGAGAACATTTTTTTGTCTTCAAATGACACAGTCCTTGTTGACATCCCTGTTGATAATTCCTTAAATAAGGAAAAAGTTCAAGCTCTTTCTTGTAAGAATATGTACTATTAGCTCTTTAATGAAGTGCCGACATGAATGGAGGTCATAGCGATCACTTGGAATCACTACTAGATATCTTATCTAAACATATAACAAAATATGTTTTAGCACTTTGCAACAGGTATGCCATGGATGAAATGTGTCAAATTCACAGCTCTATAAACTCCATACTTTTTTAAACATAGTAACATATTGTTGCAATAATAAAATGAAAAAAATTACCTTTTCTTCTACCTATGGGGCCTTGGCAAACTAAGGGAAGCCCACACTGGTCAACTCTGCTGTCGCCAAACATAGTTTGAGAAAATATATTCCTTCCTAAACTTTGGTTCGGTAACAACACCTTGTACAACGGGATGTGTCTTTAGCGCTAATACCAAATATCATTGCTGTTTCATTTATTCCTGATACGAAAATTCCAGAAAGGTAAACTGAAAATCCCGCGACAGTCGGCAGACTCCATTTAAACGCCAGAGAACCGAGACAAAACACACCAACGCCGACATGATAATCTCTGCACCATGATACTACTAATGCAACAACGAGAAGCCAAGGAAAAGAGGAGACGAATAGGTTGGCGAGAAGAGCAGAGGAGGGAGCTGGGCGACAGGTGATTTGAGTCTCCCGCCTCCCCCCAGCGCCGCCGACCTTCTGCGCCTCAAAACACCAAAGACGAGACATGTCGATATTTTAAACGCCATCTTCCCTCTTTCCCTTATGCTTTCACCTAATGTCTCCCTCGTTTCCCTGTCTTGGAAATACGAGGATTTTTTCCACAGCAAGGAAAACGGCCAAACCTCACTAGAACCGTGGGGAGGATCCATTATTCGGCCAAAATTCGGCTTCTTCCCGCTTCATGTCGAGGAACAACAACAACATGGCGTTAAGAACTCGACACAAATACCCGGTGTCGGTCAATATTTACGGTTGCTCTTCTTCTCAATGGAATGATTAATTGCTTTAATTATTTCGCGAATTGATTTATTACGTTTGTTAACCTTATTTACAATTGCATTAGATGTGTCAATTATTATCAAGTGATTAATTAGAATTTAGATACATTCAGACGTAAATCCCCCATCGGACATTAATGACGTCACGTGTACGTCACTCAAGCTCATTTATGCTTTATTGATATTTACTTTCAGTGAGCTACGGGGTGCTTTTAGCTTATCTATCCGATCTGGTAGGAAGTTAAGAAAACGGATTGGAATCTTGATGGTTTTTATCAAGATTCCTAACAGCTACAATTATTATATGTATATATTTGTATGGAATATGTGTCCTGAGGTATATCTTATATTTGGATGTAAGATAAACAATGAAGATTTTGTCTAGAGTTAAAGTTTATATATTAGATTTGATCTTGTAAATTTGTTGAAACGAGTTGTTTGTTCAATGAAAATATAATATCAAATATAT
>NW_028234420.1:4701216-4703716 GCF_977035675.1 Penaeus japonicus
CACACACACACACACACACACACACACACACACACACACACACACACACACACACACACACACACACACACACACACACACATATATATATATATACATATATACATATACACACACATATATTTATAATTATATACATACACCTTTCCCTTAGTAAAATAGCTTCTTGGTTACTGCCATCCACTCTTCCTGTTCGACTGATTAAACTACCGAAACTAATCACATGTTGCCTGAACCTTGAAGAAATATGTGGTAGTGGGAAGATCAGCTGTAGGCTACTTGGGGAAAGGGGGGGGGGAGGGACGATTTCACATTCATGTGGAATATGAATCGAATCGGAAGGAAAATTCAATATGACAGTAACCATAGTTTTTGCGTGACTGGTAATGTAGACAGAAAACGCACACGCACAGACAGAGACACACGCGCGCACACACACACACACACACACACACACACACACACACACGCACACGCACACGCACACGCACACGCACACGCACACGCACACGCACACGCACACACACACACACACACACACACACACACACACACACACACACACACACACACACACACACACACACACACACACACACACACACACACACACACACACACACACACACACACACACACACACACACACACATTGATTGATTGATAGGTGGATGTGTGCGTGTGTATTTATGTTTATAACGAGGAAGACCGACGTATCTCCGAGCGGTTCGGGTTCCCTTCACTCGGTAATCATCCCGATTCGACGCTTCAAGCACATTCCGTGGTGACATCGTGTATGCTCTATGTGTGTATGTGTATGGCGATATATTTATGGATATATGTCTGCATATTTAGGTGTATATGTCTGTATATTTAGGTGTATATGTCTGTATGTTTAGGTGTATATGTCTGTCTGTATATTTAGGTGTATATGTCTGTATATTTAGGTGAATATGTCTGTATATTTAGGTGAATATGTCTGTATATTTAGGTGTATATGTCTGTATATTTAGGTGAATATGTTTGTATATTTAGGTGTATATGTCTGTATATTTAGGTGTATATGTCTGTATATTTAGGTGTATATGTCTGTATATTTAGGTGTATATGTCTGTCTGTATATTTAGGTGTATATGTCTGTGCGTGTGTATGTGTACATGTTAATATCTTTATGAAGCGCATGTGTTTGTATGTTCTCTGTTTATATTGTTTATTATGTCATATGTATGTGTGTATGTATGTCGGTATATATAAACATATGCATTTGTAATTAGGTGTATGTTCATTATGTACATATGTATATGTGTCTATGTGTATATATATGATTAATGCGCATGCCTATGCATACGTAAGGAATGCATGTATATAATATAGAAATTTATTCATGTCACATATTCATATATACATCAGCTATTATCATTACATTCATGCGCAAACACAGAAACCCATTCACTTGTATACATAAATAGAGAGACGCACGAGATAATGATGTTAGAAACCGAGTCACCACTATGGCTTCACTCTAGTCTTCCCAGTGACGCCCTCACGAGGCAAGCGGCATGGCATACCTTTTCCCGCGCGATTAGCTAACCAGCAGCTCTTAATTCGTAACGGCTCTTTGTTTAAAAAATTACTGCTCTCTATCTCTCTTTCTCTTTCTCTTTCTCTCTCTCTCTCTTTCTCTTTCTCTTTCTCTTTCTCTTTCTCTTTCTCTCTCTCTCTCTCTCTCTCTCTCTCTCTCTCTCTTCTCTCTCTTTTTCTCTTTCTCTCTCAATCTCCCTCCCTCCCTGTTATATATTTCTATATACCTTTCCTTTCCTTCATTCACTCTCTAGTCCCTCTCTCTCACACTTTCTCCCTCTCCCTCTCTGCGCTTCCCTTGTTACACACCTAAACATGTCAACATTTAAATTATTGATGTACCTGAATCGATAATTTAGCTCATATATTTTTTAAAATCTAAAGTAAAGCAAGTGAATTACTGCTATCCCCGAATCCATGGCTTCATATCAAATTGGGAAATGTTCATCCAGTCATAAATCCATTTTGAGTAATTTGAGTAATGCGACCAGAGTAGAGATTCGAAGGCAGAAACCGCAATTTAGTAAAGCACTCCCTATTATCAATGCACTCGGAAAGAAAGACTCCACTGAACCACCTGATGAGGAGTCTAGTGGCACTCGAAACGTCACGGTCCATTGCTGCTTGTGTAGTTGCAGTTTTTTGTTTTATGTACATGTTTTTTTTACACTTGTTTTTAAGTGTTTAAGTTGTGTTGAAGTGCAAAGCCATGAGGGGATTGCACTGCCTGCGAGAGAACCGGTTTAGTTTGTTTATGGCAACGGTCACGCTAGGACTGTTTTCATTGCTTATAGAACTATACATTGTTGTGGAGATGCAGAGGAAGATAACTGTATGATGTCTCTAACCGTCTCTCTCTCTCTCTCTCTCTCTCTCTCTCTCTCTCTCTCTCTCTCTCTCTCTCTCTCTCTCTCTCTCT
>NW_028234420.1:4723716-4731216 GCF_977035675.1 Penaeus japonicus
AAACACATATGTATGTAATTTATTCTGAACATTAAAGGACCAAAATTGTTTAAAAAGTTGATAATTTGTCATTAACTTCAGTAATGATATTTGTGGAGTATTAGAATAATGATTTACTTTTCACATTTGATGAATTTTCAACTCCTTTTTCTATTACTCATCTTTGTTATTACCATTCATCCACTGCATTGTTACAGAGAAAGCACGGGGAAAGCTGTGCAAGACTACGATGCTTCCCAATGTTGGTAGTTTTCTTCATATCATCTGTGGTGCATGAATACATCCTGTCTTTTGCATTTAGATTCTTCTATCCTGTGCTCCTTGTCATGTTTGGAGGCTTTGGAGGTGAGATAACATTAGATCATGGATTCTTTGTAGAAATACTGTTTTTATAATTAATTATATTTTTAACATTTGCTAATAAGGATTTAAAATTTATATTACAGGAATAAAGATTTCTATAGCTAATATTTTTCATTAGTAACAAGAAATTGATAATTTTCTGTGTCAGTGCATTAATCTTCTTCCTTAACATACTCTCAAATTTTCAGTTGCCTTCATGTTCGTGAACAGTAAAGCCCGTCAGTTCAACATCTTTTTGTGGGTGACACTAATATTTGGTACGGGAATCTTGATGTGTCTCTACAGCATGGAATGGTATGCTCGGATCAACTGCCCTGCTGTCCATGTAAGTTAATTATAGGTTTCTATTCAGCAAATTTCCAAATATATTTGAAATGTAATTTTATATTTTTTTTAATCAACTCAAATAATTAATTGAATATAAAGAAAATACTATCTTTTCTTTTTAAGTGTAAATGTATTAATATGGGAGAGAGACATAACTTTTTTTTTCTTCTATTTTCAGGAGGGCTTTGTAGACTATTTAGTCCCAAGAAGTTTATATTGCAAGTTTTCTGCAGAAGTGTAATAAGAAAACATTCTAGACTTGAAATTAATTATATTTTAATGCTTCTGATATCTTTTCTGCCTCCATTGGTATCACTGAATTATAGAACTGCTCTCTACTAATAGAGAGATTTGACAGGAGATGAAAAGCAACAAAGATATAATATCAAGAAAACAGAGAATATTGAAAGTGTCTATAATTTTGTAAAAGATGTTATTCTATAACCTTCCATTTCTATGCATCTTTGTTGCTATAGCTTTTGTAGGTTAATGTTTTATACAGTGTATATGTATCCTTTACAATGTTAGTAATGATTATCAGGAAGTATTATTAAAGGGATGAGGCTACTCACTTATTTATTGCTTTTGTTCTGTGGAGCAACACTCTCTGGATAGAAGTCTGAATGTAAGAAGGTTAAATTATTTCATGATTTTACATATGAAAAGAGTTTAAGTGTGAAAAACTGTACATTTTTTCCCCATGAATGTGTATATACTTGAAGGCTTTCACACTTTGAAGGAATTAACAGGGTCTTTTACATATCAGAAGTTATTTGTAACTTTTAAACTATATGTATTTTATTCTCTATTCAGTACAAAAATATTGTACATCTCATTCATTGTTATTGTTTATTTTTTTAGTTAATGAGTTATGTTTGTGACAAAAGTATGTGATATATGTGCTTTGTTGTTTAAAAGGTTAAGATCATGTATGAAAATTATTATTCAAGTAATGGAAGAGAAATTTGAATTACAGTCTTTTCTTTTTTAATTGGTTCATTATTTTTGTTGAAAATTGCCAGTTTTAAACTTTATTAAATGCTAGGAATCTTTATGAAGTTAATATCAACATACCTTACCCATTGCCTGTTCTAAAAAATCTAGGATATGAATAGAGATAAAGTGATATGTATACACTACACTATGTTTTATATTTTACATTGCATTATGAGTTTCATTCCAGTTTGATAAAAAAAAAGAACCTAATGAAAATTTTCCTTTATTTTTACATGCAACCATGTTACCACACATGCATTATTTGATGATTGCTTTGGTTATATTCCAAGACAACTGTTCAGGAGAAGTATTTATACTAGGAGACTGGCTCTTGGAAATTTAATTGAAATAGCTTTTTCTTATTAATCTTGGTTTGGTTATTAATTTCAGTACAAATCAAGCTGTTTGTGCCTCCATTTTATGCAACTCTATTTTGGTAAAATTCAGGACTTGTGCAAACATATATGTAAATATAAATTATACTGTGTACATGATTGGGAAGAGATGGCATTCCCTTATTTTTCAATGGATATGACCAATTTCTCTTCAGTCTATATTCTGAAAGATTCATATCCTAGGACTGTAATACTGCAGTAAACTGTTTGATGTGTTTTATTTTTTTAGTTAAACCAATGCCTTAATCATTAACTGTGTTTGTGTTTGTATACCTATGTGTATATTTTTCTGTTCGAAAGCTTCTTTGGAATTCATGACATTTCTTGTGGATTCTTGATTGGGATCAATACTGGTAAAGAAATGTGTCTGAGAAATAGGTACATTTCTCTCATTTTAACTTTATGAGAATGCAAGATATTGTTAACAATAAATCACTGTTTATGTTTGTGATACTGTTATGACTGAATTAGTTACTGAGTGAGTTGTGCATCTTTTCTTAATCTGCTTGTAACCAAAGTGATATTTATTATCCATGACAAGATCTGCCATTAAAGAAAAACAAACTTTTATATGTATATTTTGTGTGTTTTTCTCCTTTTGATTGTTATACTTTTGTATGATTTAAGAGAAAAATAAAGAAAATCAGATATGTGTATAAAACCTTTATATGCTTAATGAAAATAAAGTACACATGTTTCTACATATTTGTTATACATCTTCAACCTACATTCTCCTGTTTTAAATGTATGATGTCAATGCAAAATTCAAACTGCACTGTACTGAAAGAAATGAAAAAAAATATGTTGAGTAAATTAACTTGTTGTGTATGGGTGTCATTACACACATAATGCAGAAGTTTTTCACCTACTGATGGGCAGCATGAAGTATGTGATGATAATTTCTTGACATATTTGATATTAAGGGGGAGTGGATTGCTGTATTTTCTTATTATACAATGAACAATAACTATATTTACTGACTGATGGTGGCAATTGCAATCATGATTTTAATATTTACTGTAATATTCACCAAAATAAGTTCAACATAAAAACTTGCTAGTACCAGTAGGAAAGGAGCCTTGAAAGGAACCCATTCACAGTCTCTATCGAGAACCAGCTTTAGAGAGCAACGACATACAAAAAGATGCTGACCTCCCACTCTAAAGTACCAGCATTGTAGGATCTGCAGATAGAGTGAGAGGAAGGTGACCCAGGCAATGGGCAGTTTCTGCCAGTATGGCTGCTTTTTATTGTGACGCAGTCATAAGCACAGGTCTCCTTCCTCTTCTCAACCTATTCATGTTTTTATTATCTGTTGCTTTTTGTCCTCCCATAAAACTAATATTTTGATTAAATTTGTAAATAAAGAACATAATGAGTTGATATGGACTCTATACTACAGTTTTAGTCTACGGTAATACTAATAAAGCCTGTCAAATGGCACATTTAAGTGTCACAGTATAGTAAAACGACAAACACAAAAACGTCTGAGCGATATGTCACCTCAAGCTTCTTCCCTCTGAAATAAAACCCATCTGGAGTATGATATAGGTGGCACTAGTGCCTGTCCTGGGGACTAAGAATACTGAATCTTGTTTTAGACAAAAAACAAAAAAACAAAAACAAAAACAAAAAACATCTAAGGCATGATAGAATTATATCCTGCTAGATAGTAAAGACGAAACAGGTCAAGAAAATGCTTAGCCCTGCTTAGGAAGATGCCCGAGTATCCTCTGAAGTACTGGAATTGAGTCTTGGAGGGGACACCCAGCTATCGCCATAAACCGGCAGCCAAACTTCATTTTAGGATGAAAAAATCATACAATACCGTCGGTCGTTCGTATTCACGATATGTTTCAATATAGCCTTTTAAAGATTACATTCATCTTGACTAAGGGGCTAATTTTCAAGGTCTGACAGATGGCATAACGTTACTGCCTACCTTCCCTGCTCGGCTATAACTGTGAGCAGAAAAGTAAATACCATATAGTCGATGTCCAACTAGAGTGAAGAAATTGGAAAATTAAATTGCTACTACCGAATATTCTGATTAAATCTCGTCCCCCCCCCCACCATCCTACATCATCAAGAGTATTTATTCCCCATTGACTGCCGGCTTTGTTTAATGTGTCATGTCTACTGAATGATAGAAAACGACTGGCTGCCATCAGCCAGATGTGCACAATGGATATCGGTCGAATGCCCCTCGACGTCAGTAAAACGTCGGAACCATCGTCTGGTGGGCCGGGTAATCAGAAAGGTCATCCCGCCGTCGTTGGCAGCTGACGTCCTAACGACTTCGGCCAGAAGTCACCTCCCGATATCGGCAAACCGTCGGCTTCATTGTCTGGTCGACGTCGGCCAGATGAGCAGAATGGACGTCCCGTCGACGTCCGGCCCGGGCCGACCGTCGCTTCACAAGACGTTACCAAACGTCGGCAGCTAACGTCACGTGCTAGTAGTTTTAACTAATTTGTAGTTCAATGCATCGCGAAGAAACTCAATATTAAATGGATATATCTGATCCGTTGCATTATGTATATAGTTTGATGTATCAGAAGACGGAAGTTTTTCAATAGACTGTACATTTGGTAAAACAAAAGCTCGAGCATGAAATCCTTAGGATGGATAAATTTGTATTTGCTTTACAAAAAAAACTACTTACCAATTTCCAGGGTCCTAGGGTCAGAGTATCATGTCAGGAAATGACGCTAATGTATGCATTATAATGTATTTATACACTGTATCACTGGAAAAATTATTCTTAAAAAGGAAATAAGTGTAATATATATTTGTATATAGTGTTTTTTTCTGATATATATATATATATATATATACATATATATATATATATATATATATATATATATATATATATATATATATATATATACATACACAAACAGAATTCATAGCGACAAATGTAGAAGAAAGGTAGAATGAGACTGAATATCTAAACACGCAAGAGGTGTATTTGACGCGTTTCGACGGAGGTCTTTCTCAAAAATACATAACAAGTGACCTGTGTGTAGTTATCCACATAATTGATGCTGCCGCGACCTTGGATAGTTTAAATCTTCCCGACGCGGTGTTCATGTTTTCCTTTATCGCGATGTATGCAGCTTCCATAGCTTTGCATCTTTGCTTTTGCAATCCTTTGCTGACGATTTTTGCTTCCTTCCAATCTGGTAGATGTCCCGCCTCATCTACGTGTGCCACCATGGCATTGGAGTTCCTGTGGTGACGGATGTCTGCTCGTCGAAACCACGTCCTGTTTCGCCGTAATACGCTCTTTCGCATGTACTGCAGGGAGTACAGTAAACGGCACTGTAGGGGTTGCTTGTGAGCGGTTTCTTGTGTCTTGCCAAATCTCCTATCTTTACGCCGGACGTGTTTGCTATATTCATGGTAGTGCCTAAGTACCTGCTGATAGTCTCGGAGATGTTACACTGAGGCAGTACCAAGAAACCTGATGGTGCTGCACGATCGTTTCTTGCTCTGGTTATGATGGTCGCCGCTTTCTTTCTGAGGTTTAGCAAGAAACCTCTGGGGTATTGGTGTTTTACGAAAGAGTCTATAATGCATTTAATTTCATCCTCTAGGAATTCTGGGCTGCAAATCCTCAATGCCCTAAGGAAGAAACCTATGCCTACCCCTGACTTTGTTTTACTGCTGTGGGCGGAATAATGGATATAATCACCTTTATTTGTTGGCTTTCTATATACCAAGAAACGCAGGCCGTCGTCATCACGATGAGTCAGAGTGTCTAGGAAGGGTAGTTTCTGACATTCTTCTTCTTCTACGGTAAATTGAATTTTGTCATGAATGAATTATGAATTAAAAATGAATTATCAAAGTAATAGAAGACTTCTATTGCGACCTCTACCACTCAAACGATCAACCACGTATGGAGACAAACACAACAATTGGAGACGTTCCAAACATTACGGTAGAGGAAGTATAAAGGGCACTAGGAAAAGATGGTATAAGAGTAGATCTTATTCAATATGCAGGAGAGATTGTGGCAGTAAAACTGGCCAATCTTTTTAACAAATGTCTAAGCGTAAATCTCCGAAATCCAACACAATAATAATTTTAATACACAAAAAGGGGGACACAAAAGAAATACCGACCTATAAGCTTCCTTTTAGTAATCTATAAACTGTTCACAAAACTCATCACAGTCCGCATCACCGATACATTAGATTCAAAACAACCCAGGGAACAGGCAGGGTTCCGCAGGGGATTCTCAACTACAGACCATATCCACACACTAACACAAATAAAAGAGAAAACAAACGAATAAAGGAAGCCCCTGTATATGGCATTCGTAGTTTATGAAAAGGCATTCGATTCGGTACAGATAGATGCAGTACTAGATGCAATTCGTAAAACAAGGAGTAGAGGAAATATATTGCAGATTATTAGATGATATATATTGAGATGGTACAGCGATCATCAAAATGCAATCAGAAACCAATAAATACCATTAAAAAAAGATGTTAGGCAGGGCGACACAATCTCACCAAAGATGTTTATAGCTTGCTTGGAGGAAGTATTCAAGAAGTTAGATTGAAAGTAAAAAGGGATTAAAATGGGGGATAAAAACACTTAAACATTTTAAGATTTGCATATGACATTGTTCTTTTTGGCGAGTCAGCAGATGAATTACAACAATTACTAAGCGATTTGAATAGGGAAAGTCTGAAGATTGGCCTTAAAGTGAACATGAAAAAGACTAAAGTCATGTTCAACAGACGAACCCCAGTTGAGCAAATACAAATACAGGGCGAGGTACTAGAACCAGTAAACCAGTATGTATACCTAAGGCAACTCATCCAGACGAATACATCCTGCGAAGCCGAGATAAAACGGCGAATCAGGATAGGTTGGAGTGCTTTCGGCACACATAGTAATATATTACGAGTTCGTCTGCCACTATGTCTAAAGAGAAAGCTTTTTGACCAATGTGTCCTCCCCGTCATAACATATGGGTCAGAAACATGGACTACGACCAAGGCACTCGAGGGGAAATTAGTAAGTGCTCAAAGAGGAATGGAAAGGCTTGTGCTAGGAGTTACCTTAAGAGACAAGAAAAGAGCCACATGGATCAGGCAACAAACAAAAGTAGAGGATATACTCATGATCATTAAGAAGAAAAGGTGGCAGTGGGCTGGACACATATATTGGAGACAAGACAACAGGTGGAGAAAGAAAACAACAGAATGGGAAATATACGACACAAAGATCGTTTCCTGACATGCTAACCTAAAATTTAAGAGCTCTGGTATTCCAGGAATTCATTTAGATACAAATGCATTTTTTTCTATGATACAGAAACGCCAGTTCAAAAACAACCTACCATATGAAACATAATGGTCACTGTGAATTTTTTTATGCACACGTTAAAAAAACAAGC
>NW_028234420.1:4748716-4751216 GCF_977035675.1 Penaeus japonicus
CACTAATAGCAACAACAGTATTGATAATGATACTGGCGATAACACTGATAGCAACAATACTGTTTATGCTGATGGTGATGATATTAAAAAATGGTGAAAGAAATAGAGATGAAAGATAAACGACAAAAGAGATATATATTCCCCAATCCTTCTAAACCCGGACCAACAGCTCTCACACCTATAACATTCGTTGATAAGAGTTATCTCTCCGACATCGATCTAGCGTTGATCTCATTACTCGCGCCGTTCACAAGGAAATATGGGCGATTATCATAATTTAGCGGGAGGGGCGCCGTCATTAGTATTTCGGGGGATTCCCCTCGTGTCCTCGTAGCTCTGGGTTGTGTTCTCGGCGCCCCCCTCCCCCCTCCCCCCAACCCAAAGGCTTTGGACCTAACCTACAGTCGACGTGGCGCATTGTTGGATTAACTTGATATCCCAGCTGGATCGTTAGCCCTTTGTTGTGTATGCGGTCAGCCCGTAAGCACGACTGTAATGTCCGAATTACAGCACTGTAACTTACTGGTTTGATGATGTATTTCCGAGTAGAATCGCGGGCTGGAGCCTGCCTGTAGCTCTGACGGTATTGTTGCTGTTATTGTTGTTACACCTGTCTAACCTTTCTGGGATTTCTAACTTCTCCTCTCAAAGCCATTTCGCGTTTTGATGTACTCCACCGTTTTCTTTATTAACACTTATAGTTACAGTTTCGATTCGTCTATTATAGCGTTTAAACTGAATATCTGTTGCCTTAAATCTTGTGACATTATTGAAAACAAGTAACCGACTAACTTTACACGTTTTGATACTGAATGGTTACCACACTTGTGCAAACGAGGTAATTGCGCCAGAGCTATGTTTATAAGATACTTCACGTATAACAATTGGGGAACAACAGTGCAGTGCTTACTTTCTCAAATCAAATTAGTCTATTTTCATAATACACCGTTTTACCTTCAGATCATTAGATTTCTACAAGTTTAAGACATTCTTTTATTGTGAATTTTCTATCCAATGGCGTCAGGAATTTACAAGAAGTCCCTACACACGAGAGAAACGACGCGACAATCAGCCAACACAGTCTGACCTTTGTTCGCTATAAGCCAATTAGTTCCGTGATATTTTCGTTGTTGTTGTGAGATAGTGCTTATATAGATGTTATTTTCGGTGTTCTGTCACTATATGACGGGTATTTAATTTGTAAAAGAGTGATTATCTTGTTTGTTACACGTTATGGAGAAGATATCATCTAGGTGAATGACTTTCTGTCCATGGCGGGGTTTAGGCCAGCTGCTTAAGGCAACGATCGTAGTCGCAATGACACTTTGAGAACCCCCTGAAAATAATGTCTATTTCGGCAGTCCATACTAAACCTCCTTGCTTCGTTCATCCCACAATATCAATCCAACGCCATCATATTATCATCATTGTCATCATCGTCAATTACCTGGTTAACTAATTTCTAGGGAAGATGAAATACGCTTGTTTCCACGCTACCCCCCCCCCCCCTCACTTAAAAAGAATCTAGCACGTGTTCCAAATTTCAAAACTTTTTCAGCTTAGTTGCTTTCCGACGTCGGATTTTGTTTTCTGGCAATAACAAAAGGAAAATCAATCTTTAACTTTTTCTGTAGAAAAACTATGGTTATGAAATAAAGTTAGTCTAAATAGTAGAGAGGGAGAAAGAAAGAGGAAGAGGAAGAGGAAGAGAAAGAGACAGAGAAAGAAAGACAGGGAGATATAGATAGACAGACAGTGAGATATATATATATATAGATAGATAGATAGATAGATAGATAGATAGATAGATAGATAGAGAGAGAGAGAGAAAGAGATTCTCCTCCAAAGCGAAAATATGATCGCCAATGAAGGCCCTGACGCACAAAGGGAATTTAAGCGATACGTCGAAGATAAAAAAGGGATAAAAAAAAAAAAAAAAAATGGGTAATTCATTTTTTGTAATGTGCATTTCGCAAAATTCATAAAGGATCATATCCTCTTTGTGAACAGTGATGTAAAATCGAGTGATCCACAGAGGTTTAACGATCGGAAAGGCAACTAAATATTTCCCATTCAAATTTAAGCTCAAACACATTCCCTCTCTCCTTTTTCTCTGTCATCCCCCTCCTGACTCTCTCTCTCTCTCTCTCTCTCTCTCTCTCTCTCTCTCTCTCACATACACACACACACACACACACACATACACATACACACACATACACATACACATACACATACACATACACACACACACACACACACACACACACACACACACACACACACACACACACACACACACAGACACATATACACACACTTGCATGATTATATATATATATATATATATATATATATATATATATATATATATATGTATATATATGTATATATATATATATATATATATATATATATATATATATATATATATATATATATATATATATATATATGGGAAGAGACGGTGGAGTGAAGGGTGGTGGTGGGGTGCAAATAG
>NW_028234420.1:4786216-4791216 GCF_977035675.1 Penaeus japonicus
CAGAGAGCAGAACTAAACCACTCAGGACTGAGCGTGTTCTAGTGGTTTATCTCTGCTTCCTTGGCTGCACGCAACAGGGAATGTGTGTTTCCAAATCCCTTTGGAAAGAAAGATACAGAAACTGTGACACCAAAACATTCGAATCATGTAAGTAAATGAAATTTCTTTCAAAGAACCTCTATTTCAAAAGGTGACCTTCAAAAATCCCATTTATTACAGATGAGGAAAACGTCCATTTTCGAACTGCCTTCTACTGCCAAAAGCGAGAAAGGAGGAGACGTACATTTACAAGGTTTCTCGATTAAAGCTCGAGTCGGAGTTTCGAGGCGAGGGGAGTCATCCCAAAAGTTGGAGGGGAACCGCGTGATATGAGAAGGCAAGGGCTATGCAAGCTGATTCTACAGTTATTGATTCCATCTTAGTTGCCGTTGCAAACAAGACAATACATGCAGAACCACTTCTATTCTACACTACAATTATCAAAGATTTTTGGCCAATAAAAATAAATTAGAATATTATAACGTATATCTTCTAATATTAAGTTTGAACATTAACATTTATCATGGTGTAATTTCCTCCAGTGATAACATGAACCTCTCGATTAGTTTTCTGACCAGATACTTTAAAATTTTGTGAATACTTCAAGTTACTCTCAAGTTGGGATTTCAAGGGCACGTAAAGTTCCAGGCCTTTTCGCAAATTCTGTCGCTGGGGAGACTTTATATGATACGGAGGCACTGCTTTTGCGCAGGATTGCACACTTAATCTATGCGATTGTTTTCTTCTTTTATTAATTTCTCTGTATCTTCATTTCTCCTCCTTTCCATTCAGAGAGACAGATAAACAAATCACAAAACAATCATTGAAGAAATTCGTATTTTCTTATTACGGGATTCACTCTCTCTCTCTCTCTCTCTCTCAGGGGCCATCCAGATTCATTTTTTCTATTTTTTTCCCATTTCTTTTAAAACTAATATTATTATTTTCTTTGAAAAAAAGAAAAGAAAATCGAATGTTTCATGTCCTTCATCAATCAAAGAATTTGGAACATTTGACATTCAAGCTCACATGAAGAAACCCTTTCTATGTTGCCAGTGTCGTACCCTGACAGGATTGGTTTTCTACATCGCGGAAAAGTTCTCTGATTATTATGTCTCTTGTTTGGGGCAATAAACGGGCACATCTACAATCAGTCTGGCTCACCCTATTCCTGGTCTCTTTTTCTTCCTCCCTCTCTCTTTATATATATATATATATATATATATATATATATATATATATATATATATATATATGTATAGTTAAGCAGCTTTCAAGTTTGAATTTCGCGCGCAAGAGGCGAGTTGCCATGCGCCAATTTTGTATTCCTTTATATTTCGATGTATATGATAACAATGGGATCTTTTCTATTATTTCTATATTTTGTAGAACTTTAGTGATAATTCTCTAGTTATCTTATTATGTGAGTTTATTTTCTGTAGTCCTAAACTTGGAAACGTGGATTACAACTGGTTTGCTCCTTTGTAAGCTGCGTCTCCTCATGGGTCGTATCCGGGTAGTTAGAGGGCGGGCGCTGGTTTGTTTCTTTTGGAAATAATTTCGATGTTGGGGACAGTGTTGTCTTTTTGGTCATTTTTACATGCCAGTGCAGATCTTAATCATTTACAGAGTATAGTGGTGCGTTATGATGTCTTATGTGTCTTTAATGATGATAATAGAGGTATAATATCATTTTTATGGTATAGGATTTGAAGTTTGAATTTTCCTTATGCATTATAGGGTATTATTAATAAGTTTAGCTGTTATTCACGCATCCTCTCCTCTTTACTCTATAACAGGTAATCTATTTATATTAAAGTACAAAACTTACTTTTCAGCTTTTGTTATCCTTCTCTCCAAAATATTTTAAAAGGGGCTTGTAAAATTACCAGATCTATAAAATTCATACAAGTGTTTCAAGTTATGCATATGATTAAACATATTTTTGTGTGAAATTCTGACAACAATATGTGTATATATACATATATATGTATATATATGTATATATACGCATATATAAACTATATATAGATACACACTCATATATATATATATATATGTGTGTGTGTGTGTGTGTGTGTGTGTGTGTGTGTGTGTGTGTGTGTGTGTGTGTGTGTGCGTGTGTGTGTGTGTGAGAGGAAAGAGAGAGCGAGTGAGCGAGAGAAAGAAAGAGAGAGAGAGAGAGAGAGAGAGAGAGAGAGAGAGAGAGAGAGAGAGAGAGAGAGAGAGAGAGAGAGAGAGAGAGAGAGAGAGAGAGAGAGAAAGAAAGAGAGAGCGAGCGAGAGAAAGAGAGAGAGAACGAAAGAAACAGAGAGAGAGAGCGAGAGAAAGAGAGAGAGAGAGCGTGAAAAAGAGAGGGAGAGAGGAGAGAGAAATAGAAAGAGAAAGAGAGAAACCGAGCGAGAGAAAGAGAAAGAAAGCGAGAGAAAGAGAAAGAAAAAGAGAGAGAGAGAGAGAGAGAGAGAGAGAGAGAGAGAGAGAGAGAGAGAGAGAGAGAGAGAGAGAGAGAGAGAGAGAGAGATACTGTCTGTGAATAGTTATTTCTTTAATCATCTGTAGCTATTTGTAAGTGGTAAGAAGGGAAGGTCTAGGAATATATTACAGGAGATTTGATCGTAGTTTCTCTCCAAAATCGAAAATTATTTCCATTGGTATTGTTGTTGTAGATTGTTAATGTTATCTTTGATATTATTGCTAATATTATTATTTTCATTTCCATGATTGTAATCGTTATATCGGGCACTAGTACCACCTACGTTGTATACCAGACAAGTTCCTCTTCATCATCATCACTACATCATCATCATTATCATCATAATTAACTTTATTATTATCATTTTGTTATGACGATAATGGTAATGATAATAATGGTTATGATTATGATAGTAATAAAGTTGATGGTACTAATAACAATAATGATGATAATTGTCACTATTATTATGATGATATTGAGGATAATAGTAATAATAATAATAATGATAATAGTAATTCAATTAACAATATCACTAGTGATTATAATAAGGGTGATAACATTGTTATTAGTAAAAACAATGCAATCATAAACACTACCTTCAAGCATATAACAAGTCAAACATTATGTCAAACTCCCCAAGATTTCACAGTACGCCAAACAAAAGAAATCGCAGAAGTTGTAAAGGCGAGCTGCCCATTCATAAAACGAGACACAACAAATAAGCCACTAAAACTGCACGCAACATTTGTGTCAACAGCCCTTCTAAGTCAGAAAGTCTCCAACGCAGATGAAGTTGTTGTTCGCACTGGAAATGCAACGAAAAATTATATATGATAAGATTTAAAAAAAAATGAAAAAAATAAAATAAAATAAGAGGAGAGGAGAGAAGGGGGAGAAAGAGAATGGGGAAACATAGGAGACGAGGGTTTATGGAAGCTAACTCGGGAGGTATTTTCTGGTATGCTGTTTACCTTTACTTAGCTTACTTTAATATTCGGGAAAGGTTGATGCAGAGCATGTTTGGGCGTGTGGGTAAGGTCATTAAACGGAGGAACGTGGAGAGGTGAGAATGAGACTGAAACAAAATTGCATTTTACCTATTTACGATCGCATACGGACTACGTAACACACACACACACGCACTTACACAAACAAACACACACACATATGTATATATATACATATATATATGTATACACACACACACACACACACACACACACACACACACACACACACACACATATATATATATATATATATATATATACACACATATATATATGTACATACATACATATATATATATATGTACATACATACATATATATATATATATATGTATATATATACATATATATATATGTATATATATATATGTATATATATACATATACATATACATATATATCAGCATATATATTGAAAACGTGTTGATATGAATACATATATGCAAAATTTTAGACACATGTTTGCAGATGTGATTGTGTGTATCTTTCTTTCTTTCTCTTTCTCTCTCTCTTTCTTTCTCTCTCTCTCTCTCTCTCTCTCTCTCTCTCTCTCTCTCTCTCTCCATATATATATATATATAGATATATATATATATATATATATATATTATATATGTATATAAATGTGTATATACATTCATGTATATATACACATATGCTTCCAAATGTATGTACACACACACACACACACACACACACACACACACACACACACATATATATATATATACACATAAAATTATATTGTTAGTAAAGGAGAGAAATGTAGACATACTCTGTGTTAGTGAAACATGGCTCCGCCAGGAAATGATAAGTAACTTTATCATAATATTCCAAATTATCAAGTTTATCGATGTGATACAGGGCGAGAAGGAGTATGCATGTTTGTAAGGGATACCCTTAAGTCAAATAGGATATCTACAACAGTTAATAATACTGGGTTACTGTACAAAGCAACATTTTTCCTTCCTTCATTATTGGCGCCGTCTATTGGCATCCCCATGCAAAATCTGAATCTTTTGAATATCTTGAAAAGGTTTTTAGAGGAATGTCCTTAAAAAAGAAATCACTTTTTATCTTAGGTGACTTAAGTAAGTAAACCAAATGCTAAGTTAGCAAAGTTAATCAAGAAAAATAATCTAGAACAAGTGATCAATAAACCTACAAGGATCACAGAAAACAGCTCGTCTATATTAGATGTAATAATAACGAATAGATTAGATATCATTCTCCATACAGACGTCATTGTATGTCATATTGCTGATCATGAACTTATTATGATGACGTTAAATATAAAGAAACCAAAGCGACCACCGGTTACAAAAACTTTTCGTGACTTCAATCACTCAGTTATTATGCGAACTAATCATATCTAAAGAATCGAACTCTATTAGTTATTTTATCGACAGACAATGTATATACTCAGGTAACCATCCTTACGGAAGTGATAAAAAGCAGCATAGATGCCTCTGCTCCCT
>NW_028234420.1:4803716-4806216 GCF_977035675.1 Penaeus japonicus
AAAAAGACTAAAGTCATGTTCAACAGTCGAACCCCAGTTAAGCAAATACAAATACAAGGCGAGGTACTAGAAGCAGTGAACGAGTATGCATACCTAGGGCAACTCATTCAGTCGAGTACATCCTGCGAAGCCGAGATAAAACGGCGAATCAGGCTAGGTTGGAGTGCTTTCGGTAAACATAGTAATATATTACGAAGTAGTCTGCCACTATGTCTAAAGAGAAAGATTTTTGACCAATGCGTCCTCCCCGTCATGACATATGGATCAGAGTCATGGACTATGACCAAGGCACTCGAGAGAAAATTAGTAAGCGCCCA
Source organism: Penaeus japonicus (assembly GCF_977035675.1). Taxonomy (NCBI): domain Eukaryota; kingdom Metazoa; phylum Arthropoda; class Malacostraca; order Decapoda; family Penaeidae; genus Penaeus; species Penaeus japonicus. The sequence goes on from NW_028234420.1 coordinate 4,804,034, forward strand.
AAGAGGAATGGAAAGGCTTATGCTAGGAGTTAGCTTAAGAGACAAGAAAAGGGCCACATGGATCAGGCAGCAAACAAAAGTAGAGGATATACTCAAGAGTATCAAGAAGAAAAAGTGGCAGTGGGCTCGACACATATATCGGAGACAGGACAACAGGTGGACAAAGAAAACAACAGAATGGGTAATACACGACACAAAGAGACCCAGGGCAAGACCAATGACTAGATGGCGGGATGAAATAGCAAAATTCGCAGGAGTAAACTGGAATCAGAGGACACAAGACCGGAATGACTGGAAAAGATTGAGAGAGGCCTACGTCCTGCAGTGGATTGATACGGGCTGATGATGATGATGATGATATATATATATGTACTTATACACACACCCACCCACCCACACACACACACACACATATGTATGTATATATATATATATATATATATTAATATATATATATATATATATGTATATATGTATATGTATATAGGTATATGAGTAGATATAGATATATATATATATATATATATATATATATATATATATATATATATATATATGTATATATATATATATATACATATGTATATACGTATATATATTATATATATATATATATATATATATATATATACATACATATATATATATATATATATATATATATGTATATTATTATATATATATATACATATATATAAATGTATATATATATATATATATATATGTATATGTATATGTATATGTATATATATATATATATATATATATATATATATATATATATATATATATATATATATTCACACACACACACACACACACACACACACATATATATATATATATATATATATATATATATATATATATATATATATATATATATATTCACACATATATATACACATGCATGCACACACCTATCTATCTATCTACACACACACACACACACACACACACAGACATATGCATGTACGTACCTACATATATAAACAAGTCAATACGTATGCATGTTCAACGTATGCATGTTCACAGTGGGCGCATACACGCAGGCGTTCGGACATGAAAAGGGGAGCGAGAGAGCCTAAGCGCATTAGCCGCCCCCCAGAGCCTCCTTCGCCAGGCCCGCCGCCGCCTCGAGTCCTCCTCGCTGCTGCTTCAGCTTTTGAGTAATGACTCGAGGGAGCTGCGAGGAGCTGGAATTCACACACGATGTTGTCCTCCGCGGAAGAAGCCCTGGCGGAAAGTGCTTATTTTACGATCGCACTTCGGGGAACTTTACATGGCTGATGCATTGTCATTATGACTTTGGACTGAAGGGAGGCAGTGGTTGGTGTTGGTACTCTTGTTATCGATTGGGTTTTGTTGGTTTTGTTGTTATGTTTGTTATTATCTGGTTTTTGTTTTGTTATTATTGTCGATACTTTTATCATTGTTGCTGTTGTTATTGTCGATACTTTTATCATTGTTGCTGTTGTTATTGTAGTTACTTTTTGTTATCATTATTATAACTTTTGCCATTATTAATTTTACTCTTGTTTGTTACTTGGCTATACTTCTGTTGCCATTGTTTTTACGTTTATTATTGTTATTTCATTTGTTATCACTGTTGTTACATTCGTTTTTATCTTTATACCTGTTATCAGATTTGTCATGTTTATTTTCACTCTTACTATCATTTGTTTTTACTTTTATCATCAGTGTTATAATTTCTTTATAATACCCTCCTTTTCGTCACTGCTATAAAAAAACATTATGAGCCTAGTAATAACCGGTGAATGTGAGTGATCGAATGGTTCTGAAGAAAACTGCAATACATTCCTGTTCATCTGTCTATCAGTGCATCTATCGCAGCAGATTACGCAGTGCAAACAAATTCCCTGCGGAAATGCCAGCGAAGCTCAAGGCATCCAACAAGTAGTGGCATACTAATTACGTGATTTGGTGGGAGTGTACATCAAGGAATCACATCTCCTGCATTTTGATGAGGGTTCGGGAGAGAAGGCATTTACGCAACATCGGCTGCGGAATATCTACTTTCCATAATTTACAACACCAAACAAAGCTTGCAATATCCAGAGTGTAGGAAAGATACTTCCAATGCACATCACATTTGAATTCCAATGTTGAAAGTTTGCAGCTTGCAATATACACCGAATGGTATGTTTTGTAGTACAAGAATC
>NW_028234420.1:4808716-4818716 GCF_977035675.1 Penaeus japonicus
ACACACCACACATATATATAAAATATATATATATATATATATATATTTTTATATATATATATATATATATTATATATATATACATATATATATATATATATATACATATATATATATATATATATATATATATATATATATATATATATATATATATATATATACATATATACATACATACATACACGGTCACCTTAACCCCGAAGTAATCGTTCAAGTGTGCTTTAAAAAGGTTTCCTGCAGCCACTAATCACAGTCAAGGCGTGTCAGCCCCAACGGCCCCAGAGCGAGCGATTGCCTCGGCGGCCAAGAGGGATATTGCGAAGTTCTCTGACCCTCAATAGCTGGCCATTACCTCGGGTGTCTGTGAGCGGAGGTACAATGGTGTTTTGTGTGTGTGTTTAAATGTTTCTGTGTATGTAATTGTGTGTGTGTGTGTGTGTGTGTTATTATGTATGCACAGAAGTATGTGTGTTTAGTGTTTTCATCTATGTTATTTTGATTGCATTATTGTGTATGTTTGTCCTTACAGAATGCATTAGATGTATAAGCATACACATATATATATTTACGTTTGTCAGATAGGGTGTATGTATCATAATTATTCGTACTCAAAGTCTGATAAAGTTAGTCAATAATTGCCATACGCTATAATAGGATGAACCCAAGTGATACGACTGCAATAGTAAACAGCAGGATTAAAGGTAATGCAAATCATATTCATACTCATCATTTGGGGATGCTGAGAGCGGCACTTTGATAGTTGCAGATTGCAGACTGTGTTTGTCTCTTCTCTTTGTGTGCCCATCTATCGTTACCTTCCCCCATTTCTCTGTCCATCTGTCTGTCTGCCTCTCTCTATCTCACTCTCTGTCTGTCTGTCTGCCTCTCTCTCTCTCTCTCTCTGTCTGTCTGTCTGCCTCTCTCTATCTCACTCTCTGTCTGTCTGTCTCCCTCTCTCTAACGCTCTGTCAGTCTGTGTGTATCTGTTTATCTGTATTTTATTCTCTCCCTCTCTGTGCGTGTCTGTTTATTTTTCTCGCTCTTCTCTCTCTCTCTCTCTCTCTCTCTCTCTCTCTCTCTCTCTCTCTCTCTCTCTCTCTCTCTCTCTCTCTCTCTCTCTCTCTCTCTCTCTCTCTCTCTCTCTCTCTCTCTCTCTCTCTCTCTCTCTCTCTCAACTTTTTATATGCTCTCTGCCTCTGTCCTGACTCCCCCAAGTTCACTTCAATATTGAATTTAGAAAGACTTAATCCAATGACTAACTCTGTCTTCCTTACTAGACTGCTGAGAGAAAAGGACTTAACTTTGGTTAGTTACGAATAGATTTTTTACAAGTTGGATTGCAGATAAATATCTAAATGTTGGAAAAAAGAAGCATTTTTTACTGAACGTGTCTTAATCTGATATTTGATTTTCATTCATTATGAAAATTGAAAGGGAAATTTCGAAAATATTCTAGATTTCAGCTTATCCTTTAGATCAAGTTTGTTCCCTGAAATGTCGTTTCGAGTTAATTTGCCATGTATATTTGCAAAAAGCATAAGAATATGTAGGTATGTCTGCATTATGTATGTATGTATATGTAATTTTGATGAAGAGATAAGCAAAACGCTTAATTACATCTCTTGCGTTGCGAAGTTATCCAATCTCATACCTTTAATCTACATTTCTCATATTGAACGCTGTTCATCCATGTATGTATGCATGAAAGCACTTACCATGTGCGTGTATCAAGCACGTGCAGAAAACTCCCGATGATCGAGTACTCTTCAAACTCGCTCGCCACCTCGCACAGCCCACTGCCTACATACTTGAACCTGTAACCTTATTGTGAATGCTGTTTCATCCTACACAAACAGTAGGCCAGCGTAACGAAGTAGAGAGGGCCGTTAATTATGCGTCCGTCATAAAACATAGCTTGGCAAATGGCTCTTTTAGACGCGAGCCAAAAGGAACATATTTATCCTCAGGAAAGTGTGCTACCTGCTGCTAGAGGGAAATGCTCTTTTTTTTAGGGATTCTTGATGAATTACACTAGAATATATATCTTTCTTTTGATATCCGTACATTTTATGCCTAGATAAATTCAAGATTGCCCTAAACATGAAAAAATATACCTTCATCCATCCTGGGTATTTTTCAGATTTTTTTTTTTTCACGACAAATAAATTTCACATTGCAGGCATCATCGACGGAACAGTGTCAACAATTTTTATACGTTTCGTTATCCGGAATTGCAAGTTATGTTACCTACTGATGTTGCTCTGGTGATCAATATTCTCTTTGTCATCGGTAGCGAGGCTGAGTGAAGAAGTGAAAAAGTAAATTAGTCTATTTGCTTCGTCTTCGGGTTGAAGATGAAGAGCTGTTCTTCTTTTTTTCCCCATACGTATAGTATCAATTATCTCTATGGTGTCTTGTGCAATATTTCATTTTTGGGACTGCATGATTTGCAATGTCCGTTATTGCTGAAGATAAATCTTGTTTGAAGGCATCCACATCACTAGCCTTTGCCCCCTGCATCTGTGATGTTGTGTAGCATGAGATTGAAAGGATTGAACAAGTAGGAGAGAGAGATATCTCCAAGTGTAGGCCAAGACCAATAGCTGAAGGGAGTCCGTTTCTAGGGCTTTAGGAACATCGCATGAGGTTTGATGATGGGGAGACTTACTGAGTAAAAAGAGAGTGGCTTTCGTGAATTTGTGACGTCATGGTTTGTTAAAGGGCACGTCGATTCATCCCCAGCATGATTCGTGTATGATTATCACTATCCTGAGGAAGGACTGCCTCATTTGGCTTGTTGTTATGGGACTCAAGGAGGATATAACAAATGAATAAACAGAAAGGCTAACAAAATCAATAGCTTACCAAAGATTAACAGTACCTTCTATTGAAAGTGGAAAATGGGAAAATGCAAGGTTGAATAAAAAAGGTGAATTTACAAAAAAAATGTAGCGTCTCAATAGTGATTCGGCTCTCTGGATTAATATATATTAATTCTTTCTTTTCTGGCATAAGAAATCTTTCTGGAAGCTTTTCTACCCTGCGAAAGAGTAATTGATTTAGTATAAAGATGACCTCTTGGTAAGACAGGAACTGAATCTTCTTAACTCATTTTGAAAGTGACTCTTCCAGAAAAGTCCATGGGTGATGGCGCAAATGATCTCTTCTTCACATGAAACTTAAAATATAGTAGATTTTTTGGCAATAAGGCAAATAGGACTTCTAAGACTCTCCTCGTCATGCCACGAAAGGTGACTTTTTCAGTAAACTAGAGTTCCGTTTGCCTAACATGAATCTATACCGTCTTTGCATTTAACTGCATCCCCAATAGACTTGGCATGAGGGTAACTTCTGGGGAGTCTCTTACTTCGCCATATGCATTGGTACTATCTCTTTGCTTGAAACATTTACCACTTCCTCACCACTCTTTGTAAGATTTCCTGTTACTGGCCAGGAAAACTCCAAAATGGAGATAATAATAATGACAATATACAAAAATAACTCCAGAATGAGTGTTTAAAAAATTAACCTACATCCAGCCCAAGGCCTTTAAGTAATGCTAAGGGAAATCAATTGACTGGGTTGGGAGACCCCTACATACAAACAATCTTACACAGTAAAGTTGTAGACATATTAAGAACTCTATCCTACTCTCGACCCCCTCCGAGAGCAGGACAGGAGTTCCCCAAAGATAGACTGCACTCAGAGCTTCAGGTCGGAGGCGTGCCTACCCTCTAACCTGCTACAAGAGAGGGTGGTTACACCGCCGAGTGCCAGGCGATTACCGAAACAAGACCGCTAACAGGGAGAAAGAAGAAACCAGAAAAGAAAATATGACACGGAAACCAGAAATCGCACCAACTGCTAAGTGTTGAACGACCCGGGCTGTATTTTGGAGTCATGAACCTCTAGCAAATGAATTAGTGAAAAAGGAATAAAGTCGGTCAGGTCTGACTGAATGCGAGTGGTTCTCGAGGAACCAGTGGCATGGTCAAAATATCTCGCAGAGGGAAATCAGGAAAATGTGGAACTTAAGCAGAGAGCCCCGCAATAGTACTGACCTGGAGTTAAGCAGAAAGGCCCTTCTCACAAGAAAAGATGGAGATTAACAACGGTTCTGGCGAAATTCCAGTGCTGCCAGTCATCGAAGAACGAACTTCCAGTCTCCAAAGCACAGCGGGAGCGACAAGTCAGTAGCGTGTAGAAAAAAAGAAAAGAAAAAAAGGTTAGGTCGACGAGAACAGCTCACTCCTCAAGCTGGTGGAAGGAATTCTTACCACGACTGCCCGTTAAGAGATAACCTATTTCCTGTTGATTGATCCTATCTCGTGCTGCTTTTTCTGTCCTTTATCTTTCCATATTGATTTATCCCGTTCCATGTTTCCTGTTAATATATCTGCACTTTCTTTTTCCTTCTTATGATAATTTTGACTCCCTTTGTTCCTAGTACACATTAAATATCATTCAGTGGCAGCCGTAATTAAAGACAATAACGAATGAGCCACCAACAGACTCCAGTAATCCTTTCCCAACGGAGAGGCGAGAGGAAATTTGTATCTAGTGAGTCTTGTTATCAAATGTTTGTACAATCAGCGGTCATCCACTGTCAATCTTTTTCTATCGCTCTCTTTTCTCTTTAACTGCCTGTTTATCTTTGTCCTTGTGCTTCCATTTCCTTTCTTTCTCCATCTCTCTCTCAGCTATCATTTTCTAGCTCTCTCTCTCTCTCGCTCGTTCTCTCCCTTCTCTCTTACTTACCTTCCCTCCCTCCCCTTCCCCTACATCTCTCTCTCTCTCTCTTTCTCTCGCTCGCTCTCTCTTCCTCTCTCTCTCTCTCGCTCGCTCTCTCTTCCTCTCTCTCTCTCTCGCTCGCTCTCTCTTCATCTCTCTCTCTCTCCCTCTTCCTTCTCCCCCACCTCTCTCTCTCTCTCTCTCTGAGTCTAGCCGTCGTGGTGAACGGACGTGTTTTTGCCTCCTCTCCGCCGCCGACAAACAGCTTAGCAAACCATGACTCTTCGTGGTCCCACACAGTTAGACGGAAATCTGACTACCCTCCGCCGGGTCAACGGGGGCCAGCCAGGGAACTTCCCGGTGATCCCTCGAGCAGCTAGCCCGAATTTTAATCCCCGGAGTGAAAGGGGACCCTTGGCCCAGGGTAACGGGACCTCTGCCCGTGGAAACGGGCCCCTTGGCAGTGCGGGTTAAAGCTGGCCACTCGCTCTTGGTGATGGCACCCCCCCCCCCCCGGGCAAAGGGTGTTTTAGCAACCCTAGTAACCTCGGCAACCCAACCACTGAATGCAGTGACAAGAGTGAAAACAACGTAGACAGAAAAGCCATTTATCTGATCGGCAATATGGCGATAATGCTGAACACTATCCTGTTTAATTGCAATGAAAAAGCAGGGGCACGGATGGTCCTGTGTGATCAAATTAGGAAGCTGTACAGCCGTGATGAGAGTGACAACGCTCACAATATTGTTATAAATATATCAGATTCTAAAAAAAGGAGAAACACAACTAGAGACATTAAAAAGATGAGAATTTCAGAGAGCATACCATGAACGACCAGTGCTGCTTGAATAACAATAATATAGTGTTTGTTACAACAACGACAGACACTCCCTCACCGAGTACTCCCCACCAAAGAAAACGGATATTTCTACGCCATTTGTGAAACTATTCCATCATAAGAAACACCAAGACGCACACAACCAGCCTGAACCCTCCATCAGCAGTCAAAATCTTATTGAAAGTAAAATAGACTTGCAGATCGGAATGCTCTCCGAACAACAATCTGCAGTGAATTGCACGATTAGGCAAGGCATGCCTCCCCAAACGCAGGAATGCGGAGAGGAGGCATCCGTCACAACCACCTCAACCCCCGCCCACCACTCAACATCCGATCCCCCAACACCCACCCACGACCAGTCCACATGCGAACCTTTCCCCTTTACATCCCTCCCCCCTACCAGAATGTTCTCTGCCTCTACGCCACTAAATAAACATACACAACCACTCCCCCCTACACCTTCCATGAACATCCAAGGACAATACCTCTCCTCGCTCTCCCTCACCACCACCACCCTCCCCTGACACTCCGTCCTCTCCATCTGTACCCACACCGAGCCAGCAGACTCACGACCTTTCTGACACGCCAGCCGCCACTCGCCCGGTGCCACGCAAACGTTTGCAAAAATTAAAAACGCAGAGACATCAACAACCAGCATGAAGAACGAAACTTCCACACAAGTAACAGCCAGAAGCTACATTAGAAACAATAAAAGGAAGAATAAGAAAAACCTCTTCCACCAACCCAACCGCAACTGGGATGATGCAACACACACCACGTGCCTGGAGTCCCTGCCCCTCTACCATCATCCTACTACACAAGCACCACCGCTCGTCATCAACAACTACGTAAAACGAGGGTAAACACATCGACCCCATCAACAAGATGAGGAAGGTTTCGTCACCGTTACCTCGAGAAAACAAAAAAGAGAAACGAGGGAATAACGCAATACACCAAAGCCCTTACAAGGTGCCGACCGTCCCATGGTAGTGTATTTATATATTGCAAGCTGTCATCCTGATACAAACCAAGAAGGTATTGCAGACTTCCTCGATAATAATTTTGACAACATATCAAGCGTCAAAGTCTTCAAAACTAAAATGACACATGACTATTATGCAAGCTTCACTGTCAATTTAAGAGGCAAAGAGATAAATTCAGATTTTTATTTTATTTTAAAGAATCCGATGTGTTTCCTAATAACGTAAAGGTTTTCTTAAATAGAAACAAGCACAAAACCGAACAGAATGTTTGACGCAGCAAATCGGTCAGCCAATCCGGTGGTCAGACCACAAATAAACACACTCAGAATAGAACATGTCGATGCTCAGTCTCTCCTATGTCACTTTGATGAAATCGAAATGATGTGATAAAGGTCGAGGAGGCGGACTTTGCATACATGTACGAGATCTGACAAGCTCTTCTCTCCAACTGTATATAACACGGCGTAATGCATCCCTCCTTCCTTATCGGCGCCATATTTAGACACCCTCATGCTACCGTTAAGGCATTCGATTATCTTGAAAATCTATTTAAAGAAATGTTAATGAAACGGAAACCTCTTTTTATTTTAGGCGACTTAAATGACGATCTCAATACATCAAATGCAAAGTTAAGATGGATTATTAAAAAAAAAAGTAAATTAAAGCAACTCATAAACAAGCATACAAGACTTACAGAAAATACCTCATCCATATTAGATGTCATAATCACAAACAAATCTGGCATCATTCTACATACAGACGCTATCCCATGCCAAATTGCTGATCATGAACTTTTAAAAATGACTTTGGATATGCAGATGCCAAAGCGACAACCAGCTATTAAAACTTCTCACTTCTCACGCATGAGTGAACGATTTAGTGACCCTCAGTTACTCTGCCAGCATATCATGGCCAATGAATCGACATTCTCTGAGATTTTATTAACAGATGAAGTTGACAGACAAGTAATGTTTTAACAAATGTGATAAAGAATGCCATCTATGCCTCCGCTCCTTGTAAAACAAAAACAATTAGACGTCCCCCTGCTCCTTGGATAAACGACGACATTAAGAGAGCCATAAGTGATAGAAATACACTCACAAAGCTCTCAAAATAAATAGATTTGATGTCACCCTTCAGGCTGTACATAAACAAATTATTTTGTAAAAAGTTCAAATAATGTTGACACGACTCTTGCGAATCATGGAAACTGGTAAATACATCAGTGCCTAAGAAACATCACTCAGACATTTGCATAAATTCCAGAAACAATGTAGAACATTTCAATGACTTTACAGAAGTCGGTAGACTCACCTATGAACAGACAACCGCCTCCACATTTCTACAAAACACAACAGGAACTAGGCTCACAGCAAACACTTTCAGACCACAACCAGTATAAATAGAGACAACAATACTAACAATAAAACACCTGCGAGAAACAAACTCCGTAGGAACGGATGGCATCGCCCATCGATTCATAAAGGATAGTCTACCTGCAATTGTGTACTGTCTGATAGTCATTATAGGTACATCTATAGTCACCGGTACTTATGGTGCCATATTTCCATCTATTTTCAAATCAGAAGAGAGAGATGATTTTTTTCTTTTGAAAATTTTATTCACTATATATACAATACAGTGCTAAGTACATATTTGAAAAGCCATAGGGATTACGCCTTCTTGTTATTTACAATAATCATATAATTACATGGTATCACTAATCTTTATAATTCACAAATTAATTTTACATCATATATATGCAACATAATATAGAGCTATGCAGCTACTAAAGAAATACTGTACTTCCTCAATATGTGTTGGAGTTTATAATTCTTCAATCAGTGGACATGCCATGATAAAATGTTCTAATGTGTGAGGAAATGGTTGCTTGCACACTTTACAGTAATTATTTTCAACTGTACTCGAAGCTTTGCACTCCCAATAATGTTTATATCTTTATCTTGTTCTTGCTGTGACTACATATTTTTTCCGCTAATGTTGTTTGTTATTTCATCTGTCATCTTTCAGGAGAGTATTTTCTTTAGAGTTTTACATATATGCTCAGTTGCAACACCTATATCATACTCAATTGATTTTTTTTTTTTTTTTTTTTTTTTTAGCAACAGCCCTTGCTAAATTATCAGCCATGTCATGGTATGGCAGGTCGCTATGAGATGATACCCACAATATTATAACAATGATACCCTTGATATTATATCTTTTAAGCCTATGCCTTGCCGTGGAAACTATCCCCGTAGAATCTTGTTTTAAGGAATTGAGAGCATTTACTGAGGAGAGAGAAACGGTCACGATAAGAGTATTGATTTCTTTCCGATCAAATGCTTTGAAGGCAACAAGTAACGCAAATAATTCTGCTTAGAAAGTGGATGGCCAGTTATTAATTCTGATGCTTATTTGATCCAGTTCTCCATTGGCATTACGTATAATTACCCCATATCCTGCCGTGCGCCTCTCTATCATTACTGACCCGTCGGTAAATATCATCGGCTTTATGTCACAATCCGTCTTTATATCATATATTTGTGCGAATAGATCATTCTTTGCTTTGACCTTCGCAAAAGCATTATTTTCAATTATTCTTTGAGGGGGAACGTCTGCTTTAATTGTATCAAAGTATCTGAATTCATGGGGTACATGATGCTTATTTGTAATCCCCTGGCAAAAATCTAACACGTTGTAATTCTTAATACTAGTCCAAGTTTTCTATGTTTTCCGGTGCGAAGAAATGTTTCAAGAGATGTTTTTGCTTGGTTATCATGCGGCGATCTCAACAAATTATGGCTATCATGGAATTTATCTTAATAATCCTATGCTGAATGCTCATTAATTCCAATTCCTCTTCATGTTCAGCACTTTTGTGCTTTTTTGACATCTTAATATAATTCGCAAGGCTATATTTTGCATAATTTCTAGTACTCGGATAGATCTACTTAATTGAGTCATTAAAACTGCATAGTCAATTAGTGGGCGGATGTAAGCAGTGTACATGAGCAAAAATCTGATTCCTGTCCTTAACATTATTTTAGTCTTTTCTGAAGACACTACTAAACCAAGCTGCTCACACTAGGATGTCCAGCTGTAAGCGCTCTGGTAGTTTCATACTGACTTTTCTCTTGTATATGTACATCGTCTGCATAGCTTAGGATTCATCAAAACATTGAATAAGATCGGACTTAGGACTCCTCCCTGGCGTACTCAGTAACATGTCTTTCTGTTCACTTTGGTGTCCCTGGAACAACACATCTGATCTTCTGTTCTGGAAATAAACATTTATCGCCCAATTACTTTACTCCCAGTAATATATAAGGCTCTTAACAAAATAGTCGCAAATCAATTCATGGAAGCCAATAATCTTCTATCTAACACGCAACTTGGATTTATAAATAAGCTATCAACCGATACAGCATTACTGAAAATCAC
>NW_028234420.1:4861216-4863716 GCF_977035675.1 Penaeus japonicus
TCACCCAGCGAATGTTTACATGCGCGTTTTCTATACCGCATGCAGGTGTTCACCTCCTTTGAGGTATCATTACGATTTTCTTTAGTATTCAACATTCTTGTCCAAGGTAAGAATTGTATGAATTGTATCAATATATCTGGAATGTAAATTACATGTATTTGCCAAATATTAATCATTATGTGTCAAGTTCTTATACAGTCCGATATTTGAATATTTTATTATAGTTTCCCCTATATTTTCTCGGAAATAAAGAAAACTTGTATAAAGAGTAGCTTTAACATTTATTATTTGGTTGATGTATACCCTACTTATTATTATTTTTTTTCCAGATGGAGAGTCTAACTAGAAGAATAGTTATAATGAAATATCTAGCAGAAAGTAAAGAAAAAACTTTCGACATGGTTTTACAAACAGAAATTAAACATCATCAAGTTGTCAATAATCATCATCGTACTATGAAGGAACCAAGAAAAAAATATTTGCGAGATGAATATCTTAGACGCTGGGCTAAAGCAAACCGCACAAAGAGTAGTTTCTTATCTCAAAATAAAAATTGGCTTGACATCACCCTAGTGCTTGACACAGAAGACGACAGTTTTGACCAAGGTAATGTTATCATTTGATGTATACTGTATGATATTGTCTATTTTATAGAAACCTCGTATGTGTTCGAGTAAATCTTTACAAGTAGTCTAGATCGTGTATGAAATACGTCTGACATTATTTGTCTTTTTCCTACAGATCGTGAGAAGAGAAGTAGGAGAGCAGAGAACGAATTTGACATCATGCAGAGTGAGAGGACCAAAAGGAGGAAAACAGAGGAGTTGAGGAAGAACTGTTCAGGAGATCAGCTTGCCTATGCTGTGCAAATGAAACTGAGAGAGTGTGGGAAAAAGGATGCTGCTAAATTATGTAAAGAAGCTACTCTCACGTCTCCAACTCGACCAAAAAAAATATTAAATAAGGTAAATTCTGAGTCGCAGCATAAACAATTATCACCTTATCATGCTCTTTGCCTGCAGTTGAACAGAGGGATGAGCAAGGCTACGTATTGCTTACTGCGAAGTGTGCAAAAGGAGCACAACTGCAGACTCTTTCCATCATATGCACGCGTCTTAGAAGCTAAACAGTCATGCTATCCTCCTGGAATGCTAATAGATGATTTTGACATGAAGCTTCCATTACAAGCTCTGCTTGATCATACGGCCACGAGATTAATTGAACTACAAAGAGAAGCATTTGAATTATTGCCAAATTATCTCGAACGTAAATACGAAATGATTACAAAGTATGGATTTGATGGTAGCGGGGGTCAAGCTCTATATTCATTGCCAGCTAGTGGAATAGACACAGCCACAGAGTCAAAGTTGATTGCCACCTTCATTTGCCCTATCACTATAAAGGTACAGGACACTAACATCATAGTGTGGCAGAACCCGGCCCCATCATCTCCGATTTATTGTCGACCTCTCCATTTGCAGTTTGCTAAAGAAACACCAGAGTTAACGAGAAAAGAGTTTTCTCGTATTGCCAGTGAAATCACTGCACTTCAGCCAACCACTGAAACCGGCATTGAGATTGCCCATAACATCATTCCTACCATGGTTGACGGCAAGGTGTGTCAAGCCTTATCAGGTAATCAATCATCTTCGTCATGCTACCTCTGCTTGCCCGCCACGAAGCCATCACAAATGAACAATTTAAAAGATATAAAGGAAAAAGGCGTTGCTAATGATTATTTAAAACACAGCATCTCCCCACTGCATCTGTACATAAATTGCATGGAGTGTGTACTACATATTGCCTACAGAATGCAGCTAAAAACATGGAGGGTTCAAGGAAAGGAAGCGCATGATGCTATGGCAGCTGAAAAGAGAAGAGTTCAGAAAGAGCTGAAAGATGAACTCCACATAAATGTCGATCTGCCATGCCAAGGCGGTGGTAACACCAATAACGGCAATACTGCGAGGAAGTTTTTTAAAGAGTGGGCTTCTGTAGCCAGAATAACTGGAGTTGATGGTGAAGTTATCCGGAGGTTAGGGGTCTTGCTAACTGCATTAAATTCCGGATTTAGAATTGACGCGCGTGCTTATGAATTATATGCCGAGGCAACTGCTAAGCTATATGTAAAGAACTACAAATGGTACAACATGCCAGTCTCTGTGCATAAGATGTTGATACATGGAGCGCACGTGATTGACATGCTCTGTATACCCGTTGGCCAAGCATCCGAAGAAGCCATTGAAGCCAGGCATAAAGACATAAGAAGGATCAGGTTGGATCACACGTGTAAAATCTCTCGGTCAAGAGTAAATGAAGACCTGATGCATTGGCTTCTTGCATCCTCTGATCCAATGGTTGCAGTCCACCGGAAAAGAGGAATGAAAAAGGACAACGAACTCTCACAGGATGTTCTTCAATTATTAAAAGAATCTTCATATACCAACTTGGATGTAGAAAATGATAGTGATGAAAGTGATGTTGATGCTAATGATAATGG
>NW_028234420.1:4878716-4881216 GCF_977035675.1 Penaeus japonicus
AGTTTGAGACAATAGTTGACTATAGTATTGGTGTTGGATAGGAATTAAAAAAAAACTGATAAAATCTGCGGGGAAAGTTCACCAAGATTCATCCACGAAAAAACACTGATGGAAAAAGGAGATTAAAATAATGGAGGAGGCTTTTCTTCTTCGTGCACCGGAAGGAAACAAGGATAAAGGATGACATGCCGCAGGAAAGAGCAACAGACTTAAGCGAAAAAAGAGACAGGATGGGAAGTGAAATGTGAAAGATTTGCAATATCCCTCTGCAATGCATCGAGAAAAAACGTGCATCGATGTACAAATATGAAGAGATAGGAAAGCACTGCAAAGACAACAATCACTTTAAAAGCAATCTAGGCATAGAGTGGCATTCATATGCTCTCGCAACTGCACTTTGCAATATGGAAATACTGCATTTTGTCATTGCGTCATCAATGGACCGAGATTGCTTGATTTAATGCCCCCTCTCCTCACTCTCTGACAAACACGGCTTCACAATAAGAATTTGGGGTTTGGGGCTGCCCTGCCTGGTGCGAGGGACGGATTCAATTCGGTAACACATTCATTCCCAGATTGTCTACTTTGCATACTGAGGAGTAGCAACAGCACACTCACACCTCCATCTCTTGTCCAGAAAGAAAATCCTTGTCTGAAATGCACGAGATTGAGAAACAGAATGTCTACGAAATTTACATATGCCTCAGAAGAGCAGACACTACAGATACATTGATGTCAAATGATTCATAAAGCAGTGCTTGCACATGAACATAATTCTTGATATTTTGCGTATATATGCAATAAACATGGCGTGCATTTATAAAAAAAAATACAAAAAAACAGTAATATAATTCCAAATTAACATTAATATATATCATAAAGCACCATAGAAAAAAACAACAACACAATAGTCATTCAAACAGAATAACATATCGAAAACTGCAAGACGAAAATCAATTTGATTATCTCGCATTGTTATTGTTATAACCCCCCCCCTCTCCCATCTCTCTTCTCGGTAAGGCAATCCCTAGCACGATTGAACTAGGAACGTGCCGAATATGGTAGCACTACTAAAGATTGGTGAGAATTGATGAAAAGAACACACGTACATACTCTTTCTGTCTCTAGCTGCTTGTCTGTCTGTCTGTATCTCTCTCTCCATCTCTCTCTCTCTCTCACACACACTCTCTCTCTTTCTATCTCTCTCCCTCTTTCTTTCTTTCTCTCTCTAACTCGTAGTTGTAATGTCTATATTTGCATCTCCCTGTGACATTCGTTTTTTACCCTTTCATCAACAAATTAAAATATAGGAAAAAGAAAAAGAAAAAAGAAAATATGAATAGAAAAAGAAGAAATGAAGATAGAAGCTAAACAAGCGAGAAGGAATATCATAAGATAAGGGACAAGAGGGAAAACAAAGAAATAATTTAGAATGAAGGAGAAGAGAAACCATGCCCCGGAGACCTCAGTTGCGACACACACGAGGCACTCTTACATTTCTGTGACGAAATTGTATTTTTGTTTTTTCTATTTTAAATGCAGTCTTACTGAAGTTAAGTAATCTTGCAAGTACGTAAACACACAGACA
Organism: Penaeus japonicus; assembly: GCF_977035675.1. NCBI lineage: Eukaryota > Metazoa > Arthropoda > Malacostraca > Decapoda > Penaeidae > Penaeus > Penaeus japonicus. Next base: position 4,880,305 of record NW_028234420.1, read on the forward strand.
CATGCACATACACAGACACAGACACACAAACACAGACACACACACAGACACACACACACACACACACACACACACACACACACACACACACACTTACACGTGGATGTATACACGAAAACAAGATATAAACAAATAAGACCACAAACATATCTACATATCTTGACAAATGTGCCTAAATAGCAGTCGAATAAACATCAAATAATTCCCTCATGAAAAATAGATGCAATCGAAGAAGAGTGATATGCAGGTCAATGCAACGAGAACAGCGCTGATTACGTCATCAAAAGCCAATAAAAGGCGAGCACCAGCGACAACAGAACCCACCCGGGAGCCGATCAGGAATGCGTCTGAGCTCTCCACGCCGGCAAACAGAAAGGGCGAGACACAAACGGCAGAGCCATAAAGAAAACACGCCCATTCACAACGTGGAGTACTTTGAAACTGCACTCCATCTCTCCAAAGAGATGAAAAGAAATTCGTTGCAAATTCATGTGACCAGATAATCTCTAGACGCAAGAGCTGAGCTGCAAGATAACTCGATCCCGTGAACGTAGCTAAAAGAGCAGCCGAAATCTTAGCAGGTTGCTACAGTCGCGCCTTTGTTCCTCACTAATCTAATCAAAGCTATTCAGCCATTTATCGTAGATAAGGAGGCCTTGTTAATGCATGTTCTTTGAGGAGAAAGGGGGATTCGAAATCGGAGAAAGTGTGAGAGAATTAGGAGTCCAAGACGGAAATATTGTTGCTACAGTTTATCGCAAGAGCTTCTTCTCCTCATGCATACATGCAACTTAGGGCGAGAAGAGTGGACTTTGCAAAGATATAACACGTGTGTGCAATATGTAAGAGAGAGTATGAAGATTTATCGCTTTTGCCGGTGACCTTCCTGGTGACCGGAGCACCTGGTGAAGC
>NW_028234420.1:4928716-4931216 GCF_977035675.1 Penaeus japonicus
TCGCGGGGAAAGTTTGTGATCCCTTTGCCTTCGGTGATTGGGTTTGTGGACAAGGAATCGAAATCGACCTAATATGTGCTGCTCTCCGGAAACGATCTATAGCGCTCCTCGCTGTCTCTCACCCTTGGATTTCTAAGGTTTTATTTAATTGCTTGTCTCAACTGCGTGGATCATAACTTTTGTTTCGGTCTCTCTCTCTCTCGCTGTCTTTCTCTCTCGTTGACACTCTTTCTCCCACTCGCTCTCGCACTTTACCTCTCTCTCCCTTCCTCTCCCTTTTCTTTTCTGTTTTCCCAACCCCCTTCTCTCTCTGTGTCTGTCTGTCTCTCTCTCACTCTCACTCTTTTCTATCTTCTTATCACTCTCATTCATCCTCTCATCACATGCATATGTATACATACATACATACATACATACATACATATATATATTATATCTATATAATTATATATATATATAAATATAATATTATATATTATATATAATATCAATATATATAACACACACACACACACACACACACACACACACACACAGTTCTAAATATTTTATGATAATATACATAGTATATATATATATATATATATATGAAATTATACTATATATATATATATATAGATATATATATATATATATGCATATATTACATTATGCTATACCGACACATTTTTGATATATTCTGTATATCATTGTGCATATCATAATCCAATCTCCTCTACATTCTCTGCACTGTATGTAATAATATATGTGCGTCCTGCAAAGTCTGAATATCGCCCAGTACCCATTACCCTTCTAGATATTCCTATGTTGTTATATGTATACCCTTTCTCCAACGCTTTCCTCACATTCCATCGCTTTTGCTGCGTAACGCTCACCCTCTGTCCCTTCCCACCCACTCTCTCCTCCCTTCGAAAGAAAGGGGATGCCAGCTGTGCCGCCGCCGCTTCATGGTTTTTGCACCAGGATCCGCCCATTTTATTTCCTTTTGGTACAACTACAATGTAAACATATCAGAGAGAGATAGAGATAGAAATAAAGAGAGAGAGAGAGAGAGAGAGAGAGAGAGAGAGAGAGAGAGAGAGAGAGAGAGAGAGAGAGAGAGAGAGAGAGAGAGAGAGAAAGACCCACCCGTCCATTTTATTTACTTTAGGTACAACTACAATGTAAACATATCAGAGAGAGAGACCGAACGAGAGACAGAGAGAGAGGGAGAGAGAGAGAGAGAGAGAGAGAGAGAGAGAGAGAGAGAGAGAGAGAGAGAGAGAGAGAGAGAGAGAGAGAGAGAGAGAGAGAGAGAGAGAGATGAAGTGAGCGCGGAGAGAGAGAGTAGAGAGAGAAGTCGATGAGGAGGAGGCAAGATCGAGAGATTGAGAGAGTAGATGACGCAAGAGAGATGGAGAGATGAGAGAGCGGAGAGAGAGAGAGGAAAGAGAGAGAGATCGAGAGAGAAAGCAGAGAATGAGAAAGGAGAGTCAGAAAGAGAAGAGAAAGAGAAGAGAGAGAGAGAGCTTGATAAGAGAGATGAGATAAGAAAGAGAGATGACGAGATGAGAGAGAGGAGAGAGAGGAGGATAGAGAGAGATTGATGAGAGAGATGCTGACGAGAGAGAGAGCGAGAGCGAGAGAGGAGAGATAAAGTAGAGGGAAGGGAGAGAAGGGAACGAAAGAAGGAAAGCTTGTGGAGTATCCAAAACCGAAAGTGAGAATATTGACTGAATGAGTTTAGGTCAATCTCGTGGTTCCATCATTGACTACGGAGTAAGCTTATAAGATATCTGCTCTTAATACTAACTGAAACCGCAGCATAGCAGATTCATGATGAAGATGGAGCTCTTGCCTGAAAAAAAAATATATCTATATATAAGCATATATATATATATATATCTTTATATATAATATCATATATGAGTTATATATATAGAGAAGAGAGAGAGATGAGAGAGAGAGAGATAGATAGATATGTATGTATACACACACACACACACACCACACCCCACACACACACACACACCACACACACACGCACACACACAACACACAACACACACAATAGTTACACATATATATATATATATATATATATCTATATATTATCATATATATATATAAATATATATAGATATTTGTATACTCTTATCTTATCTTGTATTTTTACACACACTCACACACATATGTATATATAAATTATATATATATATATAGATATATATAGATATATAATATATATAAATATATTCTATATATATATATATATATATATATATTTGTGTATATATATATATATATAGTATATATATATAATATCTATATATATATATATATATATATATTTGTATACACACACACACACACCCCCCCCACACACACACACACACACACACACCCCACACACACACACATATATATATAGATATAATATATCTTATATATATATATATTATATTTTATATATATATATATATATTTTGTATACACACACACACACACACACACACACACA
>NW_028234420.1:4936216-4941216 GCF_977035675.1 Penaeus japonicus
AACATAACAAAGTAAAATAACAAGACGAATGAACAAATCTAGATTTGAATACAGATCAGTCTCTTGTAAAAAAAGAAAAAAAAAAAGAAAAGAAAAAAAAAAAAAGAGAGAGAGAGAGAGAGAAGAAAAGAAAAGATAAAAAAAAAGCATAAAGAAAATAAGATGAAAACCCGGCAACGAGAAAAATGCTGGTAATCTGAGCGTGAGGGATTTAGTATTTTATTCCCTTTGCCGAGACGGGGGATTATGCATTCGTTCCTGTCTCTTGGTTATTTAGTTTATTGGCTGATTACTTGGCCTGTTTGTCTGTCATCAACATTACGCACAGAAGTTCGCGGCGAATTGTGGTGGAATTTTATGGGTGGGGTGTCTATGGCTCAGGTATTTTGGTGGTGTAGATGTGTTGATGATAGGGTAGATTGAATGTAGATTTGTGATGTAGATTTGTGAATGCTCGGGTTGATTGAGTTTCTGGAATAGGCAAGGGTAAATAGTGAGTAAATAGGGGAGCAAGAGGGGTAAAAGATAAGAGTTTGTGATATTAAGACATATCACTGATTACGAATCGACCAAGAGTAGACCTTGGCAGATTATGGAGGATTTTAGAGATAGAATAAATCGATTTCTTAAGTAGAGCGGCAACGTAAAATAAAAACTACCGGCTACCGTTTGCTGAGTCTGCAGACTGTGGTTTTATACCGACACAATTCGCGGAAAGAGCAACAGGAAATTAAGAGAATATGATAATTAAATTAATGATGGTGAAGATGAAGAGGTTAATCATTGTGATGGTGGTGATGGTTGTGATGGTGGATATGGTTCTCAGAGCAGTAATATCATAATGAATGATAATGATTTTGAAGATAATGATAGATTCAGTACTGATAATGATGATAGAAAAATAAACATAATGACAATAGTAATAACGATCATAAAGACATGAGTTAAATATGACGACTGTGAAAATCGTAATTATGGGTGATTAAAATAAAGTGTTAGAGAAATGATATAAATGCAATTTAAGAACCGTGAATTTCAAAGGCAGAACATATATTTTCACTCTGCTTTTGAAGTCAGGTCTGTTATCAAATAATCTTCGTCCGATTTGAAATCTTTTCCGATCCGATATTTTTTTTCTCTTATACGATGTTATCTTCTTTATCATTTGTGTATTTTTTCCAGTTATAACACACACACACACATACACACACACACACACACACACACACACACACACACACTCTCTCTCTCTCTCTCTCTCTCTCTCACACACACACTGAAAAACAATCTCTCTTCTCTCTCTTTCTTAGACGCACATGGAAACACCCGCAAATGTCAACAAGTACACACACAAAGCTGAGATGTTAACATTTCTCCCCGATATATGCCTCAGACGAACAAAGGCAACCTCACCATCCATCACCTAATTCGACTCGCTGTAGCTGGAACCGCTTCAGTGCTTCAATCCCGCTAAACGAAACGGCTTCGACACAGCTGCGTCGGCGAGAACGAAGCGGCCATAACTGCCAGTTTCTTCCACTCGTTCGTATTGCCGTTTCTTCGTGATTGCGTGTAGGGTCTTTTGAGGGGTTTTGACAGGGGGGGGGGGGCAGAGGGAAGGGTTGACACTATTTTTGTATAGAGGAGATATTTTATATTTATGTTATGGAAGTTTTGAGCAACTTAGTACTTGTATCCGTTGCTGATATATTTTGTTCATCCTTATTTATAAAAAATTAATAAACCAAAATTAGAGGATAGAGCAGCCCCTCCTTTCCCAAGTGCACGGCCTTGCGTTTACATATTCATCAACAATCACTTCTTATCTATAAACCTTGCTTCCGCCCATCTACGCCCAGCTGACATGTCGCGGGCGCAGGTGGGTGGAAGACAGACGTAGTCATGTAAGTGTGTCTTTTATCTCAATGGCCTTCGTAAGTAGGTACTATCATTTCATTTCATTTAGTCGCCCGTGAGACAGCTTTTAGAGAGTAGTCCGGGAATGGCTTCGTAGTTTTGGTCCTTTTTCTATGTTCCACGACGATACTTTCGCATAGAGCACCGACTCCCTGCTCTGGAGCCATGCGTCGTCTTGGGGAGGTATTACAATCATATGGTGAAGAGTTTTTACTACTGGGGATTGGGGAGGAACTGTGCCATTTGCATATTATGTGCGAGCGAAGAACAATGAAATACTAGGGTGTCCCTACAGTAGCTCTGCGTCAGGGTCAGAGTGGCCATTAACTAAATGGAATTTTTCTGTTGCACTGAAATATGAGTGTATCATTATCAATCCCTTTTTGTTTCAATAACCACAATGCATAGTTTTGTTTCGTAAATCATATCATTGTAAGTGATGCTGCCAAATATAAAATAACGACGAAAAAAGATTATCATATCACAATTGAAGAGGACGAGGAAATGGGGCAGGCTGAGATCGCAAGGATAGGTTAATGAACCTACGACTTAAAAAGATTCGAAAACAAGTATGGGGTGGAAACAAGACGGCTAATTGTTATGGTGACTTCCAATTTGTTTAGGAAATAAGCTGATCATTTAGTATTAGTAGAACCCATTTTCAGAAACACACTTCGTGTATTTTCTTAAGCACTGTATGTAAGATTTTCAAGTCAACAGAAACTGAAAAGCTAACATCAAAACTAATGTTAAGGAGTTACGAATTCTGTTGTAAAATAATTTGAAGTCATTTTGATCTTTCATTACATCATATGTACATTATAATTACATTAATGGACAACACATGTACTGGTTATTATAACATACGCAAAGTTGGCGTTTTGTATATTGATGCCATCACTTTATTATTATACAAGCAAACTAAAAGGCGAAGATTTGGCGGATGGTGATACGCATCATTTTCATTATATCACTGTCTCGTCAATAGATTCGATGTAATATAAAAGCATATTCGTCGCCAAAGATGACAGTAAAGTTATACGTTTTGCACGTATGTAATCTAACCTCAACTATATGAAAAATAACGAGAAGCATGATATAATGACAGCAAGGTTTCATGTTCAAAACCTTTTCTGTATGAACGTAATTATAGATGATGATTTTATTACTGTTACTACTACTTTTACCCTTGTTTTTTTTTTATAATTATAGTACAAGCGACCTTTGACAAACAGGTGTACTAACTTTTTTTCTATTTTTTATTTTCTTTATTTCTTTTATGTAAGACTGAAATATACCCGAAGAGTAAACTTCACATATTACCTCTCATACTCCATCATTATGATCAGATGATTACAACTATAAATCAGAATAGACTATTAAATGTGTTTTTTCCCCTTTCAAGTATAAATAGAAAACTACTATATACATCCACATGAGCGCAATCCAATACCCGAAGAAGGACAGGAAGAATGTCAAGAAAGATTGCACAGAAGAAGTATAACTAGTTTTGTTTACAGCAAACGAATGGCACGCCAACATCTGACTTCGCAGTTGTATACAAGAATTTTTGCAATCTCCGAAATACTATGTGCTTCTTTGAAACTTTTTTTTCTGTATTGATTTATTTTCCCAGTTTAGATTTGTTTACATGACTTTTTTTTTTTTTTTTTTTTTTTACGTAGTTTGTATGAAATATTATTTAATCATTTTTATTGTACGCTGCTTTCTTCAATATCTAGTAGTGTTTTCTTGAAATAAGTGTTCCTTCTGCGATCGTGATTTCCTTTCAACACATGCACACATAGATGTAGTATTTTCTTTTTTTTTCAGTCGCTTTTCACGATGACTCGTTTGGCATCGTTTAAGTGATGTAAGGATGAAGTCCCCCTTGCTACACCGAGCGTCGTAAGACTTTCCTTTGTTCCGGAAGAAAGGTGGCACTCGTGATTCCTTCTTTCATCGTGCTGGCAAAAAGGTGGCACACGTCATTTCCTTTACCTATGCCGGGCCTTTTTTCTTGTTGACAGAGAGGTGGCACTCGTCATCCCCTCTTCCTATGCCGGGCCTTTTTTCTTGTTGACAGAGAGGTGGCACTCGTCATCCCCTCTTCCTATGCCGGGCCTTTTTTCTTGTTGACAGAGAGGTGGCACTCGTCATCCCCTCTTCCTATGCCGGGCCTTTTTCTTGCTGACATAGAGGAGGCACTGCAATCTCGTCCATTTTCCGCACTAACGGAAAAATTGTTCTCGTAATTCCTTCTTCCTCGTCCAGCCCTTTTTCCCGAGCGCAAGGTGGCACGCGTAATCCTTTTCTTTATGTGGCTTTTCGTGCTGACAGAGAGGAGGCACTCGCAATCCCTTCTCTCTGTGATGGCGGTGGCGTTGGAGGCACCGCGAGGCACTCCGTTGATGGCTGCCTTAATGAGGACACGTAGCGCCGTCCCTCTCTACTTTCGAACATGAGAAGAAATGTTATGCGCTCTCGTTAGGTGCTTACGTGGGTCTCTTGCTAACAGGCCAGCAGGACAGCACATGAATGTCACCATTACTTCCTCTCTGTCTCATGTTTATGTTTGTTCACTCTCTCTCTCTCTCTCTCTCTCTCTCTCTCTCTCTCTCTCTCTCTCTCTCTCTCTCTCTCTTTCTCTCTCTCTCTCTCTCTCTCTCTCTCTCTCTCTCTCTCTCTCTCTCTCTCTCTCTCTCTCTCTCTCTCTCTCTCTCTCTCTCTCTCTCTCTCTCGCTCGCTCTCTTATTCTCTCTGTCACTCTCCAATTCGATTGTAGCCAGGTGGTCCGTGATTATTTATTCATAATAAAACTAACAAGGCATTGGCCAAATAACAGTGCATTGATCAAGCATTTCTCTCTGGAGAGGGAGAGCATGAATGAAAGAGAGAGAGAAAGAGAGAGAAAGAATGAGAGAGAGAGAGAGAGAGAGAGAGAGAGAGAGAGAGAGAGAGAGAGAGAGAGAGAGAGAGAGAGAGAGAGAGAGAGAGAGAGATTGATAAATGGACAGACAGATAGATAGATAAATACAGTTCTCTAAGGCTTCGAAAAGAAAAGCCTAGAAATCGTTAGCTTG
>NW_028234420.1:4956216-4958716 GCF_977035675.1 Penaeus japonicus
ATATATATGTATTATATACTGTATATATATTTATCTATAAATATATATACATATATTACATATATGTTATAAACATTACATGAATATATATATATATATATATAATATATATATATAATAATTATATATATATATATTTATAATATATAATATATACCTATATATGTATAGTAGTGTATACATACATACATATATACACCACCACATGTACACAACACATACACACCCACACACACTCTCCCACACACACACACACACCATACACTATATACTAAATTATATATATAATATATATATATATATATATATATATATATATATATATATCTTTTGGTGTGTGTGCTGTGTCGTCGTGCTGTGTGTGTGTTTGTGTCGTGCTGCGTGTGAGCACTAACACTACACTACATATAGTATGTATATATGTAATATTTACAATATCTATATATATATATAATATATATATATATATATATATATATATATGATATATATATATATGTGTGTGTGTGTGTGTTTGTGTGTGATGTGTGTTGTGTTTGTGTGTGTGTTGCAATATACATACATACATATATATGTATATATATATATTATCATAATATATATATATATATATATACTATATATATATATTAACATAAAATATATATACATATACATATACATATGTATTATTTAGTCATATATTAATATAAATAAAATAATTATTATTTTACATATTTATATATTATATGTAAATTAATATATGTATATATATAAATATAAAACATTTATATATAATATATACATATATATAGTATATAAAATATATATATATATATATATATAAAATATACTATATATATATCTAATAGACAAATACAGAGAAATATTAATAATACCAATTCCCAAAAAGCAGACAAAGCAAAGAAAAAAAAAGATGATTAGATAAGGCAATGATGTTAATCAGTGTGAAATATCAGAAGCGTGACATGGGGTTCTGAAGTTGCATGATCTAATAATTCTGACAATCGACTTCCTCTGCTCGAAGCCGGAAATGCTTCTCTCGCAAGACAAGCATCTGCAAATGCACATTTCATTAGGGGGATTCATACCGTCAGAATCGCAGTTCACCTGGGCGGAAAATGACGGACCGCTTATTGATCTGGCGTTTGATGACAAATTCAAATCTAGGCGACTTTGATGTAGGTATTCCATTAATATGTGCTATTATTTATATAATTAGTTTATGAATAATTGAGAAATAAAGCATTTGGCAGGTAAAATGTGCTTCTGATTAGGATAATGATGGTTTATAATAGATTTTGATGGTGATTCCATTTGCAAAATCTGATTTTGCCCGAGTAATTCAAGAGATTATAATTTTAATGGGAAGTGGGCCTAAACGACCTCAAGATGATACATGAATTTCCTCCTCAAAAATGCCTTTGTCGTTAGATTTCCTTATAGACTATCAGTTAATCATTAAAACAATTCCTATTACATTTAATAAATAATAACCTTACCTTTATATCTGTATGTCTTAATCATTGATAAACACTTTTTTTCAACTGGACCCACACTTTTCATATGCATACATATATATACATACATACATTATATGCTATATACATATATATATATCTATTTATATTTATACTAATATGTAATATATAACTATATATAATATAATATATATATATATATATATATATATATATGTATTATATATTATCATATAAATACGATACTTATTTATATAAATACTATATATAATAATATAAACATATATACACTATATATATATACTATATATAAATATAATTTATATATATATTATATAATACTAATGTGTGTGAGTGTGTGGTGTGTGTGATAATATTGTATATAATTATAAATATTTATAATACATATATACTAATAAATATATATATATTATATATATATATATATTATATGATATATACATATATATATTTATATATATATTTATATATAAGTGATGTGAGTGTGTGCGTGTGTGAAATAATATATAAAATATGTATATTATATATATATATATATAAAGTATGTATATAATACATTTATATATATATGTATATATATATACATATTATATATTCATATATATATACAAATATGCATAGGGTATATGTACTATATTGTTTATATAATATGTGCTATGTATATGTATATATATAACGTAATAACCCATATATGTATATATATATACTATAGTATATATATATATATCAAATTGATATATATATATATTATATGTAAAGCGACACACAACACACTACACAACACACACACCCCCATCACACATACATCATATATAAATATATATATATAAATTTATACATAAATATATATATATATATATATATATATATATATAATAAAATATATTATAAATAATATTTTATATATATATATATATATATATATCTATATACCTACTACTTTACCCAACACAACACACTCACACACGACATATATATTATATAAAAAAATCAAATGA
>NW_028234420.1:4963716-4968716 GCF_977035675.1 Penaeus japonicus
CAAAAATAATAACCATGGTATATCATGCAAATCATGATAATCAAATAAATATGATGATAATGATAATATCAATGAAGATAATAACATTAATTATGATAATACGATACAATGAAGAAACAAATAATGCTGATAAAGATAAGAAGATAAAATGACAATAATGATAAGGTATTTTTCGTGCATGGCAACCATGGCGACCATAACAAGATTATACATATCAATATGTGTCCCCTCTCATTCAGTAGGAATGGTAATTTGTGGGAAATTGGGTTTTTGGGTGTGGGGGACATATATAATACGTGGTTGATTTTTGACAATGAATGATAAAACTATATAAAATATGTAAATGGTTATAATTAACTCATCCACATACTGCATCATGTGCACAACGATCGCGATAGAACAGCAGACATCTTTTACTACATTCTGGCAGGATAGAGCTTGCACTGGTTCCATAATGGACGGTAAGACTCTAGGACAGTGTCTCCCAAACTTTGTACAGTGATAGCGTCTTAAACTCACATAGTATTTCCTGTGGCGACCTTTTTGTCCGCCCCCCCCCCCACACACACACATGTAATTACTTGTACAGCAGAGTACAAGTTCGGCCGTTCCACAAATTTATTTCCTGTCTGTTTTGTTTGCTTTAATTAGTAATCAAAGTTCATCTTGCCTCTTTTTCTATTTACTTGCACTTGAAATTTCTGTTTGTTATGTCGCCATGTACGTGGAAAAGGCGAAAATGCTATAAGGATAATTCTATGTAGGGTAAAGGGAGATTGTATCTCGCTTTCTAAATTGCGACACTCGTAGGTACCGACCACGTCACCCCAAGGCACCGCAGCACCCAGTTTAAGAACCACTGCTCTAGGGCAGTGGTTCTTGAACTACGGGCTGCGACTCACTACTAGGTCGCGAGTTAGTAGTAGGTGGTGTAGCGTACGTCCGTCTTCCCGCCTGTATTTCCCTATGTATCTCGGTCTACACTTCAAAAGATTTGTAAAAGGATAGCGTCTGCCACCACCCGTTTAATACGTACGGGAGCGAGGGTTTTTGATGGGAAGATAATTGTGTGACAAGAAGTATGGAAAGGAGGGATAGAAAAGTATATGTGATGGAGTGTATGTTATGTATGATGTGTATACAGTGAAACAAAGAATGATAATGACGTAACCTAAGCGCGCAGGACGAGCACGAGAATTTCACGTGTAAAGGATTTCAATTAAGACTATCCTTAAAAAATATCAACCTTTTACCAAGCAAGTTCGTATCAGAAAACTTAAATCTTCATACACACAAACGAAGTTCGCCAATAGGTTACTTCTAATAAGATTCTCGGATTCACATGGTGATTTGTAAAAGTGTAGGAATTTTAAAAAGTTCATTTTGCTAGAATAAAACCACAAAAGAAAACATTCCGCTTACACACGGAACTTTCGGGAAACCACTCCACTAATTATAAAATCACAAGAATGAGACTTTCAATAGAAATGAGAGCACCAATTCATAAGTCCTATCAAACTCGATTATAAAGTCATCTCGAGTAATACATCGCCTTCTCAAGCTACAACACAGTAGATCCAATACGAGTCACAAAATATGAAAAAGATGAGAGAACAACTCAATCCGAGGTGTCTCCTTCTTTCCTTTCTTGGAAGAAGGTTGACTATTTGAATCTAGGTCACCAAGGAAGATTAAGACGAGGGGTGCATCTTACGTATGGTAAAGTTACTTTATATGTATTTCTTGGCGGAAATACTCTTATACACCCCTTAGACTATTGTGTGGCAATAAATTATGACCCATAAAACCCAGAAATATAAAGATATAAAGTGAAAAAAATGTTATAAAAGTTAAGCATAAAGAGAAATCGTCGAGCTATAATTAAATTAGACTTATATAATCAAAATATTCAGATCAGAATAAGTCCTGTTGCTTCATTGACAAACTTAAAAAAAGTGGAGGGTTCTTGGGAAATTAAATATCAAAAGGTAAAGGTATATAAAAAACACCAAAATTCGGGTATTTTCAACATCTAGGGCTTCAGGGCACAAAACAAGGCAGCTTCTCCTCTTAACAGCTTCTAATGAGCACTGGGCATACTGCTGCATCTTCGTCTCGTGCACGGGAAGGAAATAGTTGCACACATGGATGGCGTTTAGTTTAGTACTTTATTTACCACCTGGCTTACTGCACAGGCATGGGTAAGCTTTGATACATTGATGCTGAGTCATGATATTGTTGCTAATATTGTATTACAGATTTAGGTAATTACATTATTATATTTTCTAGTATATCAACTGTGAAGAGACATTTGGTAAATGTAATAGGATATCACATACCGAATTTCGGATATAGCATAAGTACATCTTCTGGTGCAGTTGATGATATGAAATGATTACATAACTCTGCATGCCTCGTGCTAGGTGGTCTGAAAGGCTGTATCATATGGCACTCTGAAATGTAATGTTCAAGTGTTCGTTTATACTGTTCATTGCAAAGACTGCATTTAGTTTCTTCTACATTGCATTCTGAATTTACCTGCCAATACAAGTCTATTTCTTGCAGTCCCAATATCACATTGTCTTGTTCTTGTCTTATATGAACCATAAATGAATCTCTCCTGAAAAAAACTGGTCAAAATGTTTTATGCTACAGCTTGTATGTCTTTAAGAGTTTGTTAGCTCCATCAAGTCCTCCCTATTGGAGGTTCTTATTATGTGTGAAATCCTAGCAAGAGGAATACCAAAAGTTTATATCCACACTTTACTTATCAAATGCTGCCCTTGATAGGCGATCAACATGATCATATTTAGCGATTCCAACATGCGATGGTATCCACACAAAATGTATAACATGGCCCCGTTCCGTGGCGCGATGTACATTTATTCTTATATCATTTACGATATTTCGAGCACCTTTATCAAGAGTGTTCAGAGCCAGGAGAGCACTCTGCGAGTCGCAGAAAATGCTAAGCCTTGAGTTAACAGAAAGTCTATGGCTATGAGTATTCCTGCCAACTCAGTTTGCGTAATGCTCACTCAGTCATGAACCATCCTACAGTTTTGGTGCTGCAAAATATTATTTTTCTGTACAACATAAACACATCCTACTTTGCTTCCAGACTGTAAGGATACATCAACGTAGCACTCATAATCATTATTCAGAGTTTGAAGATGCTCATTAATGGTTGCAAGGACGTGTTGCTTAAGTATAGCTGGTTAATCTGTGTCTTTTTAGGGACATTAGCATAAAATACGTTCAATGTCGACATTTCCACGGTGGAATAGAACGTCCATATGGGGACCTACCCAAGGACATATTTAATTGATGTATGAATTTGTATGTCACTTGCAACCATGAATTTGAGTGTGACTCGGTATTGTTATGCAAAGATGGATTCTCTATCTTATGTTTATGTTGCCTTTGGAACTCTGTAATACAGAGGGTTCTTTAATTGCTTTGACACCAAATATAGTATCAATGCATGATATTCTTTCTTAAATAGATGGCAAGTTGAGTTCCGTTCTCATGTTCGCAATCCTCGTTTTGGGGGTACCGAGAATGATGATCCTCATGGCTGCGTTCTGTACAATTTCTAGGCAAGTTAACTCCGATTCCCTAAATGATACAAGGTGTAAGGCATGGTAATCTACGACTGACCATATGTATGACATGTAAAAGATCCCTGCAGTGTTAACATTGATATCATGCTCTCTGTCAACAAGAGTCTTGAGTGGCTTTAGCCGCTTCCACAATCTTTTCTTAAAGTATTTGTGGCAAAGATCTAGCTCAATGTCATCTATATGAAAGTTTGGCAATGGGATGGTAAGAGGATTGAGTGCCTTGTTTTTTTTCAGCTGAGATTATCAAACCGCACTCAGTAGCTTTTGCGGACATTACATTAAGAATCTTTTGCATTCTATCCTCGGATAAGAATTTAATGCAGATGTCATCCGCATAACCAATAATGGAATCACTGCCCTCAAGTGGTATATTGCTTAATAGTCTGTGCATTAAAATGTTAAATAGCATGAGGCTAAGTACGCCCCCCTGGGGTGTGCCAAGCTCAAACATTTTAGAGTATGAAGTTTTGATTCCCCTGAAGAGAACATGAGCTGATCGGTTTGATAAATACATTTGAATACACGTTAAAAGTTTACCTGGAATACCTATGCTAGCCACTTTTGCTCAAGGATAAGGTCTCTCATTTATTTTCATGTTGTTCACGCGAGAAAAACCCGTAGACTTTATACTGCCGGAAGATAAGGCTCGTGTATATATATAAAATTGTTAGGGATATCCACTACAGTGGATCACTTCATCTCAGTACGAGTGATAGTAATATAAATGAATAAATAAAACATGCAAAATAATATAAAATGACGGATGCATTAGTAGATAAAGTAGGTAACCCCCTCTCGCCCCCCAAAAACACACACACACACACACACACACACACACACACATATATATATATATATATATATATATATATATATATATATATATTTATATATATAATCTACTGAGTAGTGTACAATACTATCTAATAGGGCCGCAAGGATAATACATGAAATCTAACTATAATGAAAATAAGTTTGAAGAACAATACTTTAGAGTGCACTGTTATTGTATTATTTATTGCATCACAACAAATACCCTAATACAAGTCGATACGACAGACAGTTACGAACAGCCTCGAAGAGTCCACCTGTCCTTTTTCCGTCACGTCAACTAAAACAAGACCAGATCAGTGATGTTTATTATTGTAGGTAACTGCTTTGAGTGTTACATTTCAATCTGAAATGACTCCCTTGTTTTCAATTTGCGTTGAAAATATCATAGATTAATAGTGCCTTGCATTTGGTTAGTTTATCGATTCTTTACATTGTTTAGCATGAATGTCCTCCACTATTAAAACACAATAATGATAATAATAAAGATAATGAGTAACAATGATGTCAAAGATATTAAAAGTAGCAATACTAATGATGATAATG
>NW_028234420.1:4976216-4986216 GCF_977035675.1 Penaeus japonicus
GGTCTACAAATGCTTGGCCTGCGAAAAAAAAGAGATGAAATAGAACAAAAAAAGTGGATTGTTTGTGTCAAGAATCTAATCGAAGCAAAGAATGAAGATATTTGAACTGCAACTGATGTAAAACTTTGTTTATGAGGAAGAATGGTGTTAGATGTTTACAATGCATTGATGGTGTATCTAAAGAAACCAAAGTCCCGTGTTGCATGATGCATGGCCAAATCGGACATTTAATTGATTATAAATATATGGAGACGGGATGAACAAAGGAGGTCGAGCAATCAAAGGAGGAGCTTAGGTGGCATTGAGTCAACTCAAAGTAACAGCATAAAATGTGAAACTCAAACAACAAGGATAGCAATGGGCAAATAAAGATTATTTAGTGAAAGATTAAAGTAAAGAGAATCGATTAATTCCTTCCTAAAAGACTGCAGATCGAGCAATATAATGGACTAAAGTGAATACCTCCCCGCAGAAATAAATGGTGGAAGCGAAAGCGTGGAAGAAAAAAGAACAAGATACAGTCTATGCAAAAATCATCAGACGATCACTTAACGTCAGGGTACGGTGTTGGCAGGCAGTACATATCTTAAAGGGTAAAACAGTCCTTTGGTATTGGCAACAGAGTGGTGGAAGACGCATGGGCTGATCCCACAACGTAAAACAAGCAGTGGGCGAAAACAAGAGCACAGGAGGACAAAGAAAATATTTCGGTTTCAAAATGAGAAAGAAATGAGTTTTAGGTATTCGACAGGGATGCACGAGCGAGAACATCATAAAAAAAGGAGAAAGAAAAGAGAAAAAATGCAGAAATCCCAGCAAATGGCATTAGAAACGTGCCAACGAAGACAGGGATGCCATGTCACCGCTGCACGAGACCTATGTAATCGGATGCTGAGGGGGAAGGCATAATGATAATAAATAATGAGAACGTGGCGGGACGAGTTTGTATGCAGATGAAAAAAATGTACTACTCGATTTTTTTCTTTTTTTAATCTATCTTCTTTTTTAGATTGATTCAGAAGGAAAATGATTGTTATGAGAACTCCCAGAATTTTTCATCGTGATCAAATACATAATTACTGACCAAATAATCCATTATCTATGTTTTGTGACACGTAAATTTGGAGCTGGACTATATTCAAACAATATTTTAATTCTATGTAAATTTACAACGTATGAATAAAAATAAGAACAATGAAACGAATAATATAAGCAATACTGACCGTCATCGTTATCATCATCGTGCTTCTTACTACTGTAGTGACCTGGAGTGCAACCTCCGAGTCAGATGACGATCCTCCGAGCGGCATCCGAACGAGATGGGCCCTGCTCTCGTTTGGCGCCACCGATAGGCATTAGTGACGTGATTAGTGACGTGTCACAAGACCCGCAACCGTAATTTAACGGACCTATTATTGAACAATTATTTTTTATGGTTATGTAAAGATGCCCACATGTCAGATATTTCAATTAGTTAGTTTTTTCAACATATAATTCGAGTCATTTTAGTCCAGTGCGCAACTCACCATTCGTATTTCCAATACCCACAATTCCCACAACCACGTAAAAAGCAAGCACCAGTTTCCCACAGGGGATTCTGCTGCCTACCATCGACCCAACAGCACCGCTCTGGATTTTGCTTGTTTCGAAAAAGCCGGTCGTTATATTTACCAAAATCGCTGTGAATCGACCCACCTCGACCTCCGATCGCCTAAAGATAAGTATAGGTGATAACTTTCTAGGTGTAAGAAACCTTTAGGATACTAGGCTTTATTATATGAATTATATTTTAATTGTGGGCAGTTTTTATGTTTCGCTTCCTTTTTGATTTTAATAAAGTTCCGTTTTTTTAAGCTTAGTTAGTTTCTTTTATTGCCTTAAGGATATCCATCCTATCCACCACCTGCTATAATTAAATCTTAATAAGATATACAAATTGCCTCAGTGTTAACAACGGGTAATGAGTGATGCTCGCGCCAGCGCTACCACAGATGAGCTCATAAGACCATAGCATTGTCTTCCGTAACTGCTTACAAGCTGTTTGTAAGACGCTACAGCATAATTTGGTGGCAGCGGTGGGATTCATAAGAGCGGTTTTTGCATGTCTTATATAGAATTCACAGTATCCAGAGCGGTGTACGTCTTTGTGATGATTTCATTTGCACTTAAGTGTTTGCCTTTTAAGCAGGCTTATTACAGATCCCGATGATGCTTACTTAATGTTATGGAATTTAAATATTTGATACCGTAACTATATTGCTTATATTGCTTTTGATTTCCTTACGGATTACTTAGGGTATATTAGTGCGGTATTATTTTTGATATTTTAATGATACTTATATATGTCTATGTTTTATTTTGATGGTAATTATTTATGTAACTGTATTATGTGGATGATGATTATGCATGTATTTGGTGATGCTTTTGCATGATCGTTTATCGCAGGGGATAGACGATGATTGATGATTGCTTATCTGCGTTGCTGCTTTGACATGTCAATTTAACTACGGTGTCTCAGTGATTACTAATTCGGTGAAATAGAGTTGCTAAGGGACTCTTGTGCTCTAAATAGGTTCCAGTCGGCTTGTTCAACTTCTTTAATTTTGCTAAGCAAGTGTGGTCGACCTATTGTTTCTTGCGTTTGTTCTACGTGTGTCGTAAAGCCTGCAATGCCTCCCAAGACGAGTTCTCGCAAAGGGCATGGTGATGAAACCGAAGACATTCCCGATACGCCCGAATCGCCGTTGCCCGTGGTGTTGGAGCGACTCGTGGCGCAGCTCACGGAGATGCGCATGGAATTGCAGCAGCAAGGTGAGCGCAGTACCAAGCTAGAAGCCGAATTGCGTACGATGCGTGAGGAAAGGGACGCCGAGCGTCGTGAACGAGAAAGACGGGGAGCCGAACTGCGGGATAACGAGCGACGAGAGAGAGATCGTCGATCGCAGCAGCTGAGGGAGCAGGAGCACCGAGAGAATTATCGGGAGGAGGAGCACCGTAATGCTGAGCAGAGGGAATTTCAACGCCAGAATGCTGGTAGCCGTTGCTCTAACCATCGCGCTTTTAACGAGTCAGACGGTGCACACCGGGATGCTGACGTAGGTAGCATAGACTCTACAGTCATCAATTGCAACGGTAATAACCATCGTGCCATACCACCTTCGCCACCTCGGGGTATGTTTTTAAGAGAACCATCTGACCCGACTCCTGTACATCCTGTTGTCATCGCCGATCGTCCCGAACCGATCTCGGTATTTTCTGCAAAAACACCTGCATCTCTTCCTCTGCAGCGGAATAATGAAGTAAACACCTGGCTGCGGCAGATCGAGTTGTTGGCGCGACCTAACACAGACGCAGGCCGCATCACAGCTGCACGCACTCGATGCTCCGGTGATGCCGAACTTATAATCAACTCTGAAATATTTGATGGAATCGCGTCTTGGCTAGATTTTAAGGCTACAATCAAACGTAAGTTTGGAGGTACTGCTAGTGCTGCCGAGTTTCTTTCTTTGCTTTCCAAGAAGAGAATGAGAGATCATCAGTCACCCCAAGATCTTTACCAGGAGATTCAGGGAGCAGTTCTTGCAGGTGCACGTGATTATGCACGTTCTCTAGGACCGACAGAAGAACTTATCCGTCGCACATTTCTGCAAGGTCTTCCATCATGGTTGCAAGAAGCAGTTTCTGTCCGAGACCAAGATTACGTGGAGGATTTAGTGGCTGCCGCTCAACGATGCTGGACTGCTCGTCAACATGCACGACCCCCTAGGCCATCACAGCGGTTTGTTGCATATTCTTCTGACCACAACCAAGACCGTCATTATCGAGACGAGTTGGCGCTCCATGTTGCTGCTTCCGGTCGAAGGGATGAACCCTATTGTGCGTACCATAGACGTTCAGGACACCTCACACGAGATTGCAAGGGGAAACCGCAAGGTAGTGAATGTTGGTCTTGCAAAGGGAGAGGGCATGTCAGAAGAAATTGTCCCTTTCGTAACAACGAACGAAGCAGCCGAAGCCCAGAGCGAAACAAAGAATGCACCAAAGATCCAGGTGACACCAGTCGAGGGCAGTGGACGAGGACGACCGATGGTGCAGATCAACATTAATGGTGCAAAAACTTGGTGTTTGCTTGACACAGGGAGCGAGGCTACTTTGATTAAGTCTCGTACACAGGCGAAAATTCACCTGAAGCACCACCATGATACACGACGTAAACTTTCAGGAGTCACTGGTACAGATCTTCGCGTCACAGCAGAGCACGATGTCCGGTTTGAACTCTCTGCAGACAGATCTTTTTCTCATCGTGTTTGTATAGTCGAAAATATAAATTTTCCTGGTGATGTTCTCATAGGCATGGATTTGTTGCGTAGGCTTAACTTTAAATTAGTTGCCAGTCATTATCCTCGCAAGGCTTACCTGGCACTTAATGGAATTCGCTTCCCTGTAACATTCTCTGACCACCAGGGATTGCAGATACGTGTCATCAAGGACCACGCTCCATCTCAGGTTTCAGTCACTGCTATAAAAGAATTTCGATCTCCAGCTGATCATGTGATAAAAGCTCATGCTCCTCGCACCATGAACATCCCTCCACACTCCGGAGTTTTCGTATCTATGAAAGTACCCTCGTCACTCGAGAAAGCGAAAAACGTATTGATTGTCTCTGCTACAGATGTCGTCACCATTCCTCGATCTCTTGTCTCACCTCGAGATGGATTACTTTCAGTGTGGGCGGTTAATTTCGGACCGCATCGTCTACGTTTGCGTTGCGGAACTTTGCTTGCAACACTTCATGATGTTATTGAAGACGACGATCGTCAACATGCAGTTACAGATGTTGCAACAATGGAAAGTTCGTGTGAACTTCATCCTCCTAACCCTTCTAATGTTCCAGAAAATATTGTAGGTTCTGTTGATACTTCCGAAAGCTTTACTGCTGCTGAGGAGTTTGCTGAATTTACTGAATCTAATAACATGCTTGATTCAGAGATTGAAGAGAATCAAACCTTCGAGTTTGACGATGATTTTGATCATTTTTATGGTGAGATGGATTTTGGGTATCGGCCTGACGAGTTCCATATTTTCGATGAACTGACTTTTGATGACCTTCCTGAAGGCTCGTCTGGTGTATCAGCTGTTCGTGAGAAATCATCGGTGTCTGAAGATGCATCTGTCGCCACATCGACACTCACCAACCTGCCAACACCTGTAAATGAGAATGAAGAGATCTTGCCACCGCTAGGTCACCTGAATGATGATGACCAATCACGTGTTTATGAGTTGCTAAATACGTTTCCAAAGCTCTTTAGTCAAGACACAATGGAAGTGGGCACAGTGCCAAACGTAACACATCGGATACCTACAGGAGATGCAGCACCTACAGTGGCTCGCCAATGGAGACTTCCATATACCAGTCGCCAGATCATTAGGGATCAGTGTAATTCAATGGCTTCTGCAGGTGTCATAGAGCCTTCCACCAGTCCTTGGCTCTCACCTGTAGTACTCGTTCGAAAACCTAATGGGTCTGTGAGATTCTGTGTGGACTTTCGAACAATTAATGCGCTTACCACCGCAGACTCCTATCCACTTCCACCGATTCAGCAAATGCTCGATGATCTGAGTGATTCAAAAATCTTCACTTCATTAGATGCACGAAGTGCATATTGGGCGATACCTGTCGAGGAGGCTGATCGCCCCAAGACAGCTTTTAGCGACGGTGCCCGTGTCTGGCAATTTCGAAGGATGCCTTATGGATTGCGCACTGCTCCTCAGACATTTCAAAGAACGATCAACATGGTGCTATCGTCAGTGCTTGGTCGACATACTGCTGCATACCTCGATGACATTGTGGTGTTTAGCAACAACATGGATGAACACCTGACTCATCTACAGGAAACTTTGGAGTTGGTACATGATGCTGGACTTCGACTTAATCCTTCTAAGTGTCAGATTGCAGTTCGGGAATTTAAATTTTTGGGTTTTATTTGTTCACAGAATGGCATTGCACCCGACCCTGAAAAAGTTCGAGCAATTAGCCAAATGTCTAAACCGAGAGATGCTAAGGGAGTCAGGCGATTTTTAGGAGCTGCCGGATTTTTTCGACGTCACATTCAGAACCTTGCAAAGATTGCTGCACCGCTCACTACCCTGACCCGGAAGAATGTCAAGTTTTCTTGGTCTGACCAATGTCAACAAGCTTTTGAAGAATTAAAGTCCGCCCTTGTGTCTGCACCTGTTCTACGTAACCCTGATTACAACCGTCCTTTCGAAATTCATGTTGATGCTTCTAAGGTCGCTATTGGTGCATGTCTCATGCAGAGAGATTGTGAAGGTGTTCCACATGCTATAGCCTATTTCAGTAGGAAAATGAGAGGCGCTGAAGTTCGCTACAGTGCAACAGATAGCGAAGCATTGGCAGTGGTTGAGTCAGTCAGGGCTTTTGATCCATATGTATATGGGAAGAAGTTTATTATATATACGGATCACAAGCCACTCACGTATGTATTTTCAAGGAAAACGAAGAGTAGACAGATGTCCAGATGGAGTGTTGATCTGCAGCACTATGACTATAAAATAAAATATCGTCAAGGGGCAGTTCACCACGTCCCTGATATGGTTTCAAGGGCAGCCATTGCAACTGTTGCAGCTGCCAGTCAACTCGAATCTAAAGATCCAGAGGTTCTTCGTACAGAGCAAGAAAAAGACCCTGTATGGGCTGAGGTCATTAAATATCTAGAGGAAGGATCATTGCCAACAGGAAAGTTGCCAGCTTCCATTTCGGAGTTTGAATTAGCTAACGGTGTACTTTATCACCTGAGGGAGATGCCAGACCGTATTCTTCGCCGTGTTGTTGTGCCCCAGCATCTGAGAAGATCTGCCATGCGACTCGCCCATGCATCACCCCTTTCTGCTCACCCTGGAGTTTTCAGGACTTTTAATAAAGCTAAACAGTTATTCTTCTTCCAGAATATGCTTGCTTATGCTAAGAAGTATGTCAAGGAATGTGAAGAATGTCAACACAGAAAGGGTCATGCTTCTAAGAATGCACCACTTGCATCTGCTCCAGTCGTATCCAGACCTCTTGAACGAGTTTCAGCAGACCTTATCACTTTACCTACGACACCAGCAGGAAATACGTATGTGCTTGTTCTTGTTGATCATTTATCTCGCTTTGTAGAATTAGTCCCACTGCCGAACAAAAGGGCAAAGACCATCGCTCAAGCAATCATTGATAATTTCGTAACTGTTTATGGGCCGCCACTTGAACTGCAAACTGATGGAGGTGCTGAATTCAAAAATGATTTACTTGCAACTGTTTTAGAGGAACTTCATGTCACATTTAAGTTAACTGTGCCATACATGCCACAAAGTAATGGTATTGTTGAAAGAACAAACCGGGTAGTAAAAGATGCACTTGTTAGTTTGTGTGCTAGGGAACCTCATTACTGGGATGAAGTATTGCCTCAGGTGAGATTCGCTCTGAACACCTCAGTTCATCGTTCTATTATGGACCAGCCTATACATCTCTTCCTGGGTCATCAGGTTGACTTTCCAATCGGTCTCACGGAAAGGCCAGTCTATGACGAAACTGAACCATCTATTCTCAGAGAGCGATTGCAGCTTGCCTGGGATGCTGCACAGGAAGCTTCAAGTCGAGCCAGAGCTGTGTGGACGAAGGATTATAACAAACGTGTTAGAAGGAATGTTGCTTTCAAGGAAGGTTGTCTCGTCTTGACCAAAGTGTACAAACGGGCGAATGCATTGTCTCCTAGATGGTCTGGTCCAGCTAGAATAATTAAGAAGATTGGCCCAGTCGTATATCTCGTAAAAGATTTATATGGCGGAGAAAAGGAGAAGAAAGTGCATGTTAATTATCTTAAGCCATACTTTCAGACATCAGAGTTGCAGCTCCCTCATCGAGCTGTTGATGATGAGGATGCTGACCCAGATGAACCACTTCCAATTCCTTTTGGTGTTGCTTTACTAGCTGCATGTGCAACAGAGGATGTACAGTGCTAAGAACTTCCAGACTTGTGTTACTAAGATATCGGAAGATTCTACCAATATTGATACTGAAATGTACATACCACTTTTATCATTGTATTTTATCAGCGTATTTTATTCTTGCCTACTTCAGCATTTATGATGCCCGAATTCCATGCTGAATTGATATGTATTACTAGATGAAAGTCCTTTTATGGTAAATGTTTTATGGTGAATGTGTCTTCCAGGTCGTCTGTTCCAGTTAATATGTAATTCATGTAAAGTTGCACAGTATTCCCCGGCCCTACCTTCTGGTTTCTACCATATCCTAGAAATTCTATCGCTTGTACTTTTTGCAGGTCCTGTTCGTGTGTGAGTGAGCAATACCGACTACGTGGACATTGGTAACCTGTGGATGTCCTCCGCTGCCTTGTGACGTTCCCGTTTGACGCCTGTGGTCCCCGCCAGAACATCGGACGCGCAACCAACGATGGGCTGCGGACCACGAGAGGAGGGAATTGCACCTGAAGCCGTGGCCTGGAGCAATCACACGTAGGCAGCTTCGGACTCCTGACCCCGCGGGTGGTTGTAGTGACCTGGATTGCAACCTCCGAGTCAGATGACGATCCTCCGAGCGGCATCCGAACGAGATGGGCCCTGCTCTCGTTTGGCGCCACCGATAGGCATTAGTGACGTGATTAGTGACGTGTCACAAGACCCGCAACCGTAATTTAACGGACCTATTATTGAACAATTATTTTTTATGGTTATGTAAAGATGCCCACATGTCAGATATTTCAATTAGTTAGTTTTTTCAACATATAATTCGAGTCATTTTAGTCCAGTGCGCAACTCACCATTCGTATTTCCAATACCCACAATTCCCACAACCACGTAAAAAGCAAGCACCAGTTTCCCACAGGGGATTCTGCTGCCTACCATCGACCCAACAGCACCGCTCTGGATTTTGCTTGTTTCGAAAAAGCCGGTCGTTATATTTACCAAAATCGCTGTGAATCGACCCACCTCGACCTCCGATCGCCTAAAGATAAGTATAGGTGATAACTTTCTAGGTGTAAGAAACCTTTAGGATACTAGGCTTTATTATATGAATTATATTTTAATTGTGGGCAGTTTTTATGTTTCGCTTCCTTTTTGATTTTAATAAAGTTCCGTTTTTTTAAGCTTAGTTAGTTTCTTTTATTGCCTTAAGGATATCCATCCTATCCACCACCTGCTATAATTAAATCTTAATAAGATATACAAATTGCCTCAGTGTTAACAACGGGTAATGAGTGATGCTCGCGCCAGCGCTACCACAGATGAGCTCATAAGACCATAGCATTGTCTTCCGTAACTGCTTACAAGCTGTTTGTAAGACGCTACACTACTACCGATGTTTTTTTCTAGCATTATTATTTTCACTGCCATCATCATCTTTCGTGAAAAGCTTTCCCTTTTTTCGCCTTACAAAATACTTCTGATTTCTTCAACCCTCTCTCTTCTCTCCCTCCGGCTCAAGTTACTCCCCACCTCGCTCACTCCGTCTCTCTCGCTCACTCTGTCCCTCTCGCTCACTCTGTCCCTCTCGCTCACTCCGTCCCTCTCGTTCACTCCGTCCCTCTCGCTCACTCCGCCCCTCTCGCTCACTCCGTCCCTCTCGCTCACTCCGTCCCTCTCGCTCACTCCGTCCCTCTCGCTCACTCTGTCCCTCTCGCTCACTCCGTCCCTCTCGCTCACTCCGTCCCTCTCGCTCACTCTGTCCCTCTCACTCACTCCGTCCCTCTCGCTCACTCCGTCCCTCTCGCTCACTCCGTCCCTCTCGCTCACTCTGTCCCTCTCGCTCACTCCGTCCCTCTCGCTCACTCCGTCCCTCCCACTCACTCCGTCCCTCTCGCTCACTCCGTCCCTCCCACTCACTCCGTCCCTCTCGCTCACTCCGTCCCTCTCACTCCTTTCGTCCCTCTCGCTCACTCCGTCCCTCTCGCTCACTCCGTCCCTCTCGCTCACTCCGTCC
>NW_028234420.1:5013716-5018716 GCF_977035675.1 Penaeus japonicus
TGTGGAAGGAAACCTAACAGACTGAGAGAGTGTTTATCCTGTAGGCGATGCATTAGTCGGGCAAGAAGGATGGGTTCAGGCACCTTACCAAAGCAGGAAGTGAGGAAGATTGGCCAAAATTTATCAGTTCCAGGTTTTGGCAATGCACAATTATGCTTGAGGTCCAGGCAGAAGGCACATTCCCCTGACGAAAACAAAATTGAAGAGGTTTAGATGATGGTTTGCTAGTCTGTTGGTTGAAGCTGTCTGTATATTTCCCCCATGACTCACTTCTGAAAGGCAATCAGGCACTGACACAGATGATCTGGTGTAGGTTGCCTCTGAAAGGCAAGACCAGCATCCACTACCATTCTTTAAAGAGAGAGAGAGAGAGAGAGAGAGAGAGAGAGAGAGAAAGAGAGATAAGTAGATAAATAGAAAGAGAGAAAAGATAGATATATAAATAGATAGAGAGAGAGAGAAATAGAAAGATAGAAAGAGAGAAAGGCAGAGAGAAAAAAAAAATAGAGAGAGAGAGGTAGAGAAAGAGAGAAATAGAGAGATAGAAAGAGAGAAAGACAGAGAAAAAAAATAGATAGAAAGAGATAAATACAGAGAAAAACGATAGATAGAGAGAGAGAGAGAGAGAAAGAGAGTAATAGATAGATAAAAAGAGAGAAAGACTGAGAGAAAAAATATAGACAGAGAGAGAGGAAGAGAAAGAGAGAGTGTAAGGCACTGGTATTGTACATCATGCGACCCAAGATATTGATCATATATTTCTTAATTCAATACAATATCGCTGGAAGTCTGTTTTGATCTGACGCATCCTGTTTCCTGTTTTCCTTTCCGCCTCGGAACACTAGCTTCCCTAGGCAGCTGTGTTTGCTAACGGAAGGCTTTAGGCATTGAAAGTTGACTCAAGATCTGTACTTAAGAAGGACACACAAGGAACCCTGGTCAGAGAGAGAGACAGAGAGGTCAGATAGACAGACTAGAGTGAACAGCTCTGACTCTGGCCTGTGGCCAGAGTCTGGTGCACTAACAGTCCACAATAAAGACCATGGCACGTAAACGTCTGTCTGATTATTCCACCGGATCACAAGCAGGGCATCGGGTGCTTTACAACTACTCCCAGTGGTGGGTTACAACTGTTGCCAGCAAGCTGGTTACAACTAGTAGCACTGGGTGGTTACAAATGGTGGCACCAGGTGGTTACAACTAGTGGCAGCAGTGGGTGGTTACAACTAGTGCCAGCCGGTGGGTGCCACGATTTTGCTGGTATCGGACTCACAACTCCGATTTTCTTATTTTTATTATTAGTTCATCATTATTATTTTGTCATAGTTAAGCTATCGTATTATCGTAATTGTCGTGTGAGGTAATTTTAGAAGTTACTATTATTTCATCAATTCAATTAATCATTTTACATAGCTTTATATGATTGATTTATTATGCGATTTATTACCTTTTGCTAAATGCACACACACACACAACTCACATTAGATACTCCATCTACCCTTCGCACTTTTGCAATAACTTTTTATCTTTCTGTTCACAAACACACTTTGACACTACAGATAGATTGTCATGGCATAAAATGAATATTCATAACCCGGTAGGACGACGTGTGCCACCCATAATAATTCTTTTATCGCTCTTGTTTTGTTGAACATTTAGTGGATACTTATTTGCACAATACTTCTCGCCTAACTCATCTTCCTACTAATCCCTCCTCTCCCAATCACCTATCTGATTGATTTTTATGTTGACGACTGTAAACTCTTGGCTTATCAGCATCTCTGTTAAGAAATTAACCACTTTGAGGACAAGATTCGGTTTTCATCCCATTTACCCACTCTTGGCCTTTCACAGTCCACCTCCACGAGGATGAGACTCGGGTGCTTCTTTTATTAATCACAACAACCGCCAAACAGGTAATTTATTTTATAGTTATTCCGGGCCTGCCCCGATGTTTAGCTGAGAGAGCCACGACGGTCTTACGAGAAGACGTCCATTGTACCGACCTATAATACGGTCCACTGCGAAGTACCGCGAGCACGGTTATTTTCCGCTCGGCGCAGCTCCGACAGCTTTTCGGCTAACAGACCCATAAGTATTGCTCCCTGCAGCAATTTGGCCTAGCATAAGGTCACGTTAAGAAGAAGAGATACCGCCAGCACGGTAACGTTTTTTGGCCAAGCAGCCACACGCCTCCCCTGGAGAAGTCATTCTTGGGTATGGTAACAACTATATCATGGTCACATTAGTAAGTACTCATATATGTCACCTTTCAATGTTAATGATGTTTGATTCTTTTACTTCCAGATTTCTTAGAATGTCGCACATGAGCAGTGAATTCCTTTTGTTTTGTGATTCTATTTCTTCTTACACTGGATTTTGACTTCCCTTCTTATTCCAGGCCTCTCATCACAATTCAAAACATCATGTGCGTTCTCCGAAATTGAATTTGGTATACCCATATCTACTCTTTATATGTAATATACTTACTCTTCATTTTTCAGAAATATTACAGCCGAGGTCACGTGATTTCAATTATCTTGACATTGTATTGCAATATGTTTCCATCTTCCCTGCATATGTTCAATAATTTTCTTTATCAAGTTTATTCCATCAACATATTATGATGTTACAATCATTGCAATGGAATCCATGTCTCCCTTAGTACTCTTATCAGAATTGCAGAGGTTAGTTACCATCTTATTACTTACTTGACCCAGTCTGCGCCGCAATCTACGTATTTCCTGTCGAATGTGTTGGTTAAACTACATGCCGCATCATCTGTCGACGTGATGCAGAGAGGACCAAGCAAGATAAGTTAATTATCATTACTTTAGTTTCCTTTAAATAATATCTTGATATATCTATATACATACAATATCTATATGTCTCTACCTCCCAACCTACTATCCTGGAACTGCAAATCGTCAATGCAATTGTTATGTATGCATCAGGCACTACTCTGTGACTTCATTCCAGGTCTGCAAGTTGAAAATGATTCCATCAGAACGGCTTGGCAAACCAGCCTTGTCAACCCTGATGTCCCGACACCGCCATCTTGAGGACCAGCGCACCTTTGCAACCGCATGGGTTTAAATGCACAATCAGGATGTCCGATTACTCGGGGTGTTAAATCTTCACATTTACGGTGAAAGAGAGATATAGTAAATGCGTATACTATTTCTCTTATTCCTTGTTTTTGCACTTTTTGGTCATGCAATATTTTGATGCTATATATCTTTGCAAGTTGAGGACGACTTGCTCCGTAGGTGGCCGAGCGTTTATGAGAATGATATAGAATGCTAATATACGATATTAAATACAAAACAAATTAAATACCAATACCATATGACTGATTGCGCTCTAAGCCAGTGAGGCAATCGCCGGGTCAGGTCAGGTCAACTTTGATGGATGGCTAACTCACACATAAGCGGCATTTCCAAGGACCTAGACCCTCAAAATGAGCTTATTGTCACGCCCCTACTACATTCCAGACTGCCTTCCAGAGTAGCTGTCGTGGGGACAAGATTCGGGGATGACGGATGTAAACCCAGTCCATATAAGCATGATGTTGGAACATACCGACAGACTGGGGATCGACTGCACTACCGCCTGTTTACACGTGTTGTGATATTGTTTATTGCTGTGACCATTGTGCTGTAGTGAATATTTCTATCGTGCACCAGACTATCTGCGTTATGAAATAAATCTGTAATGTTCAAACCCTGTGTCTAGCATCACTACCTATTTTGTGGTGGGTTGTTAATTACGACAGACTAAGACAACCCTCACACACATAATGTTTCTCTATACTCAGAGCCAACTTGTATTTACTATATGTATTGTATTCTTGTATTTTTCCTGATATATGTATGTTTTTATGACCACCTCTTGAACCCACCTGTTCACTGCAGTCACCCATTTTATGCTTTCATGAGGCCAGTCTTAGTGCCTACTTTTACACTGCAGTTACGGCTTATTGAATCGTTTCTCATATCATACACATTACATTCCTACTGGGGCCACTGATTTAGTGCCCATTGGTGCTGCTGCACCGGCCAATGAATTTGATAATGTTTTAGCTTGTGGTTGAATGTCACAGCTACCTGCGAAGTCTGGTGCAGATAGCCTCCAATGACCAGGAACCCACTTGTAGGGTTGAGACATTTATTTTAGCTAGTTTATAGTAGTTAGAGCCTGGTTATTTCTCTAATTAAAATACGACGGGGGCCGTCTAGTACCATGGTCCGAGCGATGTAAGGCACTGGTAATGTACATCATGTGACCCAAGACTTTGAACATATATTTCTTAATTTAATGCAATATTGCTGGCAGTCTGTTTTGATCTGAGGCATCCTGTTTCCTGTGTTTGTTTCCGCCTTGGAACACTAGCTTCCCTAGGCAGCTGTGTTTGCTAACGGAAGGCTTTAGGCATAGAAAGTTGACTCAAGATCTGTACTTAAGAAGGACACACAAGGAATCCTGGTCAGAGAGAGAGACAGAGAGGTCAGACAGACAGACTAGAGTGAACAGCTCTGACTCTGGCCTTCGGCCAGAGTCTGGTGTACTAATAGTCCACAATAAAGACCATGGCACGTGAACGTCTGTCTGATTATTCCACCGGATCACAAGCAGGGCATCGGGTGCTTTACAACTACTCCCAGTGGTGGGTTACAACTGTTGCTAGCAAGCTGGTTACAACTAGTAGCACCGGGTGGTTACAACTAGTGGCAGCAGTGGGTGGTTACAGAGAGAGAGAGAGAGAGAGAGAGAGAGAGAGAGAGAGAGAGAGAGAGAGAGAGAGAGAGAGAGAGAGAGAGAAATAGATAGAAAGAGAGAAAGACAGAGAGAAAAAAGATAGATAGATAGATAGAGAGAGAAATAGAAAGAGAGAAAGACAGAGAGAAAAAAGATAGATAAAGAGAGAGAAAGAGAGAGAGAGAGAGAGAGAGAGAGAGAGAGAGAGAGAGAGAGAGAGAGAAAGAGAGAGAAATGGAAAG
>NW_028234420.1:5036216-5038716 GCF_977035675.1 Penaeus japonicus
TGGGATCAGTGTTGACCTGGCACTGGTAGATACCGGAGTCACGAGCTTGGCTGAATCTGGTGGCATATGACAGGCACTGTCAGTCGGGGGTAAGCGGGATCAACTGCGTGTCTGCTTTGGTCTATTCTATTGAGCTCACGACTTTTGTATGTTTGTTTGTTTATTCGTCTGGATGTTTATGCTTTATTTCGTCCGTCTTTGGGGGGTTTGTTAATCTGTTTGTCTTCTCTCTCTCTCTCTCTCTCTCTCTCTCTCTCTCTCTCTCTCTCTCTATTTCTCCCTCTCAGTTCACTCTCTCTCTTCGGACATTTTTTCTCACATAGTAATCGTCATGAAGCTCTCATGAAATAATAAGACAATCTAAATCATGCAGTCGTACACTTCCATCAAAGCCAGTGGAATTAGAGGTTTTCAAGTTCTCCTTAGCACCCAACAGCATATGTGATGGTTCGCGCAGGTGTCAAGCAGCACTAAAAAAGATACTAATAAGTCAATAGCCATGATACTTTTCTCCTGCCATGAATCACGGAACCAACGCCAAGATAACATTAGAAAGTACAGTTGATCGGCTCATAATTCAGGAGCGTCGGGGGTTGAGGACAGTGGTTGGAATGAATTGGCGATATATGCTTCTTGCTGTGCATTATTAAGCCGTGTGTTGAGTTCGGGGTACGGTCGGTCAGAGACAACATATCTGTCGTTAATTGTACCTTGTTTTCTTTCTCTTAACAACAACTTTCTGACCCTTGTCTGATTTTTTTTCTCTCTCTCTCTTTCCTCTCTATTTATCTCTCTATCTATGAATTACATATTCTCTCACTCTCACTCTCACTCTATTTCTCTGTATCTATCTCTATCTGGGAATAGACATATTCTCTGTCACACTCTTACTCACTCTCTCTCTCTTTCCTCTCTATTTCTATCTGTCTGTCTCTATCTAAGAGCATACATATTCTCTCTGTCTCCCTCACCCTCACCCTCACGCTACTCTCTCTCCTCTCTATTTCCCTCTATCTAGGAACACACACATTCTCTCTTTCTCTCTCCCTCCCCCTCTCTCTCTCCACTCTCTTTCCTCTCTCTCTCTCTCTCTCTCTCTCTCTCTCTCTCTCTCTCTCTCTCTCTCTCTCTCTCTCTCTCTCTCTCTCTCTCTCTCTCTCTCTCTCTCTGTCTCCACTCTTTTTCCTCTCTCCCCCCCCTCTCTCTCTCCCTCCCCCCCCTCTCTCTCCTATCTCCCCCCCCTCTCTCTCTCCCTCCCCCCCTCTCTCTCCCCTCTTTTTCTCTCTCTCCTATCTCCCCCCCCTCTCTCTCTCCCTCCCCCCTCTCTCTCCACTCTTTTTCCTCTCTCTCCTATCTCCCCCCCTCTCTCTCTCTCTCTCCCCCCCCCTCTCTCTCTCCACTCTTTTTCCTCTCTCTCCTATCTCCCCCCCTCTCTCTCTCCCTCCCCCCTCTCGTTCCACTCTTTTTCCTCTCTCTCCTATCTCCCCCCCCTCTCTCTCTCCCTCCCCCCCTCTCTCTCCACTCTTTTTCCTCTCTCTCTCTCACCCCCCCCCTCTCTCTCACCCCCCCTCTCTCTCTCTCACCTGATATGGAGCGTCCAGTTCTCGGAGCGGTCCGCATGGAGGGCAATGAACCTCTGGTCCGACGCGAAGGTGTGCACTCCGGAGGTCAGCACGTGGAGGTCCCGACGTCTAATCCATGATACCTTAGGAAGAAGGAAGGACGGGCTTTTAGATACATTAGAGATAGTTTTCTGGATGTGCATTGAGAATGTGATATGCGTCTGTTACCTGCCTGTTCACTCTTGACATTACCATTGCTAGATGATAATTACTTCACGATGTGTAGGCGGCACCAGAGCGTTCT
This sequence comes from Penaeus japonicus, assembly GCF_977035675.1. Taxonomy (NCBI): domain Eukaryota; kingdom Metazoa; phylum Arthropoda; class Malacostraca; order Decapoda; family Penaeidae; genus Penaeus; species Penaeus japonicus. Next base: position 5,038,083 of record NW_028234420.1, read on the forward strand.
CTTTGAATTTTAGAATATGAACACGTATGTAACTGTGTCATTTCCTCTTTAATTTAATTACAGGTGTTTACTTTGCAGGACAGCTAACCTATGATCGACGCACTCATTAACAAAATTAGAAGTAATTACACAAAAAAAAATCTGTGTTCACGGGGATATAAAAGGTGCTTAATAATATACGCGTGAGATAAAAGTTTTAAAATCCTCCGTGCGCTTGAGATAACACAGTACGCCAGGCAAGTCATCTTCAGATTTTATGAGCTTCACCTCAGGGACACGAGGTCGACCTTGTTATCTTACAGCATGAGTTGACTTACTTTAAAACGATCACCTCAGCGGGCGCGAGTCATTTTTAAGAAGCGCACGGGTATGTTTCGCATAACATACCGGAATTTTGCTCGGATAAAAAACATTTTGTGTACTGTGAGTTCAAGAGGTCACACACGGAGACTGGATAGAAAATAAAGAATTTCTATCTCTGATATCGTTGAAAGGACAAACTGAAAGGAGACTGGTATTTTAAGCCGTAAAAGTCGTAAAAGAAAAAAAGAAAGAAAGAAAGAAGAGAGAAAAAACCTTGCAAAAAACTTTAATTATTTGCACAAATGCAATTGAGAGTAAAGAAGCTAACTCA
>NW_028234420.1:5043716-5046216 GCF_977035675.1 Penaeus japonicus
TTGGTTCTTGCTACCTGTCTGTCTGGGTCGATCTGTAACGAGAGAGAGGAAAAAAAAAGAAATGTAATGATTATTGAATTAAAACTGTTGGTGGGGCAATTGCAATAATTGTTCAAGTTTCGTTGGCTGTGCATGGCTGGAGTTACTGAACTACGGCTATTATGCAAAGAAATTGTTGTTGTTGTTTTTGTTATTATGATAATGACAATGATAATAGTAATTATTCTTATTCTTATCATTATCATCATTATTATTATTATAATTATCATCATTCTCATTTTATTGTTATTATCATCAGCATCGTTATTATTATAATTATTTGATATTATCATTATCATTGCTATTACCTTTATCACTATCATTATTATCATCATTATTGCCATTATCATTATCATCATCACTATCATTATTACTATCATCATTATTGCATTCATTATTACCATTGTCAATAGTATTACTATTGCTATTATTATTGCTATCATTATCATCATTATCGTCATTATTATCATTATCATTGTTATCATAATTCTGATGTTGATTATTATTATTGTCTTTATCATTATTTGTATTATTATTATTATCATTATCCTTATCAATATTATTGTGATTGTCATCATTGGTTATCGTTACTGTTGTTGCTATTATCATTTTCACTATTATCAATATTATAATGATTATCATTATCATTATTATTATCATTATTATTACCATTACTAATATAAATACAATTATTATCATAATTATTGTTATCATTATCATTATTGCTGTTATTACTATCCTTGTCATCATTGTTATCATTATAATTTCTATCATTACCAGTACTTCGATTACTATCTTTGTTTTCATCATTATGATCATCATCATCGTTCTTAGCTTTAGTGTCATTATCATTAACATTACCATTATCATTATAATCACTATCTTTAACACAATCATTATCATCATCATCATAATCTTTGTATCATCACCATTATTATAATCATTTTTATCCTCTTCCTCCACATCATTACAATTATCATTATTGTTATCATTATCATTATCTTCAAGACTTCAACTCCCTCGTGCTTCTGCTTAATCCTTTTCACACATTTCCTCGCCCACTGTCTCTCCGGGTACACCTTTTCCCTCCATATCAGAGTTTTAGTTGCAGACCCAATTTTCCGAGTCTGTGACCATCAGCGATATTTAGACCCTCGTCTTTAAAGCAAAACAATCGTATTTATCCCGAAAATAACCCATTGCTGCTCGTAGTATATAATTTTGTCTGTAAACGAAGGTCACGGGGTTGGAGCAAAAATGACAAAATCCCACACAACCGATTTTCGTCCTACTGAAAAAGAAGAGAGAGAAAAAAATGGAACCCTCGCAGCAATCATTGGCAATTACAGGATTGGCGAATCTGCCCCCCCCCCTCCCCTCCCCCCCTGCTCTCTTTTCTTTTCTCTTCTATGCTCACTCGTTTTATCTCTTGTCTGACTGTCTCTCATCTTATCTTTTTTTTCTATTCTTCAGCCTTCTTCTCACGCTCTTCCCCTCTCTCCTCGCCCTCTCTATGGGCCTCTATCTCCCCTTGTTCATCAGTATCTCTTTTCTTCTCTTTGTATTCCTTTCTCTTCAGTCTGTACTTCAGAATTGATGTAGATATTTATCTCTTCCCCTCACTCTACTATTCTCTACCCTCTATTCTCTCTCTCTCTCTCTCTCTTTCTCTCTCTCTCTCTCTCTCTCTCTCTCAATCTCTCTCTCTCTTTCTCAATCTCTCTCTCTTTCTCTCTCTCTCTTTCTCTCTCTCTCTCTCTCTCTCTCTCTCTCTCTCTCTCTCTCTCTCTCTCTCTCTCTCTCTCTCTCTCTCTCTCTCTCTCTCTCTCTCTCTCTCTCTCTCTCTCTCTCTCTCTCTCTCTCTCTCTCTCTCTCTCTCTCTCTCTCTACCTAAATACATCTCCCCCCTTTCTCTCTTTTTCCTTTCATTCTTTCTCTTTCTCCATTCTGTTTCCGTGCCTCTTCCCCTCTGATTCCCTTCAAAGAGGAATGTAACGAAGAATTTTCTGCATAATAGCTCGCAGTTCCATGAAAAGGGGAACCAGAAATATCGTAACATCACAATATATCGTTCCTTAGAATACGGATATTGATTGTGATGAACTTATCTCCCTTTCTTTATTTCTCTTTCTCTCTCTGTCTCTCAGTCTATCTTTCTTTCTCTATCTTATACATACATACAAACACACACACACACACACACACACACACACACACACACACACAGACACACACACACACACACACACACACACACACACACACACGCACACAGACACACACAAACACACAAACACACACAAACACACACATACATCCACACACACACATCCAAACATGCATACACATATTAAATATCACAATAAATAAGTCAATGCTTATATACATACATACAACCCCCTCACACACACACATACACACAAACATATCCAAATACACACAAACATATACTAGATACCAT
>NW_028234420.1:5051216-5053716 GCF_977035675.1 Penaeus japonicus
CCGAGGAGATTAATTGCTAATGGCGGTGTCTGGAGTCCTTCCCCTTGCGATCGCCCTGGCAGGAAGCGGCGGGGAAGGGGAATGGCCGTTCGTCCCGCCTTCCTGCTGCGGCCACGTCAGCTTTGGGCTCCGGAAGGGCAAGGGAACAGTACTTCCAGCTCGAATCAGGTATCTTGGTTGATCAAGAGGCTGGCTAGGTATTTGATTCTCGAAATGATTTTATTGTCAATGGTAACAATGACGAGGACGAGGATGAAGATGATGATGATAATGATAATGATAATGATAATGATGATGATGATGATAATGATGGCGGCGAGGAGGATAATTATTATTGTATTAATGATGATGATGATGAAATAACCATCATTTTAACAATCATCATCCAGAACAATTTGATCAATCATATATATCAATATCTTCATTAGTACAATAGATTGTAACATAGATACACACAAACTTACTGAACAGTTTCAAAACCCCCCTGGATTACCTTCCTTTAGAAAATAAGCCTTTACGTGTATGACTTTTCCAATCATGCACGGCGGTGTGAAAGACCCAATTCCCCCCCCCCTCCCCCCCTAAATCTGATCCACCTGCACCGGTTTTCATTACAGCGCATTCTCTTTGAAGGCACCGTGCCAGGGCTCGGCGTGCTTGCAAGGAGGCATGGCACTGTGTCCTGCTTCCCAGCTGACAAACCACGGCAGCTGATTCCCCTCGGAGCCCATGCATGAAATTGATTTAATGTCTCTCCTCCGTGTTCTTGGCGGTTGTAGTAGTTGCATTAGGATTATTCTCCATCTTGTTTCTGCAACCCCGTTCCTCTTTCGATATTGAGGTAGATTGATTGACTTTGCATTACTGTAGGGGTCTTAGCTGGCTTTGTTTAGCGTTGCTATGGGATTGTAATTGGATTTATTTGGTGTTTTTGTGGGATTTTAACTGGATTTATTTGGCGATATTCCGGGATTTTTAACTATTTATTTGGCGACATTCCGGGATTTTTAACTATTTATTTGGCGATATTCCAGGATTTTTAACCTTGTTTATTTAGGGATATTCCGAGATTTTTAACTATGTTTAGCGCTATTACGGGATTTTTAACTGAATTCGCATAGCGTTATTGTGGGATTTTAGCTGGGTTTATTTAGCGTTATTGTGGGATTTTAGCTGGATTTATTTGGCGTTATTGTGGGATTTTAGCTGGATTTATTTAGCGTTGTTGTGGGATTTTAGCTGGATTTATTTGGCGTTATTGTGGGATTTTAGCTGAATTTATTTGGCGTTTTTGTGGGATTTTAGCTGGATTTATTTGGCGTTATTGTGGGATTTTAGCTGGATTTATTTGGCGTTTTTGTGGGATTTTAGCTGGATTTATTTGGCGTTTTTGTGGGATTTTAACTGAATTTATTTGGCATTATAGTGGGATTTTAGCTGGATTTATTTGGGGTTATTCTGGGATCTTAACTAGATTTATTTAACATTATTCTGGTATTTTAACTGAATTAATTTGGCTTTATTGTGGGATCTTAACTGAATATATTTGACATTATTTCCGGATCTTCATTAGATTAGAAATACTGCAGCTGATCTAAGGTAACAATAATTATCTTTCTCTGCCTTTTATCTTTATGAATTTGGTCGGGTATACGAGGGGGTTGGGGGGTGGGGGTGGGGGGGGTGGATGCATGTAATCGGACTCTGCGATTAATGTGTCTGACGGAGGAATTGCCCTTCCGGAACAGTTCCTTACTACGGTTCCAACTACAACTCAGATTCTGCCAAATGTAAACCTCACGCATCGTCAGTTTAATGTTTAGTTTACTGAGAGTTATCTCGGATATGATTGGTTACTTATGCTACTCGACGTGAGAATCTCTTTTAATTACGTATCTTTTAATTAGATACGTATCTGGTTGTCTGTCTGTTTTATCTCTCCTCGCGATCTCTTTGACTCCCCCCTTTTCGATTTCGTTCTTTTTTTGCTATATCGGTTGCATATTTTCGTCTTTTCTTGTTACGTACACGAACGCACAGACACACGCACACACACACACACACACAACACAAACATACACACACAACACACACACACACACACACTCTCACTCACACACACACACATACTCTCTCTTTCTCTCTCTCTCTCTCTCACACACACACACTCTCTCACACACACTCTCTCTCTCTCTCTCACACACACACACACACACACAAGCAAACACACGCACAAAACACCTAATTCATCCCTCCCCCCGTAATTGTACCCGGGGACAAACATTTACTAAATATCGACCTCCGCCTCGGCCCCCTCCATCCCCCTCCCCCACCCTCCCCCTCCCCCTCCTCCACCCCCGCCGTACTCCGTTCCAGCCAAACCATTATATTTAAACTTGAATCATTGTCAGTTCAACGTAATTATGATGTAGGATACGTTACCAGGCATGGAATCTGCAATCCAGGCGTAGGAACTAGACACCGGGGATATTTACGAGCA
>NW_028234420.1:5111216-5116216 GCF_977035675.1 Penaeus japonicus
ATACAGCATATATATCTTCTTATACACAGACACACACACACACACACACAAAACACACACACACACACAACACACACACACGAGGCCACACACAAGCCCACACACACACACATACACATACACACACACACACACACACCCACACGACTCACACGCACACAACCACAAATTCAGACACCACGAGGAATCAGCTCGTGAGAGAGAGCAGAGAGGGAGGAGTGAGAAGAGAGAGGGGGGGGGGGGAGAGAGAGAGTGATGAAGAGACGCAGGAGCGAGAGAGAAATGAGAGGAGAGAGAGAGAGAGAGAGAGAGAGAGAGAGAGAGAGAGAGAGAGAGAGAGAGTTATAGAAAGAGAACCGTAAAACACGAGAGAGAGAGAGAGTTATAGAAAGAACGACATAGCAGAGAAGACATACATTACACACACGCACTACTCCACTAGCAGAGAAGAAAGCTGGAGAGACACTCAGAGAGAGAGCGAGAGAGAGAGGAGGAAAGAGGAGAGAGGGTAGGTAGACGAGAGAGAGATGATGGAGAGAGAGAGGAGAGTGAGAGAGAGAGAGAGAGAGAGAGAGAGTTAGATTGGGGGAGCAGGTAGAGGGAGGAGAGAGGAGATGGAGAGCGAGAGTTATAGGTAAAAGAGCGAAACCGTTATATTATAAAAACACGAGGTGGAGGAGAGCGAAGCGGAGAGCCGTGAGAGAGAGAGAGTTAGAGAGAGAGAGAGAGTTTATATAGAGAAAAGGAGAATCTAGTGAGAGATAGAGAGAAGAGGGAAAGAGAAAAGAGAGTTTAGAAAACGAGAATATAGAGAGACTAGAGAGGAAAGAAGAGAGAGAGTTTGGGGACGAAGAGTGGTGGACGGGAGGATTCGCGAGAGAGGAGAGGAGCTGGAGAGTCTACGATAAGAGAGGGAGGAGAGGTGTGCAGAGAGAGGAGACCCCTCAGACGAGAGAGAGAGAGAAGGAGAGAGAGATGAACGTGAGGAGATGGTGAAGAGGAGAGAGAGAGAGAGGAGAGAGAGGAGAGAGAGAGAAGAGGAGAGAGTCTGGTGTGAAGAAGAGAGAGAGATGAGGAGAGAGATGAGTGAGAGGAGAGACCGAGAGGGTGAGAGGGGGAGGGAAGAGGGAGTGAAGAGAGACGACGACGAGAGAGAGAGTTATAGAAAGAGAACCGTAAAACACGAGAGAGAGAGAGAGAGAGTTAGAGAAAGAGAATAGTGAGAGATAGAGAGAAAGAGAAAGAGAGTTAGAAAAAGAGAATATAGAGAGATAGTGGAGAGAAGCTAAGAGTGTGAGAGCAGATTGGGAAGAGAAGGAAGAGAGAGTGAGAGAGAGGAGAGAGAGAGAGGAGAGATAGATGGGGGCTAGAGTACAAGAGGGATGAAGCGAGATATTTTGGGGGAGAGAGAAGGGATGGGAGATGAGACTTCCACGGAGAGAGAGAGAGAGAGAGAGAGAGAGAGAGAGAGAGAGAGAGAGAGAGAGAGAGAGAGAGAGAAAGTGAGAGAGAGAGAGAGCGAGAGCGTGGGAGGGAGGGAGGAAGAGAGACGCAAACCACGAGCGTGCGTGCTGTGAACCCTTCCGTTGCAGGACTTACCACCGCCTCGGGATACGCTTGCCGTGTTAGTCCCTCGCCGTAACTGTCTCGCCCTTGAGGCTGTAATTTCTCCCAGCTGCGATGTAACTGATGTGAGGGAAACGGTTCCCCTTCGGCGGAGGCTGCGGGGCGGTCGGGCCTCTTTCGCTCTCTCTCTCGCTTACCCATTTATCGGACTCTTATTTGCTTGGGTTTCTCTGGGATTCTCTTTATTTATTTCTCTCTATTTTGGGCCCTCTTCATCTGGATATCTCGGTCTCGTTCTCTCTCATTTTGCCTTGTGGTTTAATTATCTCTCTCTCTCGGTCTTTCTTTCTTCCTCTCTTTCTCTCTCTCTCTCTCTCTCTCTCTCTCTCTCTCTCTCTCTCTCTCTCTCTCTCTCTCTCTCTCTCTCTTTCTCTCCTACGTCTTCGTTTTCTAATTCTCTCTCCCTTTCCTATATCTCGTTTTCTCTCTTGTATTCTCTCCCTTGTGGTCTTTTTATGACTATTTTTTCCCCTCTCTCGTTCTACTTATCTGATTCTCTCTTCCAGCTCCATTTATCTGTCTTTCCCTCTCGTGTTCTTTTGCCCCTATTCTTTTTAAACGTCTAGTGTTCTTTTTGGAAAAAAAATCCCCCTTTTTCTTTTCAGTCTCAATTCTTTTTCCCTCGCTTGCATATTAATTAAAAATACAACATGTGCAACTTGCTAATGGTCTAGAGTAAAAATGGGGAAATCCTTGCATTTTTCTCTCTACTTCAATACACGAATGAAAAAAAATCGGATGAACGAAAGAGATGGAGAAAGAAAAGCAAAGCAAAGCAAAGAATAGTGTTTACTCTTTAGTCCGCCGGAACGTATGATCGCTTAAGAATAATTATCATAATCATGATTATCGTTGTAATCATAATAATCACCACTATTATTATTAATATGATTATCATTATTATTATCCTTATTGTTATCATTATTATTATCATTATATATCTGTAAGTAGCTCTTCGACCCTCTGGCTCTCTCTCTCTCACCCGCTCTATCTCTCTCTTTCTCTTTCTATCTCTCTCTTTCGTTCTCTCAATCTCTCTCTCTTGGTTCCTCTTCCTGGCTCTCTCTCTCTCTCTCTCTCTGCCTTCCGACCCTACTCTTACTCGTTCTGCCTCTGCCCCCACGCCCACTCTCCCTCGCTTTCTCCTTCTCTTTACATAAACTCAAATGAACTTAATAAAACAAAGTAAAACTGATAAAAACTATAAAAGAACTAAAGACATGTGCAATAAAACAGAACAAAAGGAAATTAGACATTCTAGTAAAAACGCAATATCCAAATTAACATCAAACAAAACCAAAGGGAGAGAGAGCGAAAGAATAAACACACACAAGCGAACTAGACTTGTATATTACTGAGAGAGTGACAGATGACTTGGAACATCACCTTCATAACAACAAGACCTTCATATGTTCTGTCGTCTTTCATCGTCTCAAATAATTAGAGAACAGTGTTTACGTAGAAACATAGACGTGCGTGTATGTGTTTGTGTTTATATGTATAAACAAACACACACACAGACAAACACACACACACACACACACACGAAACCCCCCTCCCCCCCCCCCCCCCCCCCCTTACATACATATAGTGTAATATTATAGAATATATATATAAGATATAGTATATATATATATAGTATATATATGATATCGGATAATCTATCGTGTGTGTGTCGTATGCTGGTGTGTGTGTATGTGTGTGTATGTGTATATATATATACATATGAGCAAAAAACACACCGGCCGACACCCAAAGGCAAAAATGGTTAACGCCATCTAACAATGGGGCATTCTATCTGAGTGTATGCCCTTATATATGAAAAAAAAAATACTTGTAGAATGGCAGAACGACAATCCAAAAACACACAAGCTAAAACTCACACTACATAAACGAAAATATACAAAAATACCATGTAAAACAAACAAACACAAGAGCAATCTATTATACAAATAGGTACTAAAATAAACTGAACAAAGGAAAAAATGAATGAATAAAACAGGGAACAACAGAAAAAAAAAAAACAGCACGAAAAAAAAACAAAACAAAAAAAAACATCAGACGAGGCACGAAAGGCATGCAAGCAACGATCGATTATGGCACCGAGCTTCCCTCATGATTCCCACTCACCACAACCGCCCCTGGAAAACAAATCTGGAGCAGCTGGAGATGGCTGTTCTGCAGTAGCGATCATGTCTCTCCATCTGGTGCCTTGGCGTAACCAACAGATGTACAGACGAGAGACACTGACGGCAGCGAAGAACTGCCATAACAAGATCTGCTTCAGCTCCATGAGTTACCCGGAAGTATAAAAGTATCAGGCACATTTATACAAATCTATCTGGGTAAGGTGACAACGTAACTAAACACCCAACACAGTGTATGTGGAGAAGAAATGGTCTGACATCAAATAGAAGACAGGAAGCTGTAAGCTGTGCATAGCAAGCTTGTTAACAAAATTGCTGCAAGTATATGTCAGGATGGTACCGAGAAATATGGACAATAAATAACTGCAAGCACTGTGGTAAAAAAGCTAAAATACAATGATTGACTTCGTTTTAAGGTCAGTCGACAATGCTCGGGTCCTTTATTGAATAAACAGCAGCAAGAAGTGGTAGGGCATAAGGGTCATCCAGCTGATCACCCAACTCATCATTTACATCTGAATGCGGTAGCGTTAATGCGGTTGGTGGATGATAGACCTTGAGCTGATTTACATGGATTCGCATACAAGTCTTTCACACCATATACTGCTGGACCAACCTTCTTCAGAATCCTTGCAGGACTTGTCCATCTTGGAGCCAAAGTGTTGGGACACTTGTTCACTTTGCAGAGCACCAATGCACCTTTTATCAGGGAGAGTTTCTTCCAGACTCGTCGATCACAGGAAGCCTCTTGTGCTGCCTTCCAAGCTTCTTCAAAATTTTCCCTAAACATCAAATGAGGACAATCATCATCAAATATTGGTCGCTTCGAAAGCCTTACAGGGATATTTACATGATGGCCTGTGAAATGGTTGAGAGATTGGTCCGTAACAGTTTGATGAATACTGGTATTAAAAGCAAACCTAACTCGGGAAAGTAGTCATCCTATGTCTGAATATGATAAGCACATATGGCAGTTGAAGTAGCCTTAATTACTCTGTTTGTCCTTCCATTAAATAGCGAAATAGCTATCTACAAAGGCGTCAGAATTGGTATAAGCTTTCTTGTTTGAGAGAGGTATCAGTTCCACAAATTGACTAAGATGGTCTACAATCACCAATACATCAAGGTTGCCATGTATAGATCGTGGTAATTGAATAAGACACGCTCCAAAGGACACCAAACTTCAGGTGATGAAGCAAAGGGTGCATTCTTTGAAGCACAGCTCTT
>NW_028234420.1:5151216-5156216 GCF_977035675.1 Penaeus japonicus
ACATCAATATCATTTTCTCGTGCAAATGATCATAAAAATAAAAACATGAATAGCTCTTCATATCCATCTCAAGAATGCAAAAGGTCTCTAGTGACTGTCAATTATTAAAATGATATATTTCTGAAGGGGGAGCATTTTTCTCGAGACCAGCATTGTGCTCTGGTGGGTCATTCCGGGTCCTCCAGGGTCTCCGCTCCGGTGTAAAAGCATGACCTCTCGCTCGGTGTATGAGTGATAGTGTTGTTTTCTTTCTTGTAGATGTCTTCAGCTATATGCTGGTTACTTCTCCAAACGAAACACTACGGATACAGTGGCAGAGAGAGAGAGAAGAGAGAGAAGAGAGAGAGAGAGGGGGGGGGGGGAGAGAGAGAAAGAGAGAGAGAGAGAGAGAGAGAGAGAGAGAGAGAGAGAGAGAGAGAGAGAGAGAGAGAGAGAGAGAGAGAGAGAGAGAAGAGGAGAGAAGAGAAAGAGAGAGAGAGGGAGAGAGAGAGAGAGAGGAGAGAGAGAGAGGAGAGAGAGAGAGGAGATAGACATGTGAGAGGAGAGAGAGACAGAGAGAGAGGAGAGAGAGAGAGAGAGCAGAGAGAGAGAGAGAGAGAGAGAGAGGAGAGAGAGAGAGAGAGAGAGAGAGGGGAGAGAGAGAGAGAGAGAGAGAGAGAGAGAGAAGAGAGAGAGAGAAAGAGAGAGAGAGAGAGAGAGAGAGAGAGAGAGAGAGAGAGAGAGAGAGAGAGAGAGAGAGAGAGAGAGAGAGAATTCAAACTACTTTATTGCAGTAATTACAATGGTTATTCTATTTACATGTATAGTATTTACAGTGTGTAATAACATAGTATTAAGATAGACAATATAAAGTAAATGCAGCAAAAATAGACAATATATATAAGTGAGTGAACTCCCGTGTTTGGTTTGATGTTCAAGCGCCTGATGTCATTGACAATTCAATTGTTCTTTCAATTTTGTTTTAAATGAACTTAGGTTGGAAATATCTTTAAGATGTTGTGGTGGATGTTCCAGGTCATTGGTCCACGAATATTCCTTGCTCTTTTTTTTTTTTTTTTTTTTTTTTTTTACTGGTTGTTGTTTGTGTAGCTAAAGGCCAATGTGGATAACTTCCTTGTATGATGTGGATTAGTATACTTATGCCATATTTGTATTTTTGTTGAATTTTAACCATTTCAGTTTGTTTATGTGTGGTGTTGTGGGTTGAGTTGCTTAGTTTAATGTAGCAATCCCCGAATTTTATAGATTTTGGCTATGTTTTGGCTACCTATAGAAATGAATTGTGTTTTCTGTGAATGCAGCTGCAGACCATTTCACTTAAATTAACGCTTTGCTTCTATGAGAGTTTGTTTGGTCTTATTAATTATTAATTCATTTAAATTGTTTACAGAGGCAGGGGGGAGAAATTGAGAGTCGTACTGAATGAGAAGACTGAGAAGTTTTTTTTGCAACAGTCATTAATAAATAGAGTGAACAAGATTGGTCCTTATGTGGAGCCTTATGGAATACCAAATGAAACTTGATGTTTTGGTGATAGATTTCACGTATTTTGACATATTGAGTTCTGATGTATACATAATTTCTAAACCAAAATGATCAATTCCGTGATTTCTTAGATTGCAGAGAAAGATTTCATGGTTAACACTTTCAAATGCCTTCGACAAATCACAAAAAAATTTTTTATTTGGTGACTCAAAGAAATCATTGAAATGTTTTATTCTGTGTGAAGTTTCTTCTTAAGCTCTAATGTGTTTACCGGTTTCGGAAGAGTCATGTCTACATTCTTTGAAACGTTTTTTTTAATGATTTGCTTTAGCACATTTCATAAGTAGTTATAATTGATCTTTTTGTTGTTTATGTTCAACCTGAAGGGTAGCATCAAATCTTTGTGGGTGTTATTTCTATCACTTATGGCTCTCCTGATGTCGTCGTTTATCCAGGGAGCAGGACATCCAATCGTTTTGTTTAATAAGGAGCGGAGGCATGGGTGGCATTCTTTATCACATTTCTTAAAACATTACTTGTCTGTCAACTTCATCTGTTAATAAGAGCTCTGAGAATGTCGATTCCTTGGCCAATGGCAAAAGGACTGAAGGTCATGGTTCGTTAAATCGCGAGAAGATTTGATGACTGGTTGTCGCCCTGGCTTATGCAAATTCAAAATCATGGTTAAAAGTTCATGATCAGCAATTTGGCATGGGGTACTGTATGTATGTTGAATGATATCGGGTCTGTTTGTTACTGTGATATCTAATATGGATGAGGTATTTTCTGTAAGCCTTGTAGGCTTGTTTATGAATTGTTTTAATTTATTCTTCTTAATAATTTCATTCAACTCAGCATTTGATTTATTAAGTGGTTTCCTTTTCATTGAAATTCTTTAAATAGATTTTCAAGATAAACGAATCTCTCAATGGTGACATGAGGGTGCCTAGAGATGGCGCCGATAAGGAAGGAGGGATACAAACTGCTATGTACGGTTACCCAGATGTCTTCTACCGTTGTGTTAAGTACATATGGAAAGAAGATCTTGTCAGATTTAAAGGTATCTCGTACATATATGCAAATTCCGCCTCCTCGACCTGCATCACATCTACAGACATGAAAATGTGGAATGCTGATGAAATTGCTTGATATTTCTTGGCGAAGCCTTGTTTCACTAAAACAGAAAATCAATATTCCTCTCCTTAATTACCATTTCATTTTCATCAAAGTGACTTAGAAAAGACTGTGTATTGATATGTTCTATTCTGATTGTTTTGATTGTGGTCTGACCGCAGTGGCATAAAAAATTCTGCTCTTTTATGTACTTTTTTCTTTAAAAAAAAAACCTTTACATTATTAGGGAACATGTCGGACTCTATAACAGGTTTATCTCTTTGTCCCTTATAGTAACGGTGAAGCTAGAATAGTAATCGTGTGTCATTTGTGTTTTGATTGCTTTTGCATTAGATATGTTGGTAAAATTATTGACGAGGAAGTCTTCAATGTCTTCTTCGTTTGTACCTGAACGACAGCTCGTAATATATAAATACACTACCTTGGGACGGTCGGTACCTTGTAGGGGTTTCGGTGTATTGCGTTCCTCCCTCGTTTTTTTTGGGGGGGCTCGAGGTAACAGTGACGAAACCTTCCTCATCTTTTCAATGAGATTGATGTTTCCGCTCGTACTACGTTGTTGTTGATGACGAGCGGTGGCGTTTGTGTAGTAGGAGGGGTGGTAGGAGGGGTAGGGGTAGGCACGTGGTGGTGTGTTGCATCTTCCCAAAGGTTGAAACACATAGGAAGGCAGGCAAATGTATAGATAGATAGATAGATAGATGGACAGATAGATAGATATACAAAGAAAGAGAGTATAGATTGTCTACACGGCTTTATTTTGTCTATCCAATTTTCCTTATTACAAAAAGAAATAGCGTACTGTACTTTCTTCTAATGTAATACATATATCTTCACAAACTTCAAAGTGACATTCAGAATTAATCATTGATATGTAGATGTTATCACCAACTATTACTACGCGATACCATGCAAGAAGAATATTTTGTGACCTACTAAAACACATTCCAGAGAAAGAAAGTCACGCCAGGATAAGGATAACAAATAACTATATCCTGACGAAGGATTACGCCAAAGGATAGCGGAAAAAATGACAAGTAGGCGGGATGAGGAAATATGATAAAAGAAAGAGAGAGGAGTTTCAAAATCAAAATCTGAAATTCTCACAGCTATTCAAAAAAAAAAAAAAAAAAAAAAAAAAAAAAAAAAAAAAAAAAAAAAAAAAAAAGAGCAAAAAGTGCCAAATGCTTACAAACAAAATGAAGTGGAAACAAATAAAGATTACCTAGAATATGCAAAGAATGGTCTATTTTTATTAAAGATGTTTAAAGTAGGTATGGTAAACTTAAAAGAATATTACGTAAGTCACAATTCAACTGAAAATAACGGTAAAAATAGTGGAAACCTATTCAATGGCTCCCAGTCTACGATATGCTACAAATATATCTTTTAAGAAAAAGCCACTAACTCAGGCTATTATACAACATTTAGAAGCCAAAAGCGTAAAGTAAAGCAGTGAGTGTGTAACAATATTTCAACGTGTCTCGCGTTATTAACTGGCACTAGAGGTGACGAATAATTTAAAGAATTGAAGATAGCGATAAATAAACGCAGAAGATAAACAAGATAATATTGTCAAGAGAATCTCAGGAGATTTAGAAAAAAAAAAAAAAAAAAAACAGGCATGAATTCCTGCAATACTAAAAACATTCCCTTTTTTTCTACACGTATAGTATCAAACGCTATACAATATCCCAATACAAAGCACGGCGAGTATATACTTCCGAAAAAAAAGTATTATGTCAAAAGAGAAAATCCAAAATAATATAAAAACAAGAAGGCAAGACAGTCAAGATGAAATGTGAATGAGCGTTGTTGTCCGAGCAATGGCGGACGGGGAGTGAGGAAGCCAAGATTAATTGATACATATTGGAGATAACCTTTAGATATATCTATGCGCATCATATCTGCTTTATATTGGTGTGTACCGGTATGGTGATGATGGTGGTGATTTGGATGATTTTGGATGGGGCTGATGTTGATGGTGGTTATGGTGATGGTGATGATGATGAGGACGATGATGACTATGGTGATGGTAAAGATAGGATGAGGATGGTTATGGTGGTGATTATTGTGATGATGATGATTATGCTGCTGCTGATGGTGATGCTGATGGTGATGCTGATGGTAATGATGATATTGATTATGATAATGATAATGATGGTGATTATGACGATGATGAGGATGAGGATGAGGATGATGGTCATGGTAATTATGATAATGAAGATGAAGGTGA
The DNA here is from genome assembly GCF_977035675.1 of Penaeus japonicus. Classification (NCBI taxonomy): domain Eukaryota; kingdom Metazoa; phylum Arthropoda; class Malacostraca; order Decapoda; family Penaeidae; genus Penaeus; species Penaeus japonicus. The sequence continues at coordinate 5,156,072 of NW_028234420.1, forward strand.
TGATGATGATAATGATAATGGTTAGAACGATGGTTATGATGATTATGATGATGATGATGATGATAATCATAGTGATGATGACGATGAGGATGGTGGTGATGATAATGGCGACGAAGATGATGGTTATGGTGGGATGATGATGATG
>NW_028234420.1:5163716-5166216 GCF_977035675.1 Penaeus japonicus
ACATCTCATAAGGCGTCTGGTTGAACAACTCTTTTACGGGTCGTGTAGCCAAGCGGTATCAACCGTGCCTGTCGATCTTACGGCGCGGGTTCGAGTCCCGGTCAGGGAGGTAAATATTAGTATATATACATATATATACAGATGCATATATATATATATATATATATATATATATACTTATGTATATACATATATATATATATATATATATATATATATATATATATATATATATATATGTGTATATATATATATATATATATATATACATATATATTTATAAATATAAATTTATATATATATATATATATATATATTTATATATACATATACATATACAAACACACATATGCATATGCATACATATGCATATATATATTTATTATTATTATCATTATTATTATCATTTTATGTATATATATATATATATATATATATATATATATGTATGTATATGTATATGTATCTTCTTCTACTGGCTTTTCCCAATTTCTCGGGGTCGCCGGCACGGATCCGCCTCCTCCATGTCGTCCTCCATAATGCATCGCTCTCTGTCACCCCTTTCGCTATCTTGTCCTCTTTCACGCAATCCTCCCACCTTCTTTTGGGTCTTCCCCTCTTCCTCCTCCCAACAGTCATCCGTCTAACCCTCTTCCCTACATAATCTCCATTTCTTCTTACTACGTGTCCCAGCCACCTCAATCTGCTTTCTCTCAACTTTTCCGATATTACTGCAACTTTCAATCTTTCTCTAATGTCCTCATTTTTTACTTTATCCAACTTTGTGAACCCCAGTGACCACCTCAGCATCTTCATTTCTGCTACCTGTATTTTCTTCTCCTGTGCTTTCGTCACAGCCACCGCCTCCATGCCATAGATCATTGCTGGTCTTACTATGGTCTTGTACATTTTTCCTTTCACCACATCTGACACTTTTCTATCGCACATCACCCCTGTTACTTTCTTCCACGCACCCCAACCTGCTTGTATGCGTTTTGTGACTTCCCTGTCCGAACCTCCATCTTCCTGCACTGTGGAGCCAAGGTACTTAAACTCTTTTACCTGGTTCACGTCCTCACCCTGTATCTTTACCGGTGTTACATCCTCATCATCATCCTCTACGTCCTCTTCTCCTACCTTCATCTTCAAATACTCGGTCTTCTGTCTACTGACTCTCATTCCTCTGGTCTCCATTCCATTCCTCCAAAGCTCTAATCTCAGCTCTACCACCTTCGTCTTCCCGCACACCACTACATCGTCCGCAAACAGCATATCCCACGGGGCTTCCCTCTGGACTACCTCCGTCATGCAATCCATAATCACTGCAAACAAGAATGGGCTAAGTGCTGACCCTTGATGCAGCCCCACCGTTACCTCAAACTCCTCCGTATCACCTGCCGCGCACCTCACCACAGTCTTACTGTTCTCATACATATCTTGTATCAACCTGATGTATTTCTCTTCCACCCCCCTCAGTCTCAAACAATTCCATAACTCTTGTCTCGGTACCCGATCGTAAGCTTTCTCTAGATCAATGAAGATACAATGTAGTTCTTCTTGCCCCTCCCTGTGCTTCTCCATTATCTGCCTGAGCGCAAAATTGCGTCAGTTGTGCTTCTATTTGGCATAAACCCAAACTGTTGGTCAGACACCTCCACTCTAATCCTCAATCTCTTGTCTATGATCCTTTCCCACATCTTTAGGGTATGTGAGGTTAGTTTGATGCCCCGGTAGTTTCCACAATCCTGTATGTCCCCTTTGTTCTTGAAAATGGGTATGAGAGTACTATCTCTCCATTCATCTGGCATATGCTCCGTCTCCAAGATGTTTCTGAATACCTCTGTTAGCCACCTCACTGCTGTTCTGCCCATAGCCTTCCATGCATCGACTGGTATATCATCCGGTCCCACCGCTTTACCATTCTTCATCCTTTTTATTGCTGTTGTCACTTCCATTTCTCCAACCTCCTCTATCTCTCCTTCTTCTGCAGCTTCAATCACTAGTTCTACTCTTGGGTTCTCTACATTCATCAATTGTTGGAAGTACTCCTTCCATCTTTCTTTTATCTGTTTGCCGTCTGTCAACACTAGCCCTTCACCGTCTTTTATCCTCTTAGCTTGGTATACATCTTGCGCCTCCTTATGTTTCTGCTTGGCTATCCTGATAGCTTTCCTTTGCCATCTTGCCCGTCTAGGCTACTATACAACTCCTCGTACGCTTTGCTTTTGGCTTTTGCCACTTCTCTTTTTGCTTTCTTATTTGCCTCTTTAAAGGCTACAATAGTTTCTTCACATCTATTTAGATCTCTCTCCTTCTTCTTTTCTCGCTTGTCCCTGATCGCATCCTGCACCTCGGTGTTCCACCACCACGTCTCTTCTTTCTTCCCTTTCCTGCCTGAAGTACGCCCTAGTACCTCGACAGCCGTTTCCCGTACTACCCCACTCAATGTGCTCCACTCTTTCCGCTCTTCCATATCCAATTTCCTCTCCACCTCCTGGAC
>NW_028234420.1:5181216-5183716 GCF_977035675.1 Penaeus japonicus
ACTTTGAGACCTGTCCGTACTTCAAAGATTCTTCTTGCTCATGCTCATGCATATTCTCGTGTGTGCCTTTATGTCTGTCTCCTCGCAGTGAAAGACCCTCCAGTAATTCGGTAAATATCCCGAAAAGAAGTTTTAGACGTGACTAAAACAGCAAACCTTCGGTCCACTCAGTCAAAGACTCCTTTTGATATTCAGGGTCTTTGATCAACATCAAATACCTTTGAGATGTACTCTGCGCAGGGCCGATGAGAACTCACCTTTTCCGCTGTCGGGCTTACCAGGTGGGTGGGTGAAGAGCAACAGGTATTTGATGGAGTGACTGCGACGTTTAATTAGAGAGCCAAGGAAGCTTGTAATGCTTATGGATACATTGATGTGTGTGAGCAATGATTTATTGCTATGACCATCACTATAATCATTTTTTGATTATTATCATTTTTGTCATCATTATTATTATTGTCTGTATCTGAATCATTACCATTACTGTTGTTATTGCGGGTGATATATTGGAGTAATAACGGCGACATTGCTAATGATTATCATTATTTCTGACCCTACTATCATCATTATCATCGTTATTATTATTGATATTACCACCATTACCATTATCGTTACTGACGTCGTTATTACCGTTGTCTTAGATGCTGTTATCCTTATTGAGTATTCTTAGCATTATCATTACTATTACCGTAATAATTATCAGCATAATGATCATCAAGATCGTATTAGTAGTATCATTATTACAATCATTTACTACACTGCTTCCCAGGACCTCCCTTTCGTTCTCTTTGAAGCTCCCGGACTTCTTAACAAAATCAAAAGAATAAAGTTAAGAAAACAGTTACTCGCGGTAGTTACGACTTAATCGATCATGTACATAACGGCTGTAAGTGAGCTTTTACGAGGTTGTTATCCACCTCCAGGAACGCCTAAGCAGAAGTTAGAGTTAGTTTGTGGTCTGTTTGGTTATTCGTTTGCTCCGCTGTTGTTTAGTTCACACACACACACACACACACACACACACACATATATACATATATTATATATATGTATACATATATATGTATATATAAATATATATATATATATATATATATATATATATATATATATCATACATACAGTACATACATACATACTTACACACACACACACACACACACACACACACACACATACATTAAAAAGAATGTAAACATATCCAAGGTAAAAAACAACGCACTTTTAAGTGTTGATATCTATCCATAAAAAAGTAAAAAAAGATATTTGGTTTCCCCAAAGGCCATTGATCAACACCAGGGACACTTTGAATAGCCTTTTGTCTAAAAGAAAAAGGCTTTTATTCGTTTTACGCTTTCCTTGCTTTTAATGTGAGATTGACGATCAACAAGTGCCAGTCGAAGGCAGTGGTACCCTTTGGGAAACTATGAAAAATAAGATATTTTGCATCCATGGCTGCGTATGTGAACGGATTCTTTCTCTCTTTATCTATCTGTCTCTCTCTCTCTTTCGCATTTTCCTTCTCTCTTTTTCTATATGTCTTTCTTTCTCACATTTTTATTCCTTTCATCTTCTTTCATTTTTCTCTTACTGCTGCCCCCCCCCCATCCCTATCTCTTTCTTTCTCTATCTATCACTCTCTTCTTCCTTCCTCCCACCCCCTTTCCCTATCTCTTTCTCTCTCTCTATCACTCTCTTCCTCCTCCCTTCCTCCCTCCCTTCCTCCCTCCCTCCCTCCCTCCCTCGCTTCCTCCCTCCCTCCCTTGGAGACACTGCTACCGGCACTTGAGTTCTGGTAACGCTGTTTATTAATCTGCACCCTCGTAAAGACCAGTGGGCGAAGTCAAAGTGAAGCTGAAGCCACGGCGCGTTCTTTGAATGAGACTGGGCGGGACGGCGGAGGAATCTGATGAGTGTGCTAATTATCTTTGACGATGCTTTGATCTTTGTTGTCATCAGTATCGTCATTGCTGTCATTATCATCATCATTATTGTTAGAATTATTTTTATTATTATTATCATCTTGATTATTATCATCTTTATCATTATTACTAGTACTGTCATTATCATTATCATCATCATCATCTCCATTATCATTATAATTAGTAATAGTAACTGTATCAGTAAGAGTAGGGTAGTGGCAGTTGTAGATGTTGTAAGTAGTCGCGTAAAAGTAGTTAGTAGTAGTTCTTGTAGTGGGATGGTAGTAGTAGTAGCAACTGAAGTAGCAGTATCAATATAATTGTCATCATTTTTTAAAATTATCAGTATCATTGATATTGTTATTATAATTGATTGGTATTACTTTTGTTATTGTTATCATCGTCATCATTATTATCATCTTTGTTATCGCTATTATCATTATAATTGTCATTATCATTATCATTGTTATCATCATCAATACTATTATTATTGTTACTGTTATCATTATCATCATCACTATCATTACCATCATCATTACTATCATTATCATTATTACTTTTATCATTATCATCATCAT
>NW_028234420.1:5208716-5211216 GCF_977035675.1 Penaeus japonicus
TCCTCTTCAGGCGTTGCTACTTGATGCCCTATTGATTCCTCGGTTATTGCAACTGTAGTGTACTGATAAGCCTAGCGTGTGATTAATAATTTGTATTTCTAATGGTAATAGATGATTGTTACTGCGGCAGAACTGCTTACACATTTCTGAAAAAAAGCATGAGCAACAGCTCTTTGGCAACGTTTTTGGTATTCATGTAACAGGACGATTCAGAATATCATGAAAGTGATTTGAAATATCCGTTATTGATTTTTATTTTCAGATCCGGTTTGTTTATTACAACTGTTACTTCTGCAGTTCTATTGTTGTAGTTCTACAGTTATGCCTGTTATCCTTGCTGGCATCTTATACGAAAACATGCTATATTAATGTTTGGTAAATGGACAAATTTGAAGACACTTGGGTAACTTTGTAACATTGTCACATGAAGCAACGTCGTGGTCAAGCAAGGCAAATAATTACCTACCATTCAGCAATATAAAGCTTGGACTTGTTCTTATTTTAATGGTAAATCACCAAGGAGGTCTACAGGCTCCATCTTGCTCCGGTGTACATAGTAGAGCTTGTCTAAACGGAGCACAATGTCAAGGCATCGTTGGCCTTAGCCGCACGAGCATAGATTCGCAGACTTGCTAATGCGATTATGGCCTTGCCTTTATTTGAACAGATTACTTTGTATGCCAAAGAGCATTGTTCTATGTGTTTTCGCATAGCCATTACTTTACCTTTTTTTTTTTTTCTTTCTTTTCGCAGTTCGTACGTTCCTATTTTGAACATTTAACCCGTATATGATGGAAACAGAGGCCTCCATCTACGTATAACAGCACAGCAAACACCGCCACCACGTAAGGTAGAGCGTCATGATTTCGACCTTCTACCCGAAGGACTGGAAGTTTCTGTGAAAACAAGAAAAGGTCGGAATTGTAAGACAGCATTTACAATTCATGCGCATAGGAAAGAAGTGTAAAACATTTGGCCAGATTTTGCCAAGAATCTTTATAACGTCACTACTGCCTGGCTTTGGGATGAGGTCACAGCATGGTGTCTAGTTGTGTATCTTTTTATCATACAGTCTTTGATATATACATAAATAGGGATATATATATATATATGTATATATATATATATATATATATATATATATATATATATATAGAGAGAGAGAGAGAGAGAGAGAGAGAGAGGAGGGGGGGGGGGGAAAGAGAGGGAGGGAGGGAAAGAGAAAGAGAGGGGAGAGAGAGACAGAGAAAGAGAGGGAGTGAAAGAGAAAAAGAGAAGAGAGAGAGACAGACAAACAGAGAGAGAGAGAGAGAGGGCGAGAAAAAGAGAGGAGAGAGAGAGACAGACAAGCAGAGAGAGAGAGAGAGAGAGAGAGAGAGAGAGAGAGAGAGAGAGAGAGAGAGAGAGAGAGAGAGAGAGAGAGAGGGGGGGGGGGAGAAAAGAGAGAGAGAGGAGGAGAGAGAGAGAGAGAGAGAGAGAGAGAGAGAGAGAGGGGGGGAGAAAGAGAGAGAGGGAGAGAAAGAGAGAGAGGAGAGAGAGAGAAACAGAGAGATAAATGGGGGGGGGGGGGAGGGAGAGAAAGAAAGAAAGAGAAGGAGAGAGAGAGAGAGAGGGGGGGGGGGAAAGAGGGGGGAGGGAGAGAAAGAGAGGGGAAGGGAGAGAGAGAGAGGGAGGGGGGGAGAAAGAGAGGGGGAGAGAGAGAGAGGAGAAAGAGATAGATAGATAGATAGATAAAAAGGAAGAGAGAGATTGAGAGAGAGAGGAAAGGAGGGAAAGAGAGAAAGAGAGAGAGAGAGGGAAGGAGGGAAAAAGAGAAAGATAGAAAGAGAGAGAAAAAGAGAGATAGATAGAGAGAGGGGGGGGGAGAGGGGAGGGAAAGAGAGAAAGAAAGGAGAGAGAGAGAGGGGGGGGGAGAAGGAGAGGGAGAGAAAGAGAGAGAGAGAGAGAGAGAGAGAGAGAGAGAGAGAGAGAGAGAGAGAGAGAGAGAGAGAGAGAGAGAGAGAAAGAGAGAGAGAGAGAGAGAGAGCTATTCGATACAGAAGGAAATGAAAATATATAACAATGCTAATAACAAGTAGAAGAAGAAAAGAAAAGGTAGAGAAGGGTACGAATTATTTAAGCCTTCTTCATCCCCGCTGTTCCCTTACAACTTTGACATATTGGTTGAGGAAATTGCCTAAAAGATTACTTTCCTCTTCTCGTCCCTCTGAAAGTCTGATAAAGTAAAGTCTCGATTAGCTTCGAGATGGATTATATAGCAGCTTAACACACACTACGGTATTGGTGATGGATTGTATATGTGAATTATTAACATTTTCTTCTGTAGGATACTTATGTGTAATATTTTGGTATATGTTTAGAAAATTATCATTTTTCGAAGGCTTTTTCTCTAGCGACTTAAACAAGCTTTGGTTGGAAGTCAGTATTACAACATTCAGACCCATAATGCCCTTACCTTACCAGTCCTTATGGCGAGTTTAGGGATAATGCTGCAGTAAAT
>NW_028234420.1:5216216-5218716 GCF_977035675.1 Penaeus japonicus
GTGGGAGAAGAATATATAAAAAGAGGAATCAATCAAGGTTGCAGCTTATATCTAAACTTATTCGTCTTCTGATCCTGAAGATGAAATGTGAATACTTCTTAACCAAGTGAAGAAGTAAGATAACCTTTTCTTTCATATGGTCGACTTAAAGTTGCACGGAAAAGACACGATGCAAGCAGAGGTTTTAAGGGAAGATATTGCTTTGGAGTTTGGTGTAGAAAAATACATAATGGCGGAAATTCATAAAGGAAAGTGATACACTTACCTGGTATCAAGTTACCAGCTAAAAATAATATATATTGCAAGACGGAGTTGAATATATACACCAAGGAATAATACAAATCGATAAGATCAAGACTGCCGAAATGAAAGGAAAGTAACACAAGAGTAATGTTGCAGGTTAAAGAAATATTAGGATCCTGCTTAAACGTGATCATCTCTTTATCTGCAAAAAATCCCGTGTCAATTATCCATTATGGGCTAGGAATCAATAACTGGACCAAATCTGATCCGCGAAATAAAACAGAAGAACTGGTAAACTGATAAATATGCAGAAGCAGGCAACCTCAGACATACGGACTTCAATGGAGAAGAAAAAAAGTTGACAAGTCTGATTCGTGTTGACGAAATGGCACAGACTGAAACAAATGGCTGGTGTCGCTATACGGAAAATAGTTGCGAGGGATTATTACGTAGAGTATAAGAGAAAAGAATAACCGAACCTGTGGAAACAAAGACTGAAAAAGAGAAGAAAAGAAATGACATTCGGTTTTCGAAAGCAACACAGCGGAACGCGAGAGCAAATATGGACTTCAGTCAGAATAGGAAATTGATGGTATATTAAAAGCAGCTCATGATCAGGCATGGCGGACAAAACTGGGTCGATGCTGAAAATGCCTCCATTTAAGCGCTATGACGGATTTCTGGCCATAGTCTATCACAATACAAGTGGATGGCTCAGGCATGAACAGAAGAAGTGGAGGCATAGGAACGGTGTAGAAAAAGTACGAGTTTGAATGTTGCAACAGGCATTACGATTATGAGATTGCAAAGGAGAATAAAGTGCTGATACAAGCGAAATTCCTAAGGAGTATTTCGATACAGAATGTGACAACATTAGAGAACAGTATGGCAGATATAGCCTTATTTGACAAATATTTGTTATTAGAAAGGTCTCCCATCCACTGAAAACAAAGAAAAAAAGACAACCATAATAACTTTGAAAGTTTGAGAAGGATAAAAAAAAGTAATTACAGCAGCAGGGATCAATGGGGCATTGGGATGTTGCATCAAACGAAAAACTTATTGGATTGTGATTTGGAAGTACAACCATTCTATAAAAAGAACATGCCCGCTAGGAGCAGCAAGACCACAGCCTGTCGGTGAAAAGAACAAATAAACGCTTTATTTTCTTGAGTCGCAAAAGGTAGCATGATTATGAACTTCTTATAAGCAACCAGCATCTTATGTTGTGTGGAAGTGATATTATAATGATTATGATGATAATACAATGATAATGATAATGATTACGATGATTATAATGATTACGATAATGATAATGATTACGATAATGATAATGATTACGATAATTATAATGATTACGATAATGATAATGATTACGATAATGATAATGATTACGATAATGATAATGATTACGATAATGATAATGATTACGATAATGATAATGATTACGATAATGATAATGATTACGATAATGACAATGATTACGATAATGATAATGATTACGATGATTATAATGATTACGATAATGATAATGATTACGATAATGATAATGATTACGATAATGATAATGATTACGATAATGATAATGATTACGATAATGATAATGATTACGATAATGATAATGATTGCGATAATGATAGTGAAATTAATGATAAACATAATGATAATGATAATCGTATTGATAACAATGATAATAATTAATATGATAATGATAATAGAAATAATAATAATGATGATGATAAGATGATAATGATCATGCTAGGGATTGTAATAATGATTGTAATGATAATGATAATGACAGTAATAACAGTGATAATGTGACTATTCCTGACTTTGTTTTACTGATGTGGGCGTGGTAGTAAAGTTTTGGAAGCTGCATACATTGCGACAAAAGAAAACATGAACACCGGGTCGGGAAGATTTAAACTATCCAAGGTCGCGGCAGCATCAATTATGCGGATAACTACACACAGGTCAGGAGAGTCAGGTGAACCTTCAGCTCTCATTTGATATATATATATTCGTTCTGTATTTTCACTTGTTATGTATTTTTGAGAAAGACCTCCGTCGAAACGCGTCAAATACATCTCTTGCGTGTTTAGATATTCAGTCTCATTCATACCTTTCTTCTACACATACATATATATATATATATATATATATATATATATATATATATATATTATATATATATATATATATATATATATATATAATATATATATATATATATATAATACATATATATATATATATA